>NC_140645.1:23471721-24071721 GCF_978046115.1 Saccoglossus kowalevskii | reverse complement strand
TTTGATTAATGCAGTGATATGCATAAACACAATCATAAACAATTCCACGCCTTGATCCTGCATTGGAGAAGATTTCATCAACGATCTACTCAGGCTTGCTAGTATATACAATGTTGTACAATTTGTATAGTTAATCACAGATACACTCGATTATTCAAGTGTAACAGCCACACTTGTGGTATATTGTATATATTACGATTAATATCGACTATTAACTCTAAAGATATGACATATTAGTATGTATAAACGAGAAAAAGTACGCATGAATGGAATCTGGGCAACAGTGTGAAACATAGAGGATCATGAACGAAGAGTGGGAATAGCGCCACCAACGTTATTCAAGAAGTGTTTGGTTTTCGTTATTAGAACTCAGGAAACTCCATGAATGTTTTAAGAGTGCAAACTGAAAGCAGAATCCAGAAAACAAATATTGCTATGTTTTACTCAGAGCTAATAAAGTATAAGGTTTTCGGAAAAGCTCCTAAAACATGTTTTAAGATTATAAATAAAGCAATGGCGGTCATTTTGTCAATTTTCCAAACATAGTTGTCCCCTTTCCATATCCTGAATTGTTGCGCAAACATGAAGATAACAAATAGCCGGACACTATATATCCATAGTGATTTGAAATCGTCACTTTATATGTCGGAACACTAACCATAGATGATTTGATATGACAACATCAGTCAAATTTCCAAGCAGGTTCACTTACTTCCCCATCAATTTGCAAATCCTTGCGCGTTATTTTTTATCAGCTTACGGACAACTTGTATGGAATCCTGATAATATGTAATGAATGTTTATTAGTCTTTTCGTAACTATTTGAGCTTTTAAATATGGGATTCAATATGAAAACAACGTCGGTCAAATTTCCAAACGAATTCGCTATATTCCCCACAATTTTAGCACAACTTTGCGCGCTCTTTTTAACAGATTACGGAAAGTTTTTTTTTGACGTTGTAGTAGCTAATTTTTACTGACATTTCGTAACAACATTAAAACTTTATATTCAAGACTATTTTCGCGACTTTTTAATCTTTCAACTATGTGATACAATATGAAAATAACATAGGTCACATTTTCAAACAACGCGATCTATCCCATCACTTGTCACATCTTTGCTCACTGTTTTCAAAAGTTTACGGCTAGATTAAGTTGAATGCAGGAGCCGATTTATTTCTGACATTTCGTAACAACGTTAAAACATTTCAAATTCAACAACATTTTATTGACATTACGAAAAAACACATTATAAATTGAGATGACTCGTATGAATGCGTGTGACACAATTCCACAAAAACAACTAGATATGTTGGTTGGTTGTACAGTTGGTGTCGCATACAATTACTAGTCACGCTCAACGCAGTTTAAAATTGCCATGGCAGTCGGTTTGACGTATTTCGAATTGGAGCCATTAATGGTAAAAGGTGTTTTGAATTTTGTATAAAAGTTGAATGATTCAAAAGTTGGCCTATGACCCGCACATGCTCGTGCAGCAGTCCACTAATGTAATGAGCGATTGGGGGGCTTTTAGTCACTTTTCAAGTTTTCAACTCTGTGATTTGATATGACAATAGCATCGGTCAAATTAGCTAGCAGCTTTGCCAACTTCCCTATCACTTTGCACAACTTTGCTCACTGGTTTGTAACAGGTTACAGACAGCTCGTATGGCAAACTGATAATATGCAATGAACGTTTAATGAGTCGAAACTTTTTTGAGTTTTCAACTACGTGATTCAATATGAAAACAACGTCGGTAACATTTCCAAACAACTTCACTATCATCTCCATTATTTGTCCAAAATATTAACGACATCACAGTTACGAGAATCAGATCTTAAATAGACCATTTTCCGTTCACTGCAAGAATCACGCGTTATGCGTGAAATCGAACGTAAAAACAGGACAAACAAAGGTCATAGCGTCGTAGTCGCGTCAAACATCGCGTGGGATTCGACAAACGCGAAAGTATTTCGGAGACATTTCCATGCTTAATAATGTGCTGTCCATATTTGATGATAGGCAATTTCGATTAAGTAAGGGTATTCGGAAGCAATATTCCTCTGTCGAAGATCGGCCGGACAATGTAAGCTACGAAATAAAGAAATTCTAGTTCAAAATCAATTCGTTCGATTTTTGCGGCAGACGTTCGACGCGCGTCTTTCATGCATATCGCGAGATCTCGCAATTGTACGGAAAATCACCTATTGACATTTGCTATTTACATGTGTGTAACGAAATTCAACAATAAAATAATACGCTTATTGGTTTGTTCGATTTGTCTGCCATGCAAGTACTAGACACACTCAAGACAGTTTAACATTCAAATGGCAGAGCATGTCCACGGAGACTAGATATCATTACCATACATACCAGAACACTGTGATTTGATATCAGCATTTTATATTGTGGAACACTATCGTGAACATAAATAAGATCAATTTATATAACATCTATGACCCGTTTTACAAACCATGTTATAAGTATGCTTTCTCGTTTGATGATTTCTAATTGCCACACAAAATAAATAAAATGTTTACAATGGGATTTGTGCCAAATTGCTTAAAATTATTTACGAGACTACGATTGTTTAACTTTGCTTGCCCCAGGCAAACTCCTTTCCCAGTACACATCTGAACTTCACCAACCTGTTGTATTGTGTGTATGTGGTGTACGGAAGGACACAATGCGTCCTCGCAACACAATACAGCGTAATAAAACACATCTTATACGTAAAGATAATGACGTGGTCGTTTGAGGTCATCGCCTGACATTCTCTAAAAAAGTCTAGTCAAAAAATAGTACATTTAGTTATTTTACAATTAGATTTATTGGAATAATGTTTGCTAGTAAATCTTAATATTCTCGGTACCGCGACCTTCATCCAAGTAAAGCTCGTTCATATAGAGACAAGCGCGCAATCGAAGCGAAGCTTGGCAATGTCACGGTTCCTCCTGTACGCAGAGTTGGGGAATAAAGAGGCGGCTGATTTGATTTTCTCTTAATTATTCGGGTGACCCAGAAAAAAAAAAAAATAAAAAAATAAGTAACTATAAGGAGAGTTTTTTATTTGAGTTGAAGTTTATTGTGAGTGATTGGTACTTGTTATCATAATGCTGGCGGTGGTAAGATGATCAACATGGGATTAAACCTGAGGCACCCCGTAACACGACACACCTGTTTGGTGACTGTGTTCTTGTGAAAGCTGTTTGGTCACACATTTGCCGCAAAACCCATTATCTTTGGAGATCACATCTATTCCGATCTCTTAAAAAGACGGTGATCACCGCACAACCTGCTTTTGAATTTCCTGTACATATAAACAAAAAAAAGTATTTGCCTGCATTGCGCGTGTCTGATGGCCTCCATTTCAAACACGACGCAACGTAGACACCAATGCTCTTTAACATTATTTTGAAACATGTTTACCACAACACAATTATTATAAACAATGTATATTTCGTACTTTATTTCAGTCAAATGTATTAATAATATCTGAACGTTGTAATACCGTGCGAATCTTTTTTACAAACGTCTCGGAAAAAATGAGAACCATGACGGCAGGCATGCTTGTTAAATCTATACCAGTGTGTCCAAGTTCTACCTACATGAACTGTGTACGCACGTCGTTGAACTTCGTCTTTTGTTTTATTTCATTATCTGTTTAAAAAATAATCTTGACAATAATACGTTATATAAATACAAAGAAAATTGGAACTTGCAATGGTGACCTAAACTTTCCGTTGGTTGTCATGGTTCCCCACTGCTAAGAAAGGAATCATGTTCTCATTACACAGTATCGGACGAATCCTTTACCTGTACACATACTTGATGACAGAAACCTGTACAGCCCGATTACAGGCCGCATTCTCTGCGTTGTACCCATGGCAACATGACGGCATAGAGACCCATTTAACCAATGCCGTTACTTTCAAATAGAACACAATAAAGGGCGATTGGTCCAGTGACTTGACTTTGTTCACCTGTTTATTGTTTCGCTGCTAGGACGAGATGAGCTGCCGTAATGTTTTATGTCAACGTCCAAATCAGTGAGGCCACTGTGGCGTCACAATACGTGTTGTCCATACTGTATTGTCGGCGTATAATTATTCGATTTTTCGCGCGAGAGGTTACGAGTACCTCGTAATTTAAAAGTGGCTAACATATGGGAATTCTTAATTAATCGGACTAGTAGGCAGCGTCGAATTGTGGTCACTATATGATGAGCGATTATATATAAGAAGTTAAAGATAGGTCTGCTGGACGAGCCTTGAAAGGTTTGAAAAAGAATCGCTCTTTGTTCATACTATATAAGTGATTGTTCACGCAGTTGCAAAATCGAACTGACGCCGCAAGAAAGCGTTGAAGAGCAAGGTACTTCGGAGTTAAGTTCGGGTTCAACCAAGCGGAAAACGACGAATCTGCGACCAGCAACAATTTAAAACACTTCAGCAAAGAGAAGTCTTATATAACTATGCCTAATATAGAAACCATGTCAGAGAAACTGCGCCAAGTCGCAAGGATTTACCTGAAAATACTCCACTCCTTTTACAGCTTGTACAAAATGTTAAAAATACAGTTGCCAGCGAAGAGCATCCGCTTGGAGTCCAGCATGTCGCATTTGGGAATTTTCTTCGAGAATTTAAACGCGGTTCCAGATCTGCAGCTGACTCCCGGTGAGTGCAATTAACAGTGGCATACTATTTAATTTTTTTGTTATGTTCATTGCATCGCTGAATGATTTATACCTTATCCCTCTCAATATAGCAATAATTGATGCCCTGTGCCAATTTTACGATGCGGTGTACTTCGGACCAGTTTTAGTGGCCTTAGGATGCACGACACAAAGACGGCTATAAAACCCTATTGTTTGAAATAGGACAAACATATATGAAGGATTAAGTTCATTGTTCCCGGTGGTCTATCGTAATCACCGAATTGTGTATGTATATGCATATTTATCGACGCAAAATATTTCTACAGTCCACTGACAATAAATAAAATATTTTTTTAAAAAAATAGGTTGTTTTTTCAACGTAATTCTGTATTCCAATGTAAAGTTGTTTGTATTCGTCTTTTGTTAGAGTTGATAAGACTGAAGTACCAGTACTCATTCGAGCACGTGATTTGCTGACTGGCTGCCTATTATAGTGTGCAGTAGATCATAGATCACTGTCAATTTTGATCGGTTGATATAATGACTTGTTCATATAAACCACATTTGTAATGTGCAACTAGAAGGTGAATAGTGTATGGTCGTGTTTATGATTCCTAGCCTAGTGATATGCAATGTGGTATATAATGATATATATGTCGGTTATATATAAATATATATTTGGAAATGGTCAAAATGAGAATAAAGTATTTACACGTGGCCTAGAATCACGGACACGACCGTTTTTACCATGCACACCGATGGTGCTTGTAGAGTAATAAATACATTATTAACTATTGACATATAATTAAGCATTTTACATTTAAACGAGAAACGACCTTCTTGTGGACAGCATTATAAGTGAATCGGACACTACTTGTCAGCTTCATAAAACACTTGAATTTTGACCAACTTATCTACGCATGCGTAGTAAATTCCAATCGGTATGTGAATTTACTACGCTGCTAGGTTGGAATATTTTCCAGCGGTGTTTGTGAAATTAAAACAATATTTATTGTTTTCGACTGTGTTTCCTTTAGGTGTGTACATCAACTACATCATGTACACAACCAAGTTTTTACTAATATATTGGCCACTTATTTGACTGAACTGTCCAGTGTTTGATTCTAGTTCTATTTTATAGATATTGAAAATAAACTACGGGAGCTAAGAGTGCGGTTGGAGGAAATCGGACGGCTGATATTTGCCGTTGGAATGAATGACAGCAGTATGGTCGGTGATATAATGACGGGTCAACGGGTGGCATTGGAAGAAAAAGCAAAAGAGTTCGCAGTTCTACGCAAAGTGAGTTAAGAATGGGAACCTATTTGATTACCTGTATAAACCATAGAGTTGTTTTCTAAGGTCTATGTATAAACACACTTTGTCAAAATCAAAACTAGTTAAAAATAGGCGAATTACATGGTGGCAAATATAGTATTATATTGTCGAACGTACGTAATTATGTCGAGACAGTTCTTTTGTTGTTATTATCATGCCAAAGACAGTGTTTTGTTTAGTTTAGTTTAGTTTAGTTTTGTTTTGTCTAATATGTTATGAATCAATCTAGATCAATGGATGATTTAACCATTTCTAGTAATAGACGAATAGTTTAAAACACTAATACAACATGGGCAAAGTTAAAAAGTTCGAATGGACATATGCAATAAAACATTGTTTGGATGAAATATCATGATCACAATAAATACCGAACACACACTAAATGTAAATAAACCACCACGTCAACGTGCGTTCGACTCGATATAAGATAAGTAACTTTGAACCTCGGCACAGCAATTCATGTTTAACTTTGTTTTAACGGACGAGAAAAAAAATATTAAATACATGTAATACACCCAGGTCTGCATAAATTGGTGAGTGTCACAGTGCATACGACGTCGGCTACACGCTAACTTAAAATATAGTATCATGGGATACATGGGCTGATGGATATATATATATATGATGGCGTCAAATCCGTAAAGCTCTGGTTCGCATACTTATTATAGTACGCCTTTTCGCTGTTCGTTTTTTCCAGAATTTTTTTAACGCGGCTGCCAGAAGAACCATCAATCCAGCAGCGCAACAACTCATCAAGAACGAAGATGGTACGTATCAAGTGTTCATATGACGTCATAATGTCACAATTATCCAGTAATAAAACACGGAAGTAAAAAAAAAACGAAAGTAAAATTATACTAAAACAATGATGGCGCTCATTTTGTTCGGTCATTGTGTTTGCCGTTGCTAATCATGAGGTTATACATGAGTCTTAAACGCCATGCCCAACAATTTCATTATGTGGACACAATTGTAAATGTGCTTGTTTGTTTGTATTTCTCAGCTCAGATAATATGGGAGGAGTGTTTCGGGAGCAGTAGACAGGTGGGTTCCTTGTTATTTGTGTTGTATCTTATACGACCGTATCGTAATTTCTCGCAAGAATCATTGCGACACCTACGTTATCTTCACGTAGCTGTGCCGCACAATAACTGCCAGACTTGGTGGGTAATATGCGTGACGAAGGGGGTCGATTGTGTGACTTCATCCGGGAAACAAAATTCCTAGAACGTTGTTATGGTTTATTGGAAAAGAAAGAAAGTTATTTTCAGACTTTTTTAAAGGGTTCGAAATACCTTATTAAAAAAAAAAAAAACTGGTGTATAATTTTCCCTAGTACTTATGTGGATAAGTAAATCAATACCGCCAAGTTTTAAAGTGGGGCGGGGATTTTTAGTCTGAAATGTTCGCCCAGGTTCCCTAGTACAAATAAATCCACTGAGCTGTGGAACTAATGTAAAAATGTTGCCAACCATTTTATTATTGTGGTCAAAGTTTTTATTTTACACCCAACAAATTAGTAACATGTAAAAGTCTCTGATGAATAATTGATATGCCTAGTTATGATATTTTTCATCGTGCATATTTATTTAAAAGGCAACGTTTTTTTTTCTTCAAAAAAATGAAACGCGTGCTTAATTTCGCCACTCATCCATCAAATCATACTGTTTCTTTAACACTCTGACCAGTTCGTAAATAAATCAAATTTTGAACGATATTGCTTACACCGCGTCATTTTATAATCAATGATCAGACCTAAGTTAACCGCGCTTTAAAATTTCAGACAAATAGCACAATGTATGATCTTGCTTCCATTATTTTCTTTTTTGTTATTTTAATATTGAAGTTTAAAAAGAATAAAAATTGTGGATTCAAATTGGATAAGGTATTATTATATAAATACAGGTGCAACTTACAGCATTCTACAGTAAAATCAAAGAAATCCTAGGAAAAGAACCACCGTGTACCATGGATGACTTGAGACCTTTCTTTGGAAGTAAGTAGATGATGTAATAATAAACATATATGCATTACAGATCACCTAAATGAGACAATGGATTCAGTATCCATATTCCATTAAGTAACGGCAGTTGTCACCATAGCAAGACTCACACTACCTCCCTTATTTAAAAGATAGTTAGTCGATATTCGGTTGCCTATGCTGAAATGCTGCGGCATTCGTAACACTCGTCACCGTGACGTACGCCTCGTGCCATTGTATGTAAATAAGGAGGCGGAAAGACCTGCATTGTTTATTTCACGATAACCCGGCTTTCGCCATTTATACACCTTCCATATTTTATTTTATTGAAAAAAACACCCACAAATAAACAAAAGACTGTATGCCACCGTGGCACGATTTTTAGTCTACATTAAAAATAAAAAAATGCAAAATATTAGGAGAAAAAAATAATCAACAATTGTAGAATACAAATTGTTCATTGAATGGAAAGTGCGTCCGCTGAAATATATTCACCAACCGATACCAGATGTTTGGTGTTCGTTTCTTTAGGTGATATGGTTGACTTGAAAAGTTTCAACGTGTTCGTCAATATCGGGAACGCCAACCACGTGTACGCCCTCAACGACCAAATACTCGTCGGTCATGGTAAATCGGTGACGAGTTTCCTGTCATTACAACGTCGACTGGGTCATTTACATACTCCGCTACTACGTCACAGGGATGCACAGCGAACTGAACAAAAGACGAGCAGGAAGAAACCATCAACGGAGGTAACTACTACTATAGCGTCGGCTTCGAACTGGAATCCTCAACCACAGACAGATCGATGGTCGTGGATTCGGTCGAAAGTCACACGCTGGATTAACCAGGTAATATAATATATATATGAAAAAATATGTGGAAAATATTGGCAACAAATGTTTACAAGACATTGCAAGCATTACCGAATAGAAACTGTGTACATACCTTATATACATTGTATCTCGTATTGCTAGGGCCGTAACGCTATAGGAACTGCTCCCTCACATCGTGGCCCAGCGCTCTCGGCTTTCATCAATCAAAACAAAATGCGCCATTCTAAACTACGTCGTGTGTTTGAGGTCACACCGTGGTAAAATTGTAATTACATCTATTATATGATAATTATTTTTTTTTTGTCTTTTATAAAAAAAAAATTTATTCATATATTTTCCCAAAAAAGTACATTACTTCAAAATAATCTTACATGTCAAAAAGATATACAAAAAGATAATTAACAACATAAAATGAAGCAATATATGATAATTATATGATAAAACCTTTATGGACCGTGACTGGATACGTGACCGTGACTTTTGCCCATCTTCACACAGCATTGAAAATAATTTATCCATCGCCTGCAGTTTTCATTTTTTGTCTAACATTTTTGTTTACATTCATTAGTGCAATTATAAAATATGAAATCTGCAATGATCGTGTACTAGTATGTTACGTATATATGTATATATTGCGTCGACTTTACGTCATTTCTGTGTCAGTACAGACACATTATACGAGTGTCAGTATCTGTCCCGCGCTTAAATCCCATAGACGTAACATAATTGTCAATTTAGTGCTAGAGCTAACAAAATGTTCATACTCTTTGAAGTCCTGACAAAGTCGGTGATGTCTTCTTTCACAAAATAAACTTACTTGTTTACTTTACTTGTTTATTTCAAATATTTTAATCAAAACCAGTAAACAATGTGAAATTGTTTCAATTTGGTTCATATTGGAAAAGGAATTGTGGAAAATACATTAAAACGTTGCACACATATTTTCGTCTCAGTGCATTTATTTTGCGCCCTCTGTGTCCAATTAAACAAATTTTTTAAACATGTTTTATTTTGTTTTTCAACAGACAACCGAATTGAGCAAGTAAGTAGTATATGTGTTTGTTATTGTTTTATTACAGTACTTTTATGATGATTTAGATTTGATTAAAATATCTTTCAGCGTCATATTTCAACCTTATTCTTGGTTAGTATGTTTGCAAAATTTTCTGTATCATGAAGGCAGCTAGTCATTTGAAAATATATGACGAATATAGTATAATTTCAGTTATTTAATAATCGATTTGAATGTTACACTTAGTTTTCCGGTGAGGGCGCACTAACTATCGCCGATCATTTTTGGCTAAGTAGAACAATATGAAATATACAATGTGTGGCTCTGTGGTACGCGACATGTTTGATTACGTCATCAACATGTAGACAGCATTTGTCAGCATTCATACGTGACCAGCCAAATCACTTTCTAATAAATAGGTACGTATTTAGCTTATTTAACTGATTATGACATAATTTTCTGCGAAAGAGGGTGGGAAAAATGACGGAATTGACGACGTACTTCGACATATATAACGCGTGACACTGAAACCCACAGATTAGAATATGTTTTCAGCATACATGCTGTCTTACATTCATCCGAATTTGTACAAATTTCACACTGCAGGTATTTCTACGGACGTTGTGACAGACAGGACGTAGACGCTGGTCTCCATAACGACACACCCGGGACGTTTCTAGTTCGGTTTGGAGACAGACCTCACGAAACCAACCAACTATGTGTATCCTTTGTGCACGTCATGCCGTACAAACAGGACAACAGTTGGAAGGAATGGTTCATGCGAAAACACGTGCCAGTACATCAGATGATACACTATGGATGTGAGTTATTTTGTTGTTCAACGCACTGGTTGCGCCCGCTAGCGACGAAACACTTCTAAATGTTGCAAGGGACTCCGTTTACAATATTAACTTTATTTTTGTTCTGATATGTGGTCTGTCCATCAATAACAAGTGCACATAAAATCGATATCCAAAACGTGGCCCGTCCGATAGAACTGATTGAATTTATTACAATTTGGTTACAGTGATACTTTAATAAGGGTATATGATGAAAGCCACGTGAATTACTTTGTCAATAAACAGCGCAATACGCCAGGTTTCATTCGACATAATTTATTGTTAGCGAAGTTACTCAAAATTTGAAGGACTACGTTTTTCTGACAATACAATTTACTGTGGAGTACACACCTGGGAATGTAAATCTCTTTCTATGCAGTCACGTGGTTTATCACGCTGAACATACGCTGCGCTGTGAAAGAGGAAAACAGGCGTTAAATTCTCTAATTACGCCCTCTTTTCTATTCTGTTAGATGTCGAAAGCATGTCGGAGCCAATCACATGGGAGGAAGGACTGACCCATCGACATAATGTCTGCCGATACCTAGGTTAGTGTCACGTTGAAAGACACACTGCGCATGTGCAAACACTACTGTTATCTGGTTGGTTTACAGCGCGCGCTACGCTATTTGTTCAGACACCGTATAGGCCGACAGCATTGATAATAGTTTCCTAAATTAGTGTTTCATTTTACGTGTACCCAGAATGCATTGCTGTAGTACCCTATTCACTCTGCCCTTGAGCCATAAATCGTGGAAAGATAAAATATTCTATTTACTGAGTAACTATTTTTTTTTTAACTATTAGTTACGCGGGAGGGTCGTCACCTGCGCACGCGCGGGAATTGAGTCCCAAGCGACGATAACAACACACGCCAACAACGCAAAGGATCATGGGAAGGCGCTTGTTTGTAAACAATGACACTCTATGGCCATCTGACGCATGCGCTGGTGACGACACCCCCGCTTTAAGTGATATCAGTGTATTGAATAGCGCTTCTGAAAAGTCACACCAAAGGAGAGTCCTACACAGTAAAACAAATCATGAATTACCGCTCATTCAACTAGCTGATATCTTGACCCAAGCATTATTTATTGTGATGTCTCGTACATGTATATTCAATTTTTAATATGTTAAACGCTGTATTTGTTACCATGGTCCCTACAAGTTACTCATGTCGAAATCATATATATCATTTGTGAGCACGTTTTTGAACCTCAATGACTAATGCTAACAATTTTGAGGAGTATACTAAAAAACAATATTTATAGTGAATTTGTACTTCCGACCTCTGTGAGGAAATATCGTGCATACGACCTACTAATTAGAGACTGGGCCCCTATGTCATGGGATTGCTTGATCGTCATGCAGATACGTGCCAACGTTTCACAGTGCGCGGCGAATTGTGAGAAAGGTCATATTCAAAAAAATGCGTATGGCTATTTAATTTAACGTTCAGCGTCGTAATTGTGTGTCGAAATGACATCAAAGCGGGAGGATGGTCACCTGCGCTCGCGCGAGAATTGAGTTCCAGGCGACGATAACTACACACGCTAAAACGCAAAGGCTCATGGGTAGACGCTTGTTTGTAAACAATGACACGCTATGACCATCTAACGCATGCCGTGCGCAGGTGACGACTCACCCCTTTTTAAATAACCGCAATTCGGCCACTTGTGTCCAACTACGGCAACCATACTGTCACGTGGTTTGGTCATGGGCTGCTAAAATAAGATATCACCCATGACCAAAAACGATTGAGATAGTCTATGTAAACGTAACAGTTTGGTTGCATTAGTTGGACGGCAGAATTTAATGTCATTTCGATTCACAGCAGTTGCATGTGCTAGACGTAAAAGCCATACACAAACATGTTTTATTATGACCTTTAATTTATTACTGTGAATTTGTCTTATTTTATTACAAAATGCATCCTTGAATGATTAAATGGTGTAGTTGTAGGGGTTAATTCTCTCATGACTCAGACGATGATACATAATTTATCATCATATCGAATATCCATCGATGTAAATGATGTCAAGTCAGACCAATCACAAAGCAGTGTTATGAAAGCAGGGATTGCATAACCGAGAAATATTTGACATAAGTGTAATGTGATTCATACCCCCGTCATATATTTTTGTTATTTTTTTCCCAGTATTCCGTGAATTTGAGAAGTTTCTGGCCGCATGTACAATGGCGGAAAATATCAATTGGTCTGAGTTTGAAATGAGAAGCTGAGTCGGTGCATCACGTATGTTTTGTGGATCGTTTGTGGATATTTTACTGGCTAACTTCGGACTAAAATATAGTTCCAAGGCCTTAGAAACCGTACCGGCCATACCGGCTATGGCCAGATCACTTCTCCTTCGGCCCACGTCATCATACACCTCGGACATACGGCCCTCGATGGATGGCCGGACCAACTAATTTTTGCTTCCTACGGCCTTGAGTTCTCGACTAAACTGTGTGTTTTTCACAGATTGTTATTTACAGCGTTCGCCTGGAACATGACACAGCGCCCTCAGTTGGTTTTACTTCTGAGATGTTTAATATTGTAACTTTTGAATATAGATAGTTAAAATAATAATAATTAGTTTAACATGGATCGTATTTTGTTTTGTAAAATGTGAAATATATGACAACTCGGATTAATTTAATACCAGTATGGTATAGCAGCGCAGATTGTCCGAGGCGAAACCGAATGAGGTAAAGTTTATATACTTACAATATAAAGTAGCCTGTATATAAAATTAATTGTAAATGTAAATTAAGCAATATCTGACATCTTCGAAGTTCTTTGACGTGAGACGTAAGCATGAGTCAAAGTTGTCCGGTCGCCCTGTAAAATTATGACTGAATAGTGACGTCACTAATTACACGCAACCAACTGTATTATGGCGTGTGGTGATGTCGAAAACAACTGTGGAAATATATGTATGTTGTTGTAATGTATCTTTATATTAAACACCGGTAATAAATTGGATTTATTGTATTGATACCTGGTTATTTCGTTGGAGGGATGATGTAACAAACATTTTGCCGACGCACCTTTTTTAAATAAATACAAATATGGCAATGTTCTTGACTGAATTCAACGTTGAAATGTTATTAAATGCACGTCGTTGTTTAAAGTGTCAACCATTTAAAATCATGGGGTGGCTGGGAGAGTGTGACCAGTCAATTTTTCACGGTTTCTGTACACTTTTATTTTCAACAGTACTTTTCTGCTTCCATTTTTCCCTCTGCACATTTTTTAACAAATCGTTTATTCACCCTCATGATTTCAAATGGTCGAGCCCTAAATGACGTAGCATCATCAACAACTTCATGTTTTATTTCAAGGACACGAAGTGTATATTTAACAACGGTAATACCACCATTTGAACACTCCGTAACTTTGAATGACGTGTGTGGTATCTACGCAAAGAGTTGATTAGTGAGTGATATTTTAATGAAAACCAACCGATTTTGAAATTGCGGACGACCACACTTACAGCGTGAGTATTCATCCGAGTAATTTTTCCCCAAGTACACTTAGCTCGGTTGAATCCACAACTTATGGAACATCGATATTCTATATTTTTGGTAAATAAATAGCGAAAGTATTCTATCTTTTTTGTTACACAATTTTTCAATTTACCTACAATTCGTTTATAAAAAAATCAACTGTAGAACTCCTCGCAACACAACACATAGACGAGGGACGTCAAAACCCGGGACACTTGTGGAAACTTATAAACGGGTATGCGAGGCACCCAAGGGGTATATAAATTCAAAATACTAGGTAAGGGTCCTTTTTTGACATGTTCAATAACCAAAGAATTCTTTTTTGACACCCAGAAATCAAAGGGATTTTACTTTTGATGTGTTGATATAAAGTGTGATATGTAGTGATAGCTAATATATACACAATCTGATTAAAATCCGATGTAGGTATGAGGCTCCATTTTTTTAATGACCCTAAGAGGCGACTGGGACACAATTTTCTAAGAACTGATTAACGGCAAGAAAGCCCAAAAAATCGATATATTCAAACTAAAATACAAATTAATATAATATAAAGGGTCATAAAAAACAAAACAGATCGATATATTCAATATCATTGAGTGGGGTTTTCTTGTAAATTTGTTAAATTTGTTTCAAGAAGAAGGTTTTTCTTTAAATAACATTTTCAATTGGTTTTGAGAAATTTGGTCTCCCGAACCGCGATTTTTCACAAAACGCTGGTTAAGTTCCCTCACACACATATGTAAGTAATACATGGTCGAAACAAATCTTAGCAAGACACGATTTGGGTCGTGACTTTGGTGCGGATTTAGAAAAGAATTAGTCCAGTGAATGTAAAACGTTAATTTAAAAATAAAACAAATAACGCACACATTTAATAGAAATAATAGCAGTTTGCAGCCATCTCACCGTGCAAAGGAAATCAAACCCAAAACTGTATTCCCAGCTGTATACATTTATTCTTACCAAAGGCCAGTGGCCTACATGTGCTTGATATTAAAGAGAAATACAGAAGTAAGCGTTGACGTTCAGTTACCCAAGTTCCATAAAACATTACGACTGGAAATCAGTTACATGTTCCCCTCTTAATTTAAATACCTTGAAGATATATCTGTTAAGATTCTCGGTGTACATATATGAGATGTCAAGAACGTACTGTTTATAAAATATCCTTTCATTCCCACCAACCAAGGATGTTTCCCGTAACGTACATACGCACGCCAATGTGTTGTGGGGTTACTGCACTTTCCTGGCGGAACTAGGTTATGACATAGACTGGAGGTTGGAGAAACATTATTTAGTCGCTTCTCCTAAATCACCAGACACTGAAATATTTTTCTCCGCCACATTTGGGTACGTAGTAACATCTATCGACTCTGAGATGACGCCATTGGTATGATGACGTAACGTGATATCCCCTAGGAGAAGTCTGATACCTCGTTACAAGTGATGAAATCGAACAGAGTAACTTATAAAATGGGGTAATGTGAAACTGCCCACTAAGATAATTATTATAGGTATAGTGACGGCTTGGTATGAATCAGTAGGCAAAGATGTGCTGTGAATATAGTACATAGTGGTATGTCCCACTGTTAAAAAAACAAACACCGTTTTGCTGGTATCTGTGTTGGGAGAAATACAACATCACATGACTGCATCGACCGAAGTCATGTGACATTGTCGAAAACAACTTGTTATTTGTACATTTGTAAACGTCATAGTTTTTTGCAGCGCTCAAGTTGTGAATCGACATCGTGAACTATTCTACAATCTTAAGTCCCTCACTAACTATAGTTACGTCATCGTTGCCAAGGAGACACGCATCAGAGGGTATGCAAGCGGTTTCGTTGATCACCCGGATATTGGGAGCTAAATTGGGAAGTATCGGAAACCGATCGATTGTCAACTCAAATGAAAGAATGATTTGACATAAATATTTGAAACAGAAAAGCAGGTGTCCCTCAAACTACCGGAAGTGCAGCCACACTGACAGGGAAATAACAAGTTGATTTAAAGAATTAAGAGCTGTTATTTATTTTCCCGTTTTCACTTTCACTGCAGAGATCACTGATATTTTTAAATCAAATCAAATGAACTAACATGGTTACATGTGAATATGTTTTCATCCAGTTGAATTTACCGCAGCTAAGGGGGTGACCATTAGGAAGTTTCGCGAGAGATTGTGGAATTATAAGTAAATTATTTGCAATAATTGTACAGAGATAGTCACAAAAATTATATTCATAAAATAAATCTCCAATATACTTGAAAAGGTTAATAAAAATATAATCGTCACGCACAGAAAATGGAGCTCACAAAGGAAAACAAGATAAAAGAAAACAAAGTAATTTGTAGAGTAGTTCTACCCTCCAGAAATCTAATGATCAACTCCCAATTTAGCAAAAAGTACATTTTATTGGAATATTAGTTTGTTGAAATTGGTCATTTGAATCAAAATTGTTGACTGCCATGTAACTACAAAAGTAATTCAAAAAGTTGCCGTAGTGTACATGAGTTGCGCCAATATATAGTCTAGTCCAAGCGCTAGCTGTATTACTTTTAATGAATTAGAACTGATCGATAAAAGGGGGATATGAAAAAGAGAGAGATGTAATACCCATTGCATCATTGTTCATAACGTTGCTATGGTTTCAGAATCGTGTGTCGCTAGCAACACGCCATCAACATTCTAGAGTTTACACATACATTGTATACTTAGGTGGTCTTTGCGTTCGAAGTGAATAAAGTTAGGGACTCATAATAATATAGTAAAGTCTTGTTCGTCATTACACTGCTTTCCCTAGACCGAGCAACCGCGTACGTCGCAACCCTATCGCTGTAACCCTACCGGTCACAGTAGACGCCGATGAAATTGTGTTCATACGAAAAAATAATGCTTTCACAATGAGTACGAGGATAATATTGATATTGTACCTTATTAATGGTAAGTTTGCTAAGTTCTGTTCTACAAATTGCGTGTTTCTGAAAAACTATTGTTTAATTTTGTTTTGTATTTTAACGTCTTCATTTTTCCCGCCAATATTTTGACACAACATTTTGCAAATTTCTTGTTAATTTTGCACCAAGTGGGCAATTTGCCATTGGCAACAAGTCTTGGTCAGAATTGTTAAGAAAATTGTGAAATTTAAAAGGAATTTTATACGGGTTTATTTAGTGAACGAAACCTAAAGTTGACTTTGGTGGTTTCAAAGGTTAAACAACAACATAATCAACAGGCCACACACAACCCAACACGTTTATTTCCCAACAGCTGAACTTGTTGGTCACTGTACTGTGCGGTACCGTAGATGAATGTTACTGCTGTCTCTTCTAACTTGCTACGTACCAATTTTAAGAGCATTTACTGAATTGATAGGGTCATGTGACCATCTTCAAATCATATACTGGTTGTTCAATGCGCTGTCCCAGCGGTAGCCATGCCCGGTCGAACACAATCCTGAGCAAATGTCTGCTAACCGGCGTTTCCTAATGCCTCAGGTCAATATTATAAACGTTAACTAGACTTTAACTTCCTCAAAATTCGTCAAAGGAATTTGAAAAAACAGAAGAAAAACGATGTGGTTTTTCTTCTGTGCCTTCCTGTATTATTACATACTTGGGTAAATACGTAAAAAAAGTATGAACAATTATACACAATTTCCATTTTCTAAAAACACGAGCAAGCAGGAAAATATTGAAGAAAACATTCATAAATCTTCATAAAATTACACACACATTTCATAGCGTAAAGCATACAATTGTTGCAGTAAAAGCACCCTAAAACAAATAATTTATATAGTTTTTTTACCATCTTGACATCCAAAGTTACTAATTGTCTATTTGAAAACCACGTTACATGAACCTAGAGCATCGTACTCCAGTAGTACACGGTAAGACACAGTAGTACACAGTAGTACACAGTAGTACTGTACATAGTAATTGTTTTATCCAAGGTCGCTATAGCGTCAAGTTGAGTCGACATATTTAATCGACGACTGATGTGCAGTTTGACACGTACAGTTTGAGAATGTGTGTTGTGTAATTCTAGAATAACAACTGTTACATGGTCTTTTTATGACGTTTTACAACTTCGCACTATTTCAGAAGCGATGGGGGCAACTCCCAACAACTTTTATATGGGTCGGGGTATTAGATCAGCGTAGATAACGGGCTACACCGAATTTTAATCAAATAGCTTTGCGGTTCGTGACGCATAAACTTGGGACAAGGATTGATGAGCTGTGTACGATGGGGAGGGAAGATTCCTAAATCTTAACAAACACATATGTTGACTCTGTCAGTGACAGCGCGATTAGATGGATGAGAAGATATGGTAGCCGGTTCTCAGTGTCCTATATATTAATTTTCCATACTCGCCGCAATTACCAAGTCTTGACCAAGAACGGTTTGTGCAATATAGCTGCTATACAGAGAATATACGTAAACACGATACACTGTCTGTTCACGTTTCAACGTCCTAGGTCCATGAACGTACGTACTAGTAGTTTCCAATACGACAACTAGACACTTTGGGTGGCGAGATGGTAGAAAAACGAGGTACGATTGATCTGCGACTCAGAAGCCGTCTGAAAGGCACTAAGCATAACTACCCGTATATCACCGGAAAGCTACTAGTATTTAAAGGGAGGTGGTCGACGTGCAACGCGTGTTCGAATGGAAACAATGTATTTTACACGCGTTGCCAGTGTATACGCCGATATAATGAGTTAGATATCGAACAGGACGCGGCGAGACCACCACCGCCCTTTAAGAGAATACGGTTGTGTATATTCCGTACGAAAGTTTGTCCATGGAACTACAAAGGAATTACCTGACGCCCAATTTCGTTATTATCATTTTTTAATATTACGACTATTGAAAAAACATTTTTTAACATTTTCAGTCACGATTTTTTTTACCAACGAAATTGGCCGTAAGAAAATCCATTAGACATTGGTACGGCATACGCACTACTGTATTCGACTTTATCTAAGCTTTCAGATGATGTAGATATGCGTTTGGCGATTATCTGGTCAGAGGGTATGTCTGTCAGAAAATACAGCATTAATTAGGGAGGGGAACATTTTTGACCTTAAAACTTTTAGTATGTTACGGTATAAAGGGAAATTCCCAGAAATATTTCATGGGTAGAGGAAAACTTCGCCAAAAGATGCGGCGGGATGATAAACAAAAAATAACACAATTTTAGAGAAGAGCTGAGTAATCCTCAATTAGATTATGAAAAAATCTCAATTCTTTTTGGCCTAAATTATCCAACATTCTAGACCCGTAAAAAAATCGTCATGAAAATAACGTTCAAGAGAGAACACTCGTTGGGTGCTCCTGTCTTGATAGCATCTTTAGTAACTTTTTGAGAATATCTGAATTACAAATCATTTTTCCCTTGAAAGTCGGTGGTCGCAGTGAAGCGAGCGCGTGCTCAAATTTCATGTAAACAAACAACGTATTTTACACGCGTTGTGTGCGTCGCCTGGGACCCAGATATAACAACCGTCGCCCTTAAAGTACAACAATTTTGGTGTCTTTAAAAGGGGTCGTTGTTGTTGTACTGACACACTGGTCGCTCTGCGTCGTGTTTAACAAGGACCCCGCGCGGCGTAACACGTCTGTATTTGAAAAGAACGTCCGATCAGATCATCATGATCCTGCCGCCTATCAGAGTAACTCTTGGGAACAGGATAGTTTTATAACGACCGGGTTTGAATAACTGTTAAATACGCAATGTAGGAACAATACAATATTATTTTAAACTTAGCCCCTCCATCATCTTCTAGTGACTGCTGCTGATGCAACTAATTTATGACACAGAGCGAAGATTAAGGCAACTCAAACGTTCTAAGTGCGCTATTATAATGTCGTGTTTGATACTGCAACAATTGAGGGGACGTGACAGCTACAGCCATAAACTCTGAAGTCGATGACGTCACTGGTATTTACGACGTAGTACAATAAAACATAATACTAACACTGTAGTGTGTAAATAAAGACACGTGATTTATTGGTGTATTTCTACTATTTTAAACATTTCACGCAACTTCTTGCGTGGTGTGTTTTTAAACGTTTTACCATCGTCAAGTTAAAACGAAGAGCAATACTTCTCTCAAAAAACTCGGTTATTTTTGTGGAATGAGTTGTATATCGGATCTTTATCGAATACAACTAGTACAAAATGCACATGGAAACCAGCGAAAAAAAAAGTCGGGTTTTCAAAATACCGTCGATCTTTTATACGCATGTCGTTCATTTCGCCTCGCATTCAGAAATGGTGGTCAGGCCTGGTCTGGTTGCCGACGTCGACTGTTCACTCAACAGCCCACTGGAGTACATTCATGTGCTTATCCAATTAAATACGTCGCACATATTTTCGAAATATTTGTCCTATATCGGCTAGAGCGATACAAACCGTTGACCAGTTCCGTCCTATGGCGTATAACCAATGTTTTCCTGAAGTGTTTTTTTTTTATGAAAGTCTTTGTAAGAGCGAGAAAGCAGTTTTAAATATTACATAACTTCTGAGAAAGACATGACGCTTACGTAGTTCTGCATTATGCAGTCAAAATTATAAAATGAACAGTACAAATGAAGATGGACTATCGGGATGGTTAAAATAAATTTCCTGATGTCAGTGACGGTCCTTGAACCACAATCCCGTTCCCTACCCATTTACCAAGCATTGCGAGAATTGTTTAAAAACCATATCTTTTGTGGCTCCCAATTTTGAAACTCGGACGTAAATTTGTCGGGATGAAGAGTAAACACAAATTGAAATTCGCGACAAACACATTATGTAAAAATTTTAAATGAGTAACCGCTTATATTTGGAATATGAAAATATATATGTGATTAAGACTATTTCTCCGATATAAGTTGATACTTATATGTGTATCAGAAGCGACTGTCATTCCATATCCATCCGCTGATCGGTCAATTATTTACGAACTTTGCATCTGTCGTGTTTAACTGTTTCAAAATGCGCTGTATCCGCGTTCACTCGCTCGTAACAAATTGAAAAGTTCAAACAACGTGTAATTAGAGATATGATTTGACAGAGTATAAATGATTTTTACTATTTCTCAACCACGTTTGACAGGACACAGTATACCAGATGGGGACTGGGGTACTCAAAGCAATCTTCGCGGTGCCTGTCTGGTCCAGTACTTCGCATTGTGAAATGTTTTTTAAAGCGGGGCAGTCGTCATCTGCGCATGCGTCAGATGGCCATATCGCGTCATTGTTTACAAATAAGCGTCTACCCATGAGCATTCGCGTTTTTAGCGTGTGTTGTTATCGTCGCTTGGGACTCAATTCCCGCGCGTGCGCAGGTGACGTACTGTGAATGCACTAACTAACTAACCATTGGGTTTTATTTTTGCTTACGAGTAAAATCCGCTAAATGGAATCCACGTTAACAAGTAAAACAATATAACTCATTTAATAATACGTAAGACTACTATTCGACAGACTAGCAACGCCAATTGTTGTAGGTGTGAATTAGGGATTACGCCCGTAGGACGCGTGCCTCGGCAGACTTTGCTGGTACATGTAGTTTAATGACACAAGTTGACCCGAAGATTCCCGAACGCACTCGCATTTACCTGCTTCGTGTGTTTTCGTAATGTCGTTTTAGTATCAAGCGTACAATTGCATACTTTTTGACCAAACCGGAAATGCAATCTGTGTGTTTTTTTACTCTTCGATCGTTCTTGTTTCCGTTTAAAGCGACCAGTTTTTGGGCGAGTTACAGCATTTTTAACATCTCCTACTTTCGTCTACAACATTGATGAATGTATAATGAGCAACTTTATGGTAGTATTTCTCATTAATTTGAATTTTCCCAGAATATGTGAAAATTTTTCTATAAAAGTCAAATGGTGGTGTTGGCGTTAACAGTGTTCCTTTGTTTGGACGCTTCGTAGTTTGAAAACTTATGCTCCCGCAACTAAGCGATTGAAATCATTGAATGTTCAGTAGGAAGCTGATATTTTAATGAAGCATACATTTTAGCTATCTCTATTCTTGTTTATAATTACAGAAATTACAGAAATATAGAGAATAAACACAGAAATAAATTGTATATGCTTTGTCGTATTTATGGAAATTATTTAACCAAGGAAAAAAGGAAAAAAAGATAATGAACTACGAGCCAACTAATAGGAGTACTACCCCCTGTGTACATCTCACATTATCTCGCGTTATTTGATGAAATAATAAAGGACATCGCGTTAGTACGTTATAGTCGCGTTAGCTCGATGGCTTGTTTATTGGATTAAAAAGTTAAGTCCCAAAACAAACGTGGCACGGATCTGACCAAGGAAAAGGCCGCGTTGCCAGTCTATCTATAGTAGTCTGAAATTATACAAAATAATACATGTTACTAGCAGTCGTTGACATCGAATCAAATTGTGTGTATTTTAATAAAATTTGATTTAGTCAACT
Source organism: Saccoglossus kowalevskii (assembly GCF_978046115.1). NCBI lineage: Eukaryota > Metazoa > Hemichordata > Enteropneusta > Harrimaniidae > Saccoglossus > Saccoglossus kowalevskii. The sequence continues at coordinate 24,049,090 of NC_140645.1, read as the reverse complement.
GTATATAAATAAGCTATGACAAAAGGAAACACAGAGCTCTTTTGAGATACTAGTAGACTAAGTAATATTATTACCTCAGACCACTAATAGGATGAGGCTTATAGTAGGTGTTACACAGCCAATCAACGAGCAACGCAACGTGTGCGCAACGTTGTTTGCAGACAATCCAGTGTTATTCAATCAGCCAGTTTCAGTTCGAATATACTGTAGAATACTTTATTTTCGCTTGGAATTTATTTTTGCTATTTTCGCTGAAAAGATGATTCTGTGAAAATAAAATCTAGCGAATATACTTTTTTTCCTATATTTCACATTAAACTCATCAAAAATCAGTGAAAATAAATTCCATACGAAACGCCCAAAAAGCCTTTTCAGCGAAAATTAATTCCAGCGAAAATAAAGTATTCCACAGTATAGTTCAGTGAAATTTATAAATATTTTTAAAGATGATGGAAATACTTTTGTTGCACTAAGATTAGTGCGCGTTCACGCCGTTTTTTTCTTCAAAATTTGTGTGCACGCACACTTTAGTCGTTTTCAATATCCCGTCAAACGAATACTTCAATTTGTGTTGCCAAAACGGACGTTTCGATTTCACGATATACTAGTCTGATTTCATAAAATTGTCAAACAAATCTATTCAATCGTACTCACATTCGTTCACACTGTTTCATACTGTATTACAGAATATTCTATGTTGCATCCCGTAGCATCAAGGTCTAGTACTATCAATACTGTGTTGTTGTTTAATGAGAATGATTTTGTTATTCTGAATAGTTTTACGATATGGCCTTTGCTCTATACAAATGCTTGGGTGATTCCCATTATTGGTCTCATTAATATCGTCCCCGAATTCAGGTTGCGTAAATTCTGAAAATCATAAATTTAAACGATCGAACATTCACTTTCTAATACTTTCCACCCACACATATGCATGCCTGGAAACCCATTTACTTGAAATAATAAATATGGGCGGTTAGAAAAATTCACCAAATATGGTAATCACACGGTCTCGCGATAGTCACCTGATTTATACGTCACCGTGATGGGTTAATACAGAACACGGACTCTTTAAGTATATAGATTCGCTATATAGACTTTGCAAGACATACAATAAAGTTTTACGTCGTCGCCTCACATTGTCGGTTACACTGCTGTGGTTTACATTTGATATATACATCTCAAAACAAATATGAAGAGGAGGTTAAAGAGAAGGTAATGTGATGTGGCGGAAGAGATCATGTCATTAAAGATAACAGCATCTGCCCCGGGCGAATGTCGCCCTGCTTGCATGGGAAGTGTCTCTGATGATGCGTTGGGCGTTGTGTCAAGTGATATAGTATAACACGGTTTTATGTGGCGGGAACCCAAAGATTGATTAGCCAACCAGCCCAATAACCAGCCCAAGAGGCGAGTATACCCCGACTTTGAACTAGTAGTCAAAATCGAGCGGCATACTCGCTTCTGGGGTGGCTATTCCTATTATGATAGGCCACTGTTCCAGGAAGTACTAGTAATCGTGGTTACGGCATGCCTTTCCAATACGAATTAATCGACTTTATTGCCAAATTAGCTATATCTTTGCAAAAATAATCATAATTTTAAAAATTATAGGACTAAATGTGAGGGGGCGTTATATTGTTAGTATAATTTCAAAAGGAATATCATCGTAACAAGGTATGTATTGCTGATATATACATGTTGTATACATGTAAAAAGTTATAGAAACCTAAATACGAGTTAGTATGAGCAACCAATTATATTAGTTCGGTGTCAAGAGACAACAGGTTAACGATAAAAGAACACGTTGCATCGGCCGGGAATCGAACCCGGGCCTCCCGCGTGGCAGGCGAGAATTCTACCACTGAACCACCGATGCTTGTTGACCTCGCTTATTGCATATTCATAAGTTGTGTTAGTCGAACATCTGCGAAATAATTATTGAATAACTGAGTAATTACTGTCATTAACCTTCAAATAATAGATGGCAATTTTGTTACCAAGGATGACTATAAGATATAATAGCGCCCTCTATCGACGGAGCTTTTTCAGTAACATCAAAATGACATGAACGGGTGAAGGCGGTTGTTAAAATTGATTTTATGTGGTCGTTCGTTGCGACTGAGAGTGGTCTACGAAGGAATAAATTTACATAGATAATGAACACAATCGAGGCAAAAGGCAAAAGGACCTACAGACCCACAAAATAATAGGGAGCTAACTGGTTGATAAGAATAACCCCCATTTGCATTGAATAATACGTTTACGAATAAATGAAGACACGGGAATGCAACTACTCACCATTTGACCGGTGACCTGGAATTTTGAGAGCCAAATTAGAGAAAATACCAATTCTCGGGAGCGGACATCTGGGCATTTTCACAAAAGCCGGAAACTCTCAGGAAACGGTATGTTTAGATAGTAATTGAAAACTCCCCTGGATAGTGTAACAAAGATTAACCCTGCATTTACAACATATATAAATTTGGTTGCCCAAAGATTATTTTGTGCCGTTTTCTCGACTTTAGCTACTAGTATTTTCACCGGCTCTTCGGCCGACGTTCCACAGCAGCTCGTGTCTAAGTAGCGTAGAACGTTCTGTGACGTAGCTTTGCCCCCGACAATTTCTGAAAAATAACGCCTTATTTCGGATTTCAAGGACTGAAAACAGGATGGCCGGTTGGTACTTGTTTGAACGATAAGTGCCATAACCAAGCGGTGAACGGTATTGCGAGTGCTCCTCCGGACTCGAGTTATTTACGTCATGAAAGCGCATATAGTCGCTTGAGGGCGCAAGAGAAGGCGTTTGTACCACAGATATCTTGAAGCGGTCAACCAATGAACGGTCTAGAATTTCTGTGGTTATATGCCGTATCATGATTATGGCAGATTATAGAAGATCAAAAAACTGAAAACCTAATACAACCGTATATGCAACAAATTGATTGCAAATTAACTTATGTGTTTTTACCACAGCAATCTACACTCTAAAATTCGCGACAGTATTGGTCTGTAAATCCACGGGACATGGCCCCGCCTGCACCCCCTCTGGATCCACCACTGGGGTTGTAGCCCGGAACAACCCTCCGGGTCTCGCGGTGTTAACTAGAAGATAAACGTAAATAAAAACGTACTGTACTACCAGATATAGTGGTGAAAACAGTGAGCGGGAGCCTGACTAGCACTACAAAAATCCCACGCTAAGCACTCATTGGCTAAATTAAAAACAAATTACTACAGGAGAAAATTATCACTGTTCTCTCTTACGTTCGTACAATTTAAAGTCAATAATAGTTAGCCGTGCTAGTTTTCTAACAGAGAGATTTCGAGATAAAATAGCGAATACATTGTCAGTAACATCTTGGCTTATCTTTTATCATTGCAGAAAACAAGCCAGCTGGGCTTATTTATTACTATTATTACCAGCTGTGACACGCTATAGCTGATTGGCTACTCGCGCTGTCAATCCAGTACAGTGCAAATAGCAATAACCATTTAGCTTAGATATTAAACTGGCAGTGGGTATATATTTTTAAACATTTATAATAACTATGTGCCCGTTTTCTTTACAGTGTTGGTGTATTATGTGAATGGAACCGTGTCACCTGCAGCTACACTGGAGCCTTGTCCCTCTGGCTGGATCGAACTTGGAGAGAAGTGTTATTTGATTGAATATCAAGACCAAAAAACTTGGGAAGAAGCGCGTGCCGCGTGTAGGTCAATGCCAGGCGCAGATCTCTTGGTGTATGACAACGAGGAAGAAAAACTGTAAGTCCAACACGTGTTTCAATCGCTAGGCGCCACGCCTTGGTGCTAAACTAGTACCATTACCCATTCAAATTTACGCAAACGGACGCGCACTTTCTATGGGATATCGTGAGCGTCCCGAAAAGTAAAATACTGTATGTTCATTGGTCGATTTCTGGGTCATAGTTTACAATGACTATGACATTATCATTTAACCAATCAAATATTATTTAAGTGACATACAGATTGTAGACGAGAAGTAAAATGGCTCAGACGTTTTCATTTTTGGTTCGATGCAAAATTACCACGACTGCATGGTCTAATCTGAGGCATATTTATTGCTATTAATTATTCATGATATTCAGTGACGTATTGATCCTAGGAGTGAGACACTTCCAAAAAGGGGAAAATGAATGTGCGCTTGCGCTAAGGATTACATACGTCAGGTCACGCTCGTTTATAGCTGTGTGCAACAGATCAGATCAAATGCTGCCTTTTTCATTGGTTGGCAGCTCACGGGTCATGCAAATCTTAGTATATTTATACCTCAAAAATACAGCTGTAGGGGCGCGGCAGAACAGACCAGTTAGGGTAATTTTGTGTCAACACGAACGATTCTAGAAAGCTGTTCTTAAAAGGACTTTCATATAAAACAATAAAATTGCCACAAATGGCCAGTCTAGCTTGATGACGTAAACAGATACTGACCTAGGCATATTACGTTCTTCAAATTTATTTTTTTGATGATGGAGTGTACTAAAAACTTTTAAATGCTGGAGTCGAAATAACATATAATGTCAAGTAAGTTTGTTAAAATTCAGCTTTTCCGAGGAGAGGCAAAGCAACCTCACTAGTATCTGTAAAAATAAACAACATAAGTATAATCTATATTCGTATAGGTTTTATCGATTAACCCAAGACAAAGATTAACTCATGCTTACAGCTTTCCACCATGAGAGACTTTATGACCGCCGAGATGTCGTTGAGAGCGAGAAATCCACGAGGTGTGCGAGAAATCTGCGAGATTTGCTTTCGTCCATCAAAAAGTGTTTTTATTCTCTCACATCATCGCGTCTACTGCTCCAAAATCATTGTTTCATAGATCAGTGGAACAATAGTCGCGATGACGTAAGAGAATGTAACCATATTTGTGGGTGAAAACAAGTCTAGCGAACACTGCTTTCAGCGAGAACTCGGTAGTCATTTACCTCAAAGGGTTATTCAATTTAAAGCGGGAGGGTCGTCACCTGCGCGCGCGGGGGAATTGAGTCCCAAGCGACGATAACAGCACACGCTAAAAACACAAAGGATCATGAGTAGAAGCATGTTTGTAAACAATGACACGCTTTGGCCATCTGACGCATGCGCGGGTGACGACTCCCCCGCTTTAAATGCAGATATTTAGAGGACTATTGAGTGACTTTAACACGAATAATTATTGATGACGTTCTCAAATCCAACGTGCACCCGTATATTTTACTGAGATACTCCATAATTTGTCCAGCCCCGGTACCAATCACAGTTTACACTTAACTATTTTACATTACAACTGTGTTTTCGTGCCATTACAGGTTCATCAACAGCGAGCTGGAAACTCTGACAGTTGACATGCATCTATGGATTGGAATGATAGCAGAAAGTTTATCATTTGGTGATTTGCGTTATCATTGGATCAACGATCAAGAGCATGAAGTGAATATGTCCAACTGGGAAGCTGGCCAGCCAGATAATGCATATGGTGGGTATATTCTCGCGTAATACGTCATTATTAAAAATGCCGCCCTTCAGCGTGGTAACGTGTACCAAATTGACCATGATAGTTGTTAAAGCGCGGTGGTCGTCGCGGAGCGCGTGTTCGATTTTCATGTAAATAAACAATGTATTTTACACGCGTTGCATACGTCGCTATGAGTCCCATATCGAACAGGACGCGACACGACGACTGCCACCCTTTAGTATTAGTACACGCATTGTGGGTCACACGTGATTACAATACAGTATGTCAGTCAATACTAAAACGTGTATTACATCACATGATCAAAACTGTTGACGTTCATACCCTCACATTCTTTGATCACGTGAGTATACTTTTTCTATCCGCGAAAATCGGAGAACTGACAATTCTAACCATGCTAAAGAACGACCACACGTTATCGACAATTGTAGCAGGTGTTTCCGTTAGAAGTACGACGGAATGTACATTATCGATTATAGTTGCGATGATTTAAACAAATACTGCGGAAGTTTAATGAATTAGTAAACATTAAGGAAATTAACAAAAAGGCGATCTTCTCGAAAGATTTCAGTGATGCACGCATGATAACTCAAGCAAAACAATTTCCTGAACAGACATTTTAGCACAACATTTAGTGAATTTTACATGTATTCAGTGACTATTTATTTTTAACGATAGCGACAGAATACCGTGACAGTTTTCAAATTTCTCTAGCGTACATTTGTTGCTCGCAATATTTATGTGCCCATATCATTGCGTCAACTGTTTCTATAAGTAATTTTCCATCTAACTGCGAGATCCCACGAGTTGCGTGAAAGACACGCCCCGAACGTGCCTCAAAAATCGGACGATTTGATTTTGAACTCAAATGTCTTTAATTCGTATCTCACATCGGAAGGCCGATCTTTGACAGGAGAATATTGCGTTTGAATACCCTTACTTCATTGAAATTGACCATCATCAAATGTGTACAGCACATGGGAATGGGAATATACCCCAAAATACTGTCGAATCCCACGCTGTGTTTGTAACCACTACGACGTCACGCTATGATTTTTGTTTGTCCTATTTTTACGTCCGATTTCACACATAACACGTGATCTCGCAGTGAACGGAAAATAGTCTATTACCACGGCTACATCGACCATGGAAACAGTGGAGAGAGACAATGGAACACTTGTGGGCCAAAACAACTCTCGTGGCTTTCTCGCCCTCAACGAGATCTCGGTGGCCATTTGTGTCTATCAATCTCACACTCAAAACACTGGCGGCGCCCTCACTTCCGTTCCTCTCGTTCGAACGGAAGTGAGGGCGCCACCAGTGATCGGAGTGTGATCAACCTCGTACAACATATGCTGTTTTCATATGTTCGCTTTCAATTACCCAGTGTAAATAAATTGATGACGACACAGAAGAGAGACCACATGAAAGAACAAAAAAAAACCTTGTTATTTCTTGTTTATTCAATAATTGCTTTGATATACAATATGTATTTTTAGATTTTGAGTTTTGTGTGGACGTGTTAGGTGGTACAAGAAAGCCATACGCTATTGGAGTTTGGCGTGATACACTATGTGATGAAATACAGGGCTATATCTGCGAGTCTGGGCAGATAGGTAGAGTATTGGTGATCTCTACGCATGCGTAATGTTATGCATCCGAAGTTTAATGGTGTTGTTTTTCCTCGGCCGGTTTATTATTTCATTTCACTTGTCAATGAGACATTTCGAAATTATGCGTGCATGTACATTTCATGTGTGTTTATCAAATGCAGCCAGCGCGTTTACGTATCACCTAGTTCCTCTACTAATGGGAGATAGAAACGCACGAAGGCGCCCTCTAGAGGACAAGATCGGAATAATTTTTATATTCTAACACCAGAAATCAGGTTGTATATCAGTTGCTTCACCTTGTTTCCTCTAGTGACGAAGCACTCCTATATAGTTTTGATCTGTAATAGTTTTTCACGAAATACTGCACAACCGAACACAGTAGTTGATTTGAACAATGCGTTCACCAATATTCGTCTTTTTGACGTCATAAAAACGTTACATCGCTAGAAGGCGCGATTTATGAGAATTAACCACGCTAAAGAACAAATTGAGTGCATTACGCGGTATCGCCGAAAGGAGGCGCGATTTCACACTCGTGACGCGCGGTTGTTGTCTATGGCGAAACTTGTAAACTCTTGAAATTTCATTTTTTACGTGAATTACTTTTCTGAGAACCATTCAGCATTTATTTATTTCAAGAATGAAACGTATGTAAACCAGGCGAAACATATGTTTTATTTCATTTGCATGATTGAAATGACCACTTGATACTAACCTATTTAAATTTATTCAAAACAATAAAATCAATCTCTCAGAAATTGATAATGATTTTCAAAGGGTTCGTGAATGGTGCAGTGCTAACAAACTTACTATTAATTCTGAAAAAACCAATTACATGATAATTAAAACACCACAACGATCGGTCACTACTGAGGGCAGCCTGGAAATTAACGGGTCACCGATAGAGGGCGTATATGTTGTCAATTACCTTGGTGTCTTCATTGACCAGAATATGTCATGGAAAGCCCACATTGATAAAATTTGCAAAGTTATCGCACCAAAAATTGGATTAATTTCACAACTACGTCATTTTGTACCTAGGAATATCCTAATTCTCTTATACAATTCCTTAATTCTACCTCACATTACATATTGCCTGGAAATCTGGGGTAATACATATGCTACTCTACTGCAACCAATATATCTCTTACAGAAAAAAATAGTACCCCTCATCACTTTCTCTGATCCATATACCCATGCTGCTCCTCTTTTCAACAAACTAAGAATACTAGACATTTTTTCACTCTGCAAGTTACAAACCAGTTTATTTGTCTTTGATCTCAGCAATAAATATGTTGTACGTGATATTTACAACTATTTGGATCCTTTGTCCCATAATTATCAAACCCGTTTAGCATGTAGCTTGAACTACTATACTCCAAAACTGAATCTTACACTCAACCAACACAGTTTTAAATACTCTGCAACAAAACATTGGAACTCTTTGCCTGATGCATTTAAAACCATCACTAGGAAACATATATTCAAAGCAAAATTAAAAAACTATCTCTTAAAAATTTGATTTGTAATATTTTTTCTCTTTCTCTCTTTATTTGGAGATTTGTGTGATTAAACTATGAAATTATATATACAGGGGTTACGGACTCGACTAGTTCTGATGAACTATATCTGTAATCCCCGCCAAAAAAAAAGAAAAGTTATCTAAGTAGAATTCGTTATTTATTTATTTATTTATTTATTTATTTATTTATTTATTTATTTATTTATTTATTTATTTATTTATTTATTGATTTATTTATTGATTTATTTATTGATTTATTTATTTATATGTATTTACTACCTGTGCAACTTCTACCTTTACCGTTGTTTTTTTCTTGTTTTTTTTTGGTGAAATAAATTTCATTCATTCATTTCATTCATTCATTCATTCATTCATTAGCGATCGCTACTAAATGTCGACGAAAATCCCGGCGTCCACTAATGTTTCCTTTTGTAAACGAACCCTATATTCTTTCTCCAAATCAAAACAAAACACACGCGCGCAATGTGACACGTTTACGTGTCAATTACTTAATGCACACAGTGGCAAGTAAACATATTATTTTACAAGGTTGCCAATTATTAAAAAAATTGACAAATAATTGCAATGTCACGTGGACATAAAATGTAAAACGGTCGAGGAATGACGTCATTATATAACATCACGGAATGCATATACAAGTGACGTGGTTTTCTCATAGTGTAATATAAACCAAAGCATTTTATTGGACAAGAATTACTTAACATTTTTACTCACAAGAATAACAATGTTTAATTTATAGCAAATGTGGATGAATCTTAGAGCATGCAACTTGCAAACATGGAGATCAACCATGCCTACATCACGTGATTAAGTCAGTTTATGGAAATTGCATCAGATATTGTGTAGAAAATTCTGACAAGATTTTGGTAATTGTGAGACGATCATTTAGTACGTATATCTTTGCGAAATTCGATTTGTATTTGCCTGAATTCTCGAAATTACGTAACAAAATATCGCGTGATTCAGAGTTGCATTCTTTGAATCGCCATTACTTGTCACCAAATAATTATAATTGCATTTATGAGAAAGCTATGCATGACTATATGTAAAATGTACTCTGCACTTCTAATACGTTGTCTTTTATCTGCACTATTTTGCATGCTATCTGCTATCACTACTATCTGCTAACAATGGTTACGAAGGCAATGAATACTGTGTTACAGTATTTGGCAATCCGAGCAAGCCCTCAGCCAACGGATTCTGGAGTGATAAAGATTGCAATTCGGGCGAAGGACATGTTTGTGAACTGGACAGAGGTACATTCGCCGGGAGGCAACTTTCACATGCCCCCAAAAAGAGTGGTTTGAAAACTGATTTCAAATTCAAAGCAAGGTGTACAAGAATTTTTCCTGCAAGACTGGATATGACATTTCGCATATATCGTGCAAGTGTTAGCGCCACCACGCAGTAATCCTGTACCACTCTTTTGGGGGGAATTGAAAGAGTGTTTGCATGTGTTATTATGAACACGGTGGTACTAGAATGTACTGTAGTATTGGAGTCTTATCAAAACCACACATTTGTGACATAACACACATTTTGGATAGCTCCAATAAAACACAAATTCTGCTGCCACGTGTTCAAGGTGCTCCCGTGACTGAAACTAACACTAGTGATTCATAATAAGTTTTTAGAACACTAAACGGTCTAGCAACTTTTCGTTTTCCTGTTTCAGTTACGGAACCGCCTACCACTGCTTCCATCGAAGTTCATGGCTCTACCACTTCTGTTGATTCAACCACAACCAAGTTCATATCCAATGCACTTCCCCCAAGTGCACAGTATACCACCACTGTGCTTTCTGCCATCACACCTTCCGTACCCATCGATAAATCCGCATTTACAACCTCAATTGCAACGAATGATGCGACAAATGAAAACATTATTTCTACTGAAACCCCAAAGTCATTTACAACTCCAAAGACATCAATATCTTCTGTATTTACTCATGACACTACCGACTTGCACAGATCAAACATATATACAACCATGTCAAAATTGTCACGGCCAACAACAAGTGCACACACGACTGGAACAAATATAGCCAAAGAACAAATTATCAGCGAATCAGTATTATCAACAATGGCAACTGAGGAACAGCCATTAAGTCGAGCCACTGCAATCAAATCGAGTGCCAAAACAATAACACACACACCGAAAGCAGCAGCAATCATATCAGAGAATGGTCAAACAATGCCACAAACAACACCTTCTGGACGTAGAACTGATATCTTGACAGGTATGACTGCAACAGATTTTAAAATAAGCACAACAATACCTAGCACAATTCCCAGCACAAGTGCACTGCACCCCACTATTGTGAATGAAGCTAGCAATGTATACACTGTCCACCATGCACTTTATACTGATGGTCTTGGTTCCCTCACCCATGAGCAGAAACACGTGACACATGTCACACATCCAAGCATTGATTCAACTGTGAAGAGCTTATTAACTTCAATCACCGCTCAACCACCAAGACCTGATGCTGGAGTGATACCTAATACTAAAACTATTGAACCAGTGTCAGTTGAAACCACCTCACTTTTTACAACAATGTTAACAACAGACGCACGAACAAGTCCACTGACATCTCAAAATACAGGAGAATGGCCAATGGTGGGTGAAACAACCTCCACTGATGACAATGCTGGGACAGACAAAACCTCTCCTATATACTCTTCTGATGGTGATATTACTGGGATATATACTGCGGAAGTTGATGTCCAAACAGTTAAAAAATCCAGCTCAATGTCAACGGTCTATGATACGCTACTACACACCGATACGCCATCTGAATCTTTAGAAATGTTATCATCTACAGTACTGCCTTTAGAATCTTCTTCGAGTGAGACAGCATCTAAACATTTAGAAACCAGCACCAGGTTCAGCACTTCTGCACGCGACGTAAGTCAGCATTCAAGCATGTCACATCCCACAGAGCAAATCACCCTGCCCCCTACTATATTAGAATCAACAGCTATCCAGGAGGACGCAAGTAAATCCACAACTGCAATGAAGTCTTCCACTCCCCTACCATCAACAAAGGTGCACACTTCTTTTCCTATATCAACTCATGAGCTAACCTCTGTAGATGCGAAAGGGGAATCAATGCCAGGTGAGATTTATTTAAATGGCATGTTGGCACATCATCACAGACAACTTTATATTCCTAACAAGATAAGACACCTCCCAGCATATTTAATAATAATCGGTTCCCATTTTGCATAGCATCCATGTTGTATTGCTCAACCTAGCACTACCTAAACTTACTTATCTTTATTCATCTCTAATGCACTTATATTCAACATTTGATCAATTGACATAATGCACGAATTCGTTTATCATTATCAGTCACCAATATTTGACGGAAGACAGTAAGCGGTTTTAAGAGGCAGCTTTATTCTGATCATTCAGATTCCATCATAAAATTATAAATTTGCTGTTGATGAATTTACCATGCATAAATGAAAACACGCTGCAATGTAATTGCATTGCTGTAAGATTGCAGTTTGTAGCAGAAACGTGTGTTGTTCACTGTGTCATGTTGCTGACATACCGGTCAGTACTAGCCATGGCATTGTTCATCTAGGTGATTTCACAAGATTAACCATCCATCAAGAATCCAAGTCAATATTTGAGAAGTAGTATCTGGTTCACTTCACAAGACTAACCATCCATCAAGAATCCATCTTAAATATAACACTGTGTACACAGCAATGTATACATCATCTGGTTGGAATATGTATTAATCTTGACAGCATTTGTGGATGCACTGGATTGTTCCAACAGATATAGCTGCATCCACCAGTATGAACATGCAAAACACACCGATGGAACTTCATTCAGTAAGACAGTCAGGAGACGTTTTCACTATCAACGTACCTGTATTCGAAACCTATGATGAATCTGATAACTTGGAACATCAAGACACAGATCAGTCAATTACTACAACAATTTCAACGGTACAAATCACCGCTGGTGCAAGCTTTGAAGATGCTACACAAGATGAGAGTATGCCTTTGTCTACACTACCCAGCACGACCCAGATTAGATCCACCACTTTATCCACCCATATTACTCCTAGCACTGCACAATCTTCTTCTGAGAGAGAACAGCCAACGATTGATATTTCAACATCTTCATTGGCAGGTAGAATCACAGAAAGTCCGCCATCCTCAACACCCTTTATGACTACCGCTACAACAGAGGAAGTAGTCACAACCCCTATTTCCATGACAACTGAATTACCCTTTATAACCACAAGGGAATCAACCATGATTGATGAAGAGACCACCACCTTCTTTTTAACAGAAGTTCCAGGTACTTCATCTAACACACCTACACATTCTGCAACAACAGGTGCTGTTCACACAAGCAGAGAAGCCTCTACTGTTGCAGATACCACAACCACCATCATAGGCGATCCAACAACGACAGTGACAACGATTGTGCCAACCACCACCGCTGAACCTACTACTAGTTTAGAACCCACAACAGCTGAACCATCCACCAAAGTGCCAACGACATCTGTGCCCACTACCACTGACGAGCCCACAACGCTTATTCCCACCACCTTGAGTGTTAGTACGACAACTGAAGTGCCCCCAACCAGCACATCCATGTCTACCACGACTGCCACTACTGTGATACTTACCACTTCAGAATTATCTACCACCACAGGCTATCAGAGTACGACTACACCTTCTGGAACTGTATTGTTAACAACACGAGCCCCTTCAACAGTTAACATAACGTAAGTCTGATGCTTCTCTCTCATTTCATATCTCTCTGTGGCATGTGAAGTTAATGTATGTACTTGTGTTTATTGCATATATATTTATTTATTGAGTATATATCCTAGATTATCGCATGAATATACGTGCTATTTTGCAAATAATTACAGATGCTCGTATTTCCTACAAAAGCTTATCCGATTACCAGCTTGTAAGATGAGATGGGTTTCTTTCGGCATAATTGTAATGTTAGAGCTGTAGTACCAGCAATAAGCAGCTATGAAATCAAGTCATTTGTATCTGTTAACAGTACATTTATGCCACGTGAACAGTGCTACTAACGTAACTATGGTAGCATTCGATATCTCAATTATGGTCAGCTCACTGTTGTGCTCAACACAAAATACAGATTTCTTTGAAAACACTGGTGAAGTGTTTTTTAACTGGTATTCCTATTTTCAAATATTTTTGTTCATTTTATAAAAAAAAACAAAAAAAACGCCATTTTGATGATGATGTTTTACCCTGTGTACAAATCTACTTAATGGAAAGCAAAACAAGTTTCAGTTTATATTTGCTTGATTGTTTGTTTGTTTATTTGTTTTGATCAATTGTTAAATCCTTGATCCATACAAAGCTTACACACAACACCATTTTGATGATGATGTTTTACCCTGTGTACAAATCTACTTAATGGAAAGCAAAACAAGTTTCAGTTTATATTTGCTTGATTGTTTGTTTGTTTATTTGTTTTGATCAATTGTTAAATCCTTGATCCATGCAAAGCTTACACACAACACTCAGTTCTGGTAGCATCTTTTTTATATTTATCTTTTTTGATTTGTAACTCTGAAATTATTTTGTTTGCTTTCTCGTGGTCTTAGAGTTAGTGTTAATATGTATGAATTGTTGAGGAATTCACCATGAATCAAATCCGTTCAAATTTCGAACAGAACCGAATGTTTGGGTAGAACACTGTTACAAAACGTTCGAAGACGAAATTCTAACAAACACTCGACGAGAAAGCTGCAATAATTGCGTCCAATCATTACATAATATTTCCCGAAATGCATGCACATTCCAATAATACCTTATCAATGCATATTTCACGTAGTATTCTCAGGACACAAATGAATCTTCACGAATAATTTTAGAGTGCACTTTCAGTCCAGGTTTGGTGAAAACACAGATATCGTCCTATTTCAGATGCTTTGTGAATTGTGGTCAAGGGGAAGACCATCTTAAAGTGAACCCTTCAGACATCATGATGGTGAAAGCTCAATGTTCAGACTGTACACCAGGAGTGAAGGTCAACTACACATGGTCATTGCAAAAATATAATCCTCGGAGCAATATGAGAACTGATGCTGACATCAGTGTTGAGGACTTCACAAGTGCCGGTAAGACTCTCACATCAGAATATCACTTTTCTGCCGTGCCTTGTGCAGAGAGCGGTTCATGGTCAGTACTGCAATGTGTAGATTACGGGCATTGGTCAATAGTGTTCTGTGCAGTGTATGCTTTGTGGCCAATAGTGTCCTGTGCAGTGTTCGATTTGTGGTCAAAATTGTCATGTGCAGTGTACGGTTTGTGGTCAATAGTGTGCTGTGTAGTGTACGGTCTGTGGTCAATAGTGTCGTGTGCAGTGTACGCTTTGTGGCCAATAGTGTCTTGTGCAATGTTTGGTTTGCGGTAAATAGCTTCGTGTGTAGAGTATAGTTTGTGGTCAATGATGCCATGTGTAGAGTATCTTTTGTGTCCAATAGTGTCCTGTGGAGTGTACGGTTTGTGGTCATTAGTGTCATGTGTAGAGTTTAGTTTGGGGTCAATGATGCCATATATAGAATATCTTTTGTGGTCAATAGTCCCGTGTGTAGAGTATGGTTTGTGGTCAATAGTTTAATATGTGGAGTACAGTTTGTATTCAGTAGTGTGGTGTGTTAAGTACAGTTTATAGTCAATAGTACCGTGTCTAAAGTACGATCTATGGTCAATAGTACTGTGTGTAGAGTATGGTTTGTAGTCAATAGTGTCGTGTGTTGAGTACGGTTTGTGGTTAATAGTGTCGTGTGTAGAGTGTGATGTATGGCTAATAGTGTCCTGGGTACTAGTATGGGTTGTGGTAAATAGAGTTATATGTAGGGTGCGCATTGTTCTCAATATCACCATGTCCGCTAACAGAACCCCCTTTGTAGAGATTCTGAGTCAAAATGGAAATCCACAAAATCAACTTTAGCCAGTTTCTTGATTGCTAAGGAGACCAATCTCGAAAGAAATTATAGGTGACTGGAGGCAGAAACAAACATGTTATGCCCCCTGATTTATTTCGGTTTTACACTTATTACTTTTATAAAATGTGAATTTTACAAATTACAATTCACATAACTATAGTAAGATGTTTTAAAAATCATTATATCAGTGTACGACTTTCGGTTGCGTCAATGACGTGCTAGTGAAAAACAAAACAATAGTCAGTGTCAGTGGCGAGTCATAACGGCAGAGGGCACACTGGTCAATAATGCCATGTACATAGAATGGATTGTGGTCAATATATAGTGCTGTGTGCAGAGAACGGTTTCTGGATAATTTCAATCACAATATTCTAGTAATTATTCATTAATATCAGGTATCTACTCAAAGTCCATATCATTCAATGCTTACAAACTCAACTTTGGAGTACAGTACTATTTACACGTGGCGCTGGACTATTTAAGCGAGTCTGGAGTCATGGTGACGTCATATGGTGAGATGCCATTCACAACGAACATCCAGCCTTATGGAGGAACATGCAATGCGTATCCAAACGAAAATGGTAAGCGATACCATAGTCTATACAGAAGTTAGAGATACACAAATATCAAACAAACGGGTTTGACCGTACCAATGACCCTTGATTTGCATAAATGTATAATTATGCTGTGGCAGAGGTGATTTGAAGAAGCGCCATCTTGCGTGGAAAGTGGTTCAAATTCGCAAAGTGTCTGAAATGTCTCAAAATTTTGCCCCGTAGAATGGAATGAACAATGTGATAATCTTATTGATATGAATTATAATAATGTTAAAATATTTTTCAAATGATATTTAATTTGAATATGTGGGAATGTTTTTTTTTCACACTGAGTTCTTCCCCATAATGCATTACAGTAACATTTTCAGTAGTGCAAAATGTGAATTCGGATCAACTGCATATTTTACGAAAAAATTGTAAATTTAATGTAAATAATGTTTGCCCCCTGATATATCACCCAATCGTGTATTTATGTGGAAATCGATCTCGTCGATCGATCCCAACAGGCATTGTCAAAGGTTACGCTCTGGAAACTAAATTCAACATCAAATGTCAGGAATGGAAAGACGAAGGTGATCTAGACGAAAGACCAACCGACCCAGCAGACGCCTTTACAGATTTGTCGTACGCCTTTTACACGAAGCGGGATGGCGCCACTACTCGCACTTTGCTGCAAAGAGGATCGGAAGCTGGGACCGAGAGGTTTTTTGAGATCGGGAATTTAACTATATTCGCACGAGTAATGGACAGATACGGAGAATACATCGAAGAGGAAATTCCTGTCCAGGTACTTATGCTTATTAGTTTATCTCTGTACGCTACGTAACGCAATGTCCCACACGCTACGTCAAGACGTACCATGTTGACAATATGGCGCTCGTTTCTCGGCGACAACCAGAATACACAGCTCTCTTTCTGTCTTGGGTTTAAAGCTTCCGGTTCCGGGAATTGCATTTAATTTTTGTCGTTGTTGTTGTTGTTGTTTTGGTCAAACAATGTAAACTCTCCTGCTTCAAGCGTATCTCATTCAATGTACACACATTCAGGTGCTGAAACTTGCCAACGCCGCCGCGAAGATATCAGAAATGACATCCGGTGAAGACAGTTTACTGAATCAGATGGTGAACAGTGGTGATGTCGGCGCAGTCGCGTCTTTCACAGTGGCATTAGCATCCGTGCTGAATGCTGGTCCGGAAGAAGGAGAGGTTAGTATGCTGGACCCCAGACACAGTGCTCACTGAGATCTCGTCGAAAGCGAGATTTTTCGTTGGATCGCCTCCCATAGTATTCCATTCTCTACCATTATCGCTTCTACTGTGTCTACAAATATCACGGTTATATGGATCACTGGAGAAGTGGGTGCTATGACGCAAAACAAATAACAACGATATTTGAGGGGCAAGTGAGATCCCGGCGGCATATAAGTTATGTTTTAGTGATTTCAAATTGTATCCATAATTGAAAAATAATTGATTCACATTGGCCGAGTGATCAATAGTACCAATACATGTGCCATTTTTGTTTCCATTTCAGGAAGAAGAAGAAGGCGCGGCAGATGCAAGGAGTAAGGTAAGCCTGTTATGACCACGTTTTCTGGTGCTATAAACGTTACAACATGTAACACGGCTCTAAACACCATTTCGAGTTTACATCAAACTGCATTTAATCGCCGAGGACTCTCAATATTCTCAGTGCTTGACGTCATAATAAATTTGATGTTCCGACAAAGTTTTAAAAGTTTTGCTACATATAACATTCATTGTTGCTGCTCTTTGTAACTATATTGTCTCAAATGGCCCAAAATATACTCGAATACTATTTAGACAATAATACTATTTTTTATGCTAATCACAGTGACGTCATAAAAAAGGGCAAATTTGGAAGTTCAGAGTGCTTCGGGGGTCGTAACGTTTGATTGACCGTGCAAATCGCATGTTATGTTATTTTAGTATATTCAAGTGCCATAACTACACGTTCACTATCAAAGTATTTTCAGGCCTCGGGACCGTCACTCATCTAGAAATGACGTCATGTGTAGCATGAACCAATCTCAATCGGTGATTTTCCGTTCAATTGCGAGATCTCGCGAGTTGCATGAAAGGCGCGCGGTGAACCTCTGCCGCAAATATCGAACGATCTGATTTTAAACTCGAATTTCGTTATTTCGTATCTCACATCGAAAGGCCGATTTTGGACAGGAGAATATTGCAAGTGTTATTGAATACACTTTATCGAAATTAACAGCACATTATTGAGCAGGAAATATCCCCCAAAATACTTTCCCGTTTGTCGAATCCCCGCGAGTTTGTCGCCACTACGACACTATGGCCTTTGTTTGTCCTGTTTTACGTTCGATTTCATGCATAACGCTAGATCTCGCAGTGAACGGAAAATGGTCTATTGGTATGAGTGACTAAATAATAATTTAGGTTATTTTTAGTATATTTATTGCTGATGGCAATTTCACACTGATTTATTATTATAATCTCACATTTAGAAATTGTGTTTGTAGGTTCGTGATGCTATGATCAGCGGTCTGGAGAAAATGTCAAGTGGGGGTGCGAGTACAGCCGATTCAGTCGGACAAACAGCCAAGGCACTGGATTCCATTACTGCAAAACCAGATGAGGTTAAAGGGTCAACTCAGGTAATGCCTCGTGCTTACTTCATTCAACACGTTGAGCGTTAGAATTTTGGTGCGTATCAATTGGAGGCAATTACCCATTGGACAAGGATTGTTGTCAACATTTTGTGAATAAATTTACTTTGAATTTCACAAATTGTTAACCACACTTTTAAAAAGAGCTTGTTAAGATGGTTATTGAGAATGTTTCTCATCTTCTGTATCAATAATTATCAACAATCATGAAAATAAATGTGATGATTTTTATACAATTGTTTTTGACGTCTTTTCAAACAGTTCACCCAAAAAACTTGATTGGGCCAATTGTAATTAATGATTTGAATTCAATTGTGTTTGTACCCCAGACCATTCGTCCCGGTGTTATCGCTATCGCCACACGAGACTCCAGCTTGTCTCCTATACAATTTGACTGCGCACATCCAGAAAGTAGATGTAGCTGTGATTGGTGGAATACTAATGAGTTGAGTGTCAATCAAACGCCCACGCTATCTTTAGTAAACAAAGTCACGTGACACGCGCCATTTTAGTTTTGTCAGGCGATTTCAAGGCAGCACGCTTAACCCTTTCGTTCACAGGTTGGGAGATATTAGAATGACTGACAATTTCACGCCACTGTTTTACATTATTGGCGGATTTTTCTGCGCTATCAATCTTTCTCTTACAAACTAGACATAGATGAGACGACAGAGTCGCTCTTTTCACAACGTCGCACTGGATCAAATTGGAAAGACGATTTCCATAAGTTATCCCTCCTGCTTTTCCTGGCTTGAATAAATTCACACACGACTTTAACTGTCCACAAACTCGAAGACTACACGAACACAGTCTACAATAGTCGTCCGCAACAATATGTATGTATTTCTTCGGTGTACTGATGCACGAATGCACCGTGACACGGTGTTTCTCGGGTGTCGCCATCGCTGAGAATGCCGCCGGCGCAATTTTTCACCCAACTCGCGATTCTGTTTTGCAACATTTTATCAATATTCCCTTTGACAAAATCGCCGACAAAAGCACCGCTTTGCTGATCTTTTGTTCTATAATTCTTAATGCAAACACCGACCCTAGTAGTAATTAGTAACGTCGCCTAGTACATATGAACGGTCGTCATTGCAAATCGAACATCCTTTTGAAATTTGGACGTCGGGCAAGCGATTTCAAGGCACCGCACTTAAATATTAGCAACATATTTTTCTGAGCGGTTGTTTATTCTCTTTCAAACGAGACATAAATATGACGACATAGTCGATCCCTTATCCACCGCTAAGAATGCTGCAATGTTTCGTTCGTTTTGCAACATGCCACAAATCGTCAAAAAAAACACCACTTCGACGGAAGCTTGCGTAATAAGGGGGTTAAAACAAGAAAACAAATGCCATGTTTAATACATATCGACCTGTTTTACTTGCGAAAGATAACGGAACATGAACTCGTTTCGTGCGACTTCGGAACCCGAAGGAACACACCAACAACGTTGAATTTACCCGCTATCTTCCAAATATGGTATATTAATTTATTCAGTTGTTTATTTAGAGTGACGTCCGCGGTCGAATGCGATTGGCTATCGATGTCAGTGCAAAGGTCATATGAATATTAAAATTAAGTGGGCGGAAGGAAAATTGTATAGGAGACAAGCTGGAGTCTCGTGTGGCGATAGCGATAACACCGGGACGAATGGTCTGGGGTATTGTGTTTGACGTCGTTAAAAAAAACCATGATTGGGCGATTTGTATAGATTGTAACCGTGATACAGTAATCACCGATTTAAAATTAGTATCGAGGTAAGCCACGTACATAAATGTGTCAGACTAACACCTAACAGTCTGAATCAGACCAATCAAATAGAAGCTAGTTTATTGACGGAATCTGAAACTTTGCGTTTCATTTATTGAGTGTACTATACTTACAATTATCCTTATCTTTGCCCTCCCTCACAGTCTAAAGCTGCCGCCACTCTCAAGTCTGTATCGAGTTCGTTCACCTCCTTCGACACAATGCGAGAAGACGACAAACTGGGCACCGCTACAGGTATGCTTTATACACCAAGGTTACACATGCACGTGCACAGTGCGCACGTGCAATACATATTAGGTATTCCAGTAGCAATATGTACTTTCATGCATGCAGTTAAAATATACATTCCATATATAAATGTCGACGTCATGCAATGCTTGAAGTTCCTGCAATCTCACGCAGCATTCCCTGCTGTTTATTGCAGTACGGTAAAGGAAACTTTGTGACATTCTCATCATCGATCGGGATAGTTTTTGTTCAACTTCCACACAGATACACCGCTAATATATCTGGCATTTTAACTTTCACGAATGAACGTCACGCAAAATGTTAACCAGTCAGAGACTCTTTTAGAATGAGAACGATGATTCACGTCTCACTCATTCCCCGAGTCTCGCGATAAACGACACAATGATGGGGACATCTTCCAAGCCAGTTCATAGATACACCGATGATTTATACAGATTATACATTGCATCGATAAACCATTTAATCGATTAAAATTACAAAAAGCAAATTGATTTGCAGCGTGATTTTAGTGGAAACAAATTTGAGAGTAAAACTATTTCAGAAAAAAATAACTCCATCTTTCAGATATTACGTCTGGGTCTGGCAATGTTCTGACGTCATCGTCATTATCGTCTGCTAAAATGAAAGCGCTCAAAGTTGACCCAAGCTCTGAAGATTTTGATTATGTAGACACAGAACCATCACCAGAAGAATTGGAAGAGGAGGATAGAAAGGTAAATAAACACGTCAAACACACAGGTCTAGAGTAAGTTACAATTTTCACAACATGCGCAATGTCACTATTCAAATTTTAAATCTAATGAATTCGTCCTGTTCATTTTTGAATGGGGAATTGATTCTATGCGAGATAGTGCGTAAGCCGGAAACGAGGTCAATATTCAGCATTGAGTTAAACTCTCACAGGTTCACCCGTAAGCTTCGATGATTTCGGTGATCCGTTTAGGTCAAGGCAGAATTCTTGATGTCGTCAAATCCAGCTGATAGATAAGGTTTGCTCTGACTGGCTGGACGAGAAAATATTTGAAGTTCTTTATTTCAATGAACCACTAAGGTCATCAAATTCACTAAGTAAATAAGTCGTTTTTTTAGGCGATTGCTGAAAAAAAAACAATTATAAGAAACACTTCGAGAATCTTTGCTAACTGCTGGTAATACAATATGTCGACGTATTTATAACTGTATAGACAGTCTACTTTTGACATAGACAAGTTACCAAAAAAGAAAAAGATTATTGTAAACTACATCATATTCGTGTTCATCATACTCGATCTACAAACGGTCAATAATAACAATGTCATTAAGGGTTCCATACGACGCTTAGCCACACGCATCGAACATACGATGCCGCGACGACAGAAGCCCTTAATATCCACACAATTCCTCTATATCAACTAATGGATATTACAACGTTTATATTGTTGTCGCGCATCGAATGGGGGAGAACTACTAGTACCCGACAGCAGCGAAGCACAGTGATAATAACAAATGACTAGAACAGCGCTAGCGTGGGCTTGTATAATTCTTATGCTTTGATATGAATAAGTGTATACAAATAACCTTATAGGAGGCAGTGCTTGCTTCATACAGATATGTGACAACAATATAAATGTTTAAGTGTCCATATACTATCTTCTATCATAAGTAACAGAAACGTCATAAGATTGTTGACTGAATATTTTTGCTATATATACACAGAGCCAAGAGGTGGCTAACGATGTAATGGAAGCTACAAAGGCTACAGCAGGAGCAGTACTGAAGAATAAACCACCTGGTTCTAAACCTATCACCCTGGATACACCATCCATGAAGATGTCATTACAGCGAGAAAGTCCGGCAAGTCTGGGTGGAAAGAAAATGCAATCTGGTGGCGCTTCATTCAAACTACCGAGCGGCTCCTCCATGGTTGGTGGAAACTCCGACTCAGATGACGAAGACGATGCCGTTAGTATAGCGGTATGTATACGACACATTCACCGGGAGAGGGCGATAGAAGCAGCATTATCTCTAGGCGTAGAGAGCTACGCATGCTCATAAGCTACTATATCGCAATGCTCCCTGTCGAGTAGACTGGTAAAGCTAGACAGTCGGGCGCTTACTTGTTTTTGTAGTTTGTGATACAATCAGTGTTAAAGCGTCATGGGAGTGGGTTGTATGGAACAGTGCACACCTATGTCAATATCTTGAGAAGGATGTAAACTAAATTTGGTATATTAAGAACTAACTGTCTGATAAATGAAATAGAATTAATGCAGAATTAAGATAAACTAAATATAAACTGCGCCAATGTAATAACAAATATTTCAATGTTCCTTTTTTACTTTACCTTTTTAAAAGCAGTTCTTTTGTGTAAACTGTCTGTTTCTCTGCACCAATTGATTTCAAATTAGTTACCTTATCACTAACCACACATCTCTACATTGCAGACTTCGGAGCTGGCGCACAATCCATTCCCCTGGGCGAAATCGGGTACCAAATCTGCGGTGATGTCGCTAGAATTGACTGGTAGCGATGGTAAGCCGATTCAAGTGTCTGGTCTCCAGGAGGAAATAGTAATCGAACAGTTGAACCAGAAGCCAGTTGTCGCCGAAATTCTACAACCGGAATTGGGTGTTGGCAGCGAAATGTACTATAGAAATGTGACAGTATGTATACAATATATTTGATAATTGAATTGCTGCTAATATATTATTTTAAAAAATATAGGAAACCTTACGTTCATGTATCCGGTGTGGAGGATAAGTGTATTCCATAAATGGATTCACCACTAATATATCCAAGACGCAGATCTCGTCGAGAACGAGAGAGCACGGGACTCGTGTATTCCCTTCACATTCCCGCTACTAGCAGTCATTTGTGTCCAATCTCTAAAAGCCGTCGCACTGTGACGTCAAAATGTTATAGTTTTTGCCAACCAGCTTTCGATCGCGAATGTGTAATAACAAATATCATTCACTGATCAACACGAGGACGCAATCTTGCGTAACAACGTTGTCCGTGAGAGCCACACTGCATGCATATTTATTCGATAACAACAGCCGCGTAAATACCACTATATAATTTTCGGGTGCGAATGACTAGTTCTTGCCAACCAGTAACTGCATATGCGCACTCGCGCAGAACGTAGATGCTGTGCGACGGCCTAAGGACGACGTCAAAAGATCGATGTCGGATAAAAAACTTAATTCCTTTAGTTTTTTTCCAACCCCCCTACCCCCCCCCCCCACTGAAACTTAATTGATAAATATTGGTCATGGCGTCAGACTACATTCACCATTAAATACAAATTGATAATCGGACAGTAGTATGGCATAGCAGTTGATTGTCGGGTGAGTGTAAAAAGACTTTGCAAATGCACCTCATTTGACGCACATATTTACACTCGAACCAAACCATTTTCTCGTCTTGGATGTTTTTTTTTTCATTTTCTGTTATTTCTGTCCGTGATAGGATAGAAAAAACGAACTACAAATACTCCAAGATTTTTTTGACTTCATTAAAAAATAAAATCGTTTTTGTAGGATGGAAACTTTTTGAGGTCAAAACCCCCCACCCTCAAACTAAAGGAAATAAGTTTTTTATCCGACATCGATCTTTTGACGTCGTCCCTAATCGGGTTGTATATGTCCATTTTAATTGCCTCCTACTGAAAATAACGACAAGTATTCTTAAGCATAAGACAAAATAAATGATAAAATGTTGTTTTCGTATCATTTTGTGCAATTGGTGTGAGTTTATAGACAACACTACCTATCATATTTACAGCGTTGTAAAAACACGTCCTAGACGTGTACGACTGAGGCATAACAACTGCATCCGGTATGCATATGATAGGTGTCATGTAGAATTGTAATTTCAATACAATACAATACAATTTATAGTAGAATTGAATATCATGTTATAATAGAATGTAATGGGACTGGTGTATTGATATATATTAGTTTTATATGTCACTGTTTTTTTCTCCTGACTGTTTATATGTGCGAATTTTCGCCAAAGAAGTCATAATCATGTTTGAGAATACATGACAGGGCTCTGTAGCCATTTTCTTATGAAATGGCAATTTTAATGCGCTATTCTGGCGTCACCCAGGCTCAGTCGAACACAAGCACCTGCGGACCTTAAACAGAATTCCCCCAAAGTCGCATTCGTTAGTAAATGAATCTCGGCCAGTGGAATAGGCCTTCCCATTGAGTGAGACACACTCACCCAGTTGGCTTTTCCGTTGAGTCCGTGGCACACTCGCTCAGTGTAGGGGTTGACCCTTTTTGATGGCCCCGGTTTTACCGATCGTGAGTCTGATGCAAAAACCACTATGCTACCAGTGACCGGCTATATATAACAGTTATTGATATAAGTTCATATACTGGAATTTCTCAGATAGAAAATAACCACACTGCACTGCGAGTAATGTTGCGCCCCTTGGAAGAAGGCCTCAACTATACTGTATATCTTCGATACGAATACAGCCCAACCACAGAGGACTATGAACATCGGCAGGATATACCAAGGGATGATTACGAGGCTCTTGGTGATGATGATGAAGTCTTAGAAGAAGAGTGGCCATACACCATGTTTGTACCAAGCGCAGAGTTAACGCAAGTGGGCAATTACAGCATTGGTATATTCCAAAATGGTAAGCCTCTATTGTTAGGAACCTAAGGGGGTGGGCGGCGGTGATGGATGGGACGTGTACCTCTATTAAAAAGCTGTATAAAAATGAATGCCGTGGAATGGCATCCATTTTTGACATCACATCCCTGTCGTACCCCCGCACCGTACAAATAACACATAATATAGTAGAATACACATTCCTAGTGTGTCGATACTATGCACTATTGTCACGCTGAACATCCGGGTAGCTGATATATCCAATTGCAATAGAAAATGAAATTTGCATCATACAATATTCCAACACACTGAATTAGAGCCCTTGTAAGTTCAATTTCGTAATGTGTTAACAGCATAATTTGAATTAAACATTTAGTAATTGACCACATACCCGAAATTACAGCTAGTGGAAACAATACGATAATGACGCTCCAGGATAGATTACATTTGCATACTTAACTAAACAATTCGTCATTAACAGACAGGAATATCAATTTGTCAGTTAATTCAAGTGTTTAACTAGACTTATGAAAATGACAATTAACTCATAGAGTGTATCTCTTCACAGGAGCGGACGAGAACAGTACATGGGCGAATATTTCATTGAGCATTGCAGTGATCGGGTGTAAATATTTCAATCAAACACTCAGTGATTGGAGTTATGACGGAGTTAGGGTTAGTTGATTTTAACTGTGTTTGATTATAGACTATATTTGAACAGTAATGCACTCCGATACATCTAAATTGATTGACAAGGACGCTACGAGTTTTACAGAATACTGCCTATCCGTGCTTATTAGTGCTTTGTTTCAATACAACAGTACCGAGATCTATCTATTATAGCAGTCTGTGGGAATCCTACGTTTTTTTCATAATGTACCATCAAAGTGCGGTCATTCCTATTATTCGCGCCCCTAGTGACGTAGCGCTTCTGTGACGTCAAAATGACGTATATGGGTGAATGCAATGTCGTTCAAATCGACAACGGTGTTTGGTTGTGCAGTCGTCCGACATTTTGAGCGAAATCTCGCCAAAACAAATTCTTCATTAACGGATAACTATAAATCGAATCTACATCGATGATTTTAGCAGCCTCCGTGTTTCCTATTTACGTCATGGAAGCGCCTTGTCGCTATTCACGGAAAAGGTTTATTGTAATTTTTTTTTTTTACAAATTAATTATATTTGTTTGCTCACCTGTCAATAAATATGCACATTTGGGTTTCATTGCCACCCACAATCCCACTAATAAAAAAATTGCAACCACCTATCCATACCTTGGCATTGAATCAAGCGTGTAAATACCTAAAAATATGCCACTATTTAGAAATTGGAACTCCACATTATGTGTATCCCGACAAAATACTACTTTTAATTGGCGGTTCCACACACGGGAAGGATAGGCTCGTTCTTTATATTGATTATTTCCACTGTACAAATTGCAAGTCACAACAAATGAATTATTTTGTTTACACCCAGGCTTTGAATACGTCCACCACCCAAGTCACGAAATGTGGAGCAACTCACTTGACCTCTTTCGCGACCGATTTCTTTGTACCACCGAATTCAATAGATTTTGGTACAGTATTTCAGAAGTTCGCAAAGTTAAATGAAAATGCATCTGTGTTCTCTACCATCATTGTAATACTGGCTCTGTACATCGTCGGCGTGATTTTTTGTCGAAGAGCGGATAAAGCTGATCTAATCAAGGTAAACAAATTGTTGTAGTTATTCAGATAACAATTTAGATATTCACATTGTGGTACAACTTAACGTAACACGGGATAATTGTATTTTTGGGGTTTATCATCCAAATTCAATTCAGTATGCTTGTCTCTGTAATTGCTAAATATCTCCTAAAATATATAAGATCTTTGATCAAATACACATATAAAATTAACACAGTTTTAGAAATATAATCGTTGTTTGGGAATTTGTTTCGAATTTGTTTGAAGACTAGAAGGACTATCCCCGTGTATCTCTTCAATAATAGGTTTCGTGGAATGTGGATTGGTAACTTCGTTCTCAGATCATATAAGAAATGTACATTAATTTGTTATTAGTTTTATAAGATCTAATAATATATACATTATATTATACATAACAGTACAATCTCGAAGTAAATGGAATATGTACATCGTAATGTCTTTGCGCTCTCGGAGAGTTAAACGGAATATGTACAAACAAATACGCTTACATCAGCGCAATCATGATGTTGTTTACATCTATTTATTTTAATTACATGACGCTTATATATTTTTTTCTTTCAATAGTGGGGAGTTCTGCCACTTGCCGACAACGACCCGGACCACCATTACTACTATCAAGTCAATATTCATACGGGTACTAAAATGGGAGCTGGCACAAAGTCACGCGTCTCGTTTACCTTATTTGGAAGTATCATGAACTCTGGTGTCAGGAAATTGGAAGACGGAGAAAGAGATAGTGACAAGGTTTGTGAATTTTTGTCTGAACATCAACTTTATTTGTTTGGACAACGTTTTGTTATTTTTATTATTGTTTAAATTATTTATCCTTTGCCTAGTTTTGAGCGACCGAAGCATAAAATACTTTGTCTGGTCACGTGATATTATGACCGATTACGTCATATATGTGTTGACTCGCTCGAAGTTGGTTCATGACGCGCGCAGTCAAGCGAATGCGTCAAATGTTTTCAGGATTTTGCGGTATTTCAAAGCAAACGTTTACCTGTCATATAGTCTTCTCATATTGGAAAAACGATTTTATAGATTATTGCACGACTGGCTGCGAACGAGGCAGCAGAGCGTCTGGCGTATATACCACGTGATATTGATATTTTAGTTATCGTTTTGTTGTATTACAGCTTTTTGAAAAAGGATGTATCAGTAAATTTATTCTGGCGACACATGGTCCGCTGGGTAAGATGCGATCTTTACGTATATGGCACGATAACTCCGGGGGAGGCACAGCAGCATCCTGGTTTCTAGGACGCGTGGAAGTGATCGATCTACAGTCTGATGACAAGTATGTACGATATACCACATAACGGCGTTTCTTAAAGCGGGAGGGTCGTCACATGCGCACACGCGGGAATTGAGTCCTAAGAGACGATAACAACACACGCTAAAACACAAAGGCTCATGGGTAGACGCTTGTTTGCAAACAATGAAACGCTATGGCCACCTGACGCATGCGCAGGTGACGACTCCCCCGCTTTAACATTTAGTTGTTGAATTTCTATATATTTGCATATATTATCAGCTTATGAATAGGCAAAGTGACGTGTCTTATTACCCCGTGTTAATTCATCTGGTATGACAGTAATCCACGATGTCAATGTTTCAATGTTTCAAAAAATATGCTATAGTCCCTCTTGCAAAGCTCCGATGGACTTACAAGCATTGCCGGGAGAAAGTGAATAGTGATATTTCCCAAACATTGATATTATGTTTCTAAGAAGCGCGATAAAACGGTTAAATAGGCTACTCAGTGCAACACTTGATATACAAGAGTTTTTTTTTCTTCTGTATTACAGGTGTTTCTTTCTTTGCGATAAGTGGCTGGCTGTGGAGAAAGGCGATGGGAGAATAGAGCGTTTTCTTCGCAGTGCTACCGAAGAAGACCTAACGAAATTCAGCAATCTCTTCTCCTACACCACGAGGAAAGAATTCACAGACGGACATTTGTGGTTTTCCGTGCTGTCCCGACCTAACAGGAGTAACTTCAGCCGCGTACAACGACTCTCCTGCTGCCTGTCGTTGTTATATCTGACTATGATCTCAAACTGCATGTTTTTCCGTTCTGACGATGAGAAGGTTCAGACAACTGACAAGTTGTTCACATTAGGTAAATATACACTTACAAATTGCTTTTAGGACACAGTTATACAGCACACCGTAGAATATTTCCTTTGTCACAATAAAGTTTTGTTTTGTGCAGCAATCAAACGTACCTGGCATAACATGTCTCTTTCGAACGTACGTCTCTTTCGATGCTTGTTTCCTGCGAACATTTTATGACACAAAATAACACGTTCTGTTATGTATTTCTTCACACTCACCAACTGAAAGTTACATACGATTGGTGGAATGGTCAATATTAGACATATTCACTGTTAGATCCCTGTCACATCGCAATTGAAGCCCTCGTTGGCTAACATACTAGGACATGTATTATTCCATATTTACATCAATAATTGGTGACGAATTCTAGAATAGAATAGAAGATTTATAGATTTCATTTAAATCGCGTGGAGCTGGGAACCGTCGTTCCTAGATTCCCACCTGTATTACAAAATACACTTACCTCCCAAAACCAGGTAAAATTATATATTTTTAATCATTATCAACAGGTCCACTACAATTTTCACTGAAAGAGCTCTACGTATCTGTTGTCAGCAGCCTGATAGTATTACCACCAAGTATCTTGCTGGTACAACTGTTCCGAAAGAGCCGGGCCAAGCACAGCTTGGAAATTTCACCACAATCACAAACCATCAAGAAAACAAGTCCTCCAAAGGAAGCGAACCTGAAGGAAGAGGAATTGGCAGCCAAGAAATATATTAAAAGTAGTGCGAGCACCGATAATCTCGTCGAGAAAGAAAAGTGGGGACTGTTCAAAGCAACCAAAGATAAAAAGAGACCCCTGTCTGCTTTCCACATTGTAATAGATGACGAGTCTGGCAATAAACGTGGTGCATGTGAGGATTGGGATAGTGACTACGGATCAACTGCAGACTTTGAATTCGATAGGGGCACATCAAGCCCTCGCCGCCCAGCTTCTCCTTTAGATAGCAGCTGGAACTGGTCATCGTCGAAACGCATGAATGATCCTTTGGTGCCGAGATCACGACCGTCCAGCGCTGATAGCGAAGCGAAGAAACCAGATACAAAGAAAAAGGATGGGAAAGACGCGAAGAAGCCGTTCATGTTGCCCCATTGGTGTGTTTACTTTGCCTGGCTTCTGATGTTTCTCTCCAGTGCTGGCTCAGCTTTTTTCACCGTCTTGTATAGCATGGAATGGGGAAACGAGAAGTCTATTCAATGGCTCATCACGTTCTTTCTTTCATTCTTCGAATCGCTCATCCTTGTGCAGCCAATCAAGGTAATGCTACTCATATACATATATCCCATAGTCCAATGTAGTGACGTTATTGTATAGATGCGCCCCTCCTAATCAAACAGCTTGCATCCGCCCCTGTATGTAAGATGTATGGTAACGAATCGCAACATAACAGAGATCTCACCAGCCCAAAAGTAGTGTTGGATGATCGTGCATAATAATTAGCATGCATGAATACTATTACAATAATGAACGACCCACGGCGCCATATTGGATTATAGATAGTGTGTGCAAACTATTGAGCATATATAGCATGTGTTGGTGTTAATCCGCGGGTAAGTATCCCTTCCCGGATTAATGTGCTTTTCATTTTATGTCAGAAGTTGCATGGTTTTGCGTTACCGAATTTAATCCCAAAATTTCATGTAGGCTCATGCCAATGCGATAAAGACATATGGTAAATTAACATTCACAGACTAGTGGGTAGCAATGCTTGGCAAACAGCTGGAGAGCACTGGAAATAGACTGAAGCACTGCATCCCTCTATAGTCTGGTAGAATGTAGCATTGTCGTAATGAAATGACCAAATATGGACAATAATATGTTCTATTGAATATACTGTAAAACATGTCTTTTAACTAGCATGTTATTTTAGCTGATTTAGCTAATCTGTAATTTCGCTAATTCAAGATGTCACTAATTTAAAATAAAGTATAATCTCACAATGAGATTGTTGACATTTTAGCTAAATTATATATATAATAAGATTCAGTTAATTCATGCATGCATGGAGTCAAGTTTGCTAAAATGGCATGTAGCTATTTAAACATTTTTTACAGTAGTTCAGTTCACATTACACATAAACAATCCAGAAATTAAGAAATTATTTTACAAAAGGTAAAACGTGTGTAGGTATGTGTTATGTACTGCCATGTCCAGAGCTAATTGTTCCAATGACAGTTTACTGCATTCGAAATAACGTATCCTTCCTTTCTAGGTAATTTTCTTAGCATTGTTTGTTGCCCTTATATGGAAGAAACCGGAAGAGCTCGAAGGTGACGTTGAAGATAACCAGCTGAAACCGGATGAACAATGGTTGACAGATGTATCTGCATATGAAGGTATGTGAGATAAGATCATTGGCACTGTATGCGTTTCGGTGTCCCGTGATGTTTTTACCATGCGTCATATTCTGGTCTTATTATACAATTTAACTTCCCATAAACGGCCATGTGCAATTTATACTAAATAGACGTAACAACTTTTATGCATAAAACCAATAAGTCTAGTACCCAACATTTTACAATAAAGCAATTTGTCTAGTTTTTAAAATCATCATCATCAACACAGTATTGTTAGTCCTGAAATAAAGTTTTACACTGGCATAAAAATGATTGGCTATATTAGAATAATTGACAAAGCTGACTGCTCACTGCTCACTCTAAATATGTCAGTCTGTCATTTCAATATCTGTTGGTTTTCAATCATAAACATAAGTCTTGCTTAATCTAGTATTATATTAAATAAATAAAACATTGTGACATATAAAACTTTCAACTTTTCATCCATGGTCTAAATTCACCTATACATGTACATCATTCATTTTAATAGTTTCAACAATAAATCCATGACTGATCCGAGCGTTTGAGAATTATTTAAAGGCACGATAACAATTAAATAAGACACAGCGTCATTGTTATTGAGATTTTGAATTTATGTGTAGGAATCGTTCCTGTCGACGACGGCATGGAAGAGATGGAATCACCCCTAAGCCCAGAGGAAATGGAAAAAGCACGCCGCAAACGGTTCAAGGAGGTGAAGATGAAGGGTGTGCTAAAAGAAATGTTTGTCTATGGCACGTACATCATTATATTGTTGTTGATAGCATACGGTGCACGTGATATGAAATCAAGATACGAATACTTGGAGATGGATAATTTATTTTTTCAAACGTCGCTGATGGGAAAGGTGAGAATAGTAATTAATTTTAATGATAATTTGCAACAAATATTCTGAATAGCTGTTCAAACCTTATTTGATATGTATATTTAAAAATATGTTAATTATTAACCACACTGCATACAATTTCATTACCGTTTACTAAGACTGATATGTTGGTATATTTCACACGAATCAGGGCGTTTAAACGCAACGAGCCCTCCCTATTGTTTGATTTTGGGTATTCAACACTTTGTGTCAACTGTTGGTCGTCAGTTGTGTGAACAATAGTTTAGGGATTGGACACAACGAAAACTATTCTATACTACGTTTATTATTGGACATTACATCTCTCATTTTTCTATCCAAAGATTGATAATGGATTCGGCAGTTACCTTGAATACATTCGTGGTGCGGTTATTCCCTCCCTGTATGCTGACACAACCTACAATGGAGATAGAATTCACTGGAGACAACGGCGTTATCTTGCTAATCACATTACATATCGCATTGGTCCTGCACGATTGCGTCAATTAAGAGTCAGGCCAGGTAAGTATGTCAATAGATTTATCACAGACGCATACAACATTCATTAGTACTGGATATGAATTTGAATTCCAGGAGAGGCATTTAATGTAACATGTGTCAATGTTGTTGTCAGAAATCACTTGTGTAATTAAATAAGGGAACCAAATCGGTCATTATGAAATACCCTACAAGTGTACTCTGAAAAAGTGTGCGCCACAAATGTTCTTGACCATAGAATAATGAAACATGGAATGGACTCTGTCACATCATACATGTGTGCAGTGTTCAATCTGTACTCAAGTGGATAGTTTCATATGTTGAATAAATAAAAATATTTACAATTACCTCTCGCACAGTAGTGAACTAACACAGACAGTAACTGTGTCATTCTAGAACTATGCGATGCACCACCATTGATGGATGAATACGTAAAACAGTGTGAGGTTGACTATGATGTCAAGAAAACCGAAGATCGGGGACTGTATGGGGCTTCGTGGAGCCCAATCAATGAATCTTTCACCGAACCGGACAACCCTTATGCTCTTCCATGGTTGTTTGCAACAGCTGAGGAACTCGATGGCGTGTCGTTATATGGACAGATCGCATGGTACAGTGGTGGGGGCTACACAGCAGAGTTAGGATCTACCATAGAGAAAGCATATAGCATGGTAGACTACCTGGAATCCACTCACTGGATGGATATCCGTACCCGAGCGGTGATTCTTGAATTGACTGTGTATAACGCACAGACTGATCTATTCAGGTGATTTATTTGATTTGATTGTTTTTGACCATACGTGGTTGAGTTCAATTATCAAGCCAGTAAATATTTATAGTCAAAATTTGTGTTTCAGGTTTCGGAAATGTAATGATTTGGGCGATGTTTAATCAAATCCGATGGTACATATATGTGCCGTCAAATGGTGTCCCATTTTAAGCTCTCAGTAAAATACTCGAAACTGCTGAAAAGCACTTGTTATCTCTGGTGTTAAAATCAATCATACCATTCATAACCTAAGTCGATGAGTATATATAGACCGAGAAGAAATGTATAGGTCTTGAAAATCGTCTGAAGGGCTGTCTGAAAAAAAAGTACGGGTGTGAAGGTGGCGGTGCAGTCCCGTCATTGTTACAGTATCAATTGTCACGAAGTTCAAATAATCGTCCAAATACCATATCCTAATTTTTATTATGCAATACATTGTTTATGTGGTCTTGTGCATACTACCCATGACTGTTCCTACCTACAGGTAATTTGAATCTCTATTTATTTTTGTCCAATAGCATGGTGACTCTAATATCCGAATTTCCATCTGTTGGGGGCGGTGTAGCAATGAAGAAAATCGAAGTCATCAGATTATATCCGTATGGAGGAACATTCCCCGAATTTCTTATGGCGTGTGACGTCATCTTTATTTGTTATATTATCTTCTTCATAGTGGAGGAGGTTCGTCAAATAAAGAAGGAAAAGAAAAAGTATTTTAAAGATTACTGGAACTACCTTGAGGTATGTTCAATCCATCGAATGACACAATCGACTTCCGACACCTTCCGCAAAATAAACACTGGTGAATTAAATTGTTTTTAAAAAAATATGGACAAATTATTACAAATCGTTGCACCAATTGTTTGGCGAGAACAATTATCGTGCAAAGAGTTAAAAGGCGGTGGTCGTCGCGCTGCGCATGTGCGACATTTGTGTTGATAAACATTGATTTTCCCACAATCCAATGCGCTCTTCTAATGGAAATCACAAGTTTGTGGTTTGATCTGAGCGCGACTTGCGCTAATTACCGCTGGTGACTCCTTCGATGCCTTCCAATAACCTAAAACTACCTAATTAAAGCTTGATAACGTCTTAATTTGTACTCGTTGATCTGCGAAACAAAGTCGCCATCTCTGTTTATATGAGACCCATACATCTCACGCATTCGTGGCGCGACGACGACTACCACCCTTTAAATGTAATCTATTGTTTAGACTGTCGTACATTCAAACCACATCTTTGATTTGTGTGCATCTTTGTTCAATATACAATGACAGAAGTAATACAGCCTAATATATTGTGTTGTAAGGATGGAGTTCATTTTTACTATTTTTCTGAATGTATTTCGACTATTTATATTATATTATATTATGTATATATTCGCTCATTATATTTATTTACCTTTCTAAAGTGTCTGCCAACTAACATGTGGAAGAGTTTATCAGACTTTTCAAAACTGTCAAATTCTAGTGTATAGAATGAAGCTTGGGGATCGCTGCCACATGTGTTAAAAATTCATCCAGCTGATAAACGACAAACATATAATTTTACTGGTAAAAAAGGCTGTTCACTATTGAATAGTGAATCTGGCTATTCGATAAACTTGTACCCTAATTTACCATACGTGGTATCATACATGCGTCTTTATTCTTTCATAGATTACAATAATCATCCTAGCTCTCATCGGTATATCTATGTTCATATACAAAATACCTACTCGTGATATCGCTGTTAACAGTCTTCATGTTGAGGAAACAGGAGGTGAGACATGTTCATTCTTCTCGTTTATCTAATACAATTCACAGTTTAGACTTGAGGAATATAGTGCACTAACGCCAAACGCACATCGATGTTTGTGTAAAGTTTCTAAACGTGTGTGCTTATTTCTATTACTTTTCATTAATTTCAGGAAAAAGAGCTTTCCTCAATCTCCAGTCCACTGCCATATATGAAGAAATCTACAACTTGGTTCTGGCTAGCCTTGTATTTTGCTCCATATTGAAGTTTATGAAACTGATGCGTCTGAACCACCACATTGCTCTGATGATTGGTACTCTGGGCGCAGCTCGCAGAGACCTGGCCAACTTCTGCATAGTGTTTGGCGTGACATTCATAGCATTCGGACAGTCAGGATTCCTACTCTTCAGTGGGCTGTTATTATCTTACAGCACGTTCATTTCAACAATTGAGACCTTACTGTCGACGCTACTCGGTGCATTTAACTATTCTGAACTGGTCGCCGCTCAACCGATACTCGGTCCAATATTTTTCTTCACGTTTATCATGATGTCGATGATGATTCTGTTGAATCTATTCGTGACTGCCGTTATGCTGGCATACTCAGTGGTACAGGCAGATAAGTCGAAGATGAGTCATGATTATGAAATTGTGGATTTCATCTGGGACAATATCAAAGAGATTGTTGGCCTTGACAGTTCGGCACAGGAACCTGAAGAAGAACCTCTACCACCAGGTGATTATTAATTTGGGGAAAGAAGGGAGACGCAAAACCATCACTTCGTCTAGACAGTCAAGGATGTTTTGGCGTTCACATGGAGTCTTTAATTTAATGATATTAAATCTCACAAAATTTTAAAATATTAAGTATTTGTGCAGTAGTTTGTCTGACTTAAGCACTACCGGTTATCACCAGACAACCGCTTGTGGCACTAATCAATCAATCAATCAATCAATCAATAATAATAATAATAATGAGAGAATGGTATAATAATAGAAATAATTATATATGCATCTGTAATACTGTAATACTTCACATCCCCGTCAACATTTTAGTTGATTTTTCTATAATCAAAAAACAGATCTTGATATTATAATAATCATATCAAGATCATTCACATTTGTTGAATTATTTTGTGAAAGCTGACATTACTTTTTACGATTTCCCTTGATATTGCATGATTATCATGTTATGAAATAATATACATTTAACCATAATTTTCATTTGTATTTAATAGATGAAGATGACGATGCTGCTGACGATAATGAAGATGAAAGCGATCTGTCACCGAGAAGTGAGGCTGCCTTATGCCCAGACAATACCACTACACCACGAACTAAAAGCATTGCTTCATTGCGCCATAAATCACCCAAGAAGAAAAAACAAGAACACTCGTCAAAGAGGAAAAGAAGAGGACGACATGGTCGAAGATACCAACAGTTGATTTTCACCACCGAATTGGACAAAGAAAAAAACAAAGAAAACGACTGTGCTTGGTCTATGGGATCGGTTGTAGAATCACTTGAGAATCGCGTTGATATACTATCCGACTTTGTATCTGATTTTGACTACGACGATAACAAGAAAGCAAACAGGTAGGATGTTGTAATCACTTAAACAAACCTCTTTCTCGTACTTGGTCCAAAATTTGATTGTCGAATTAAAGAATGGTTTGGCATATTACAGCTGTTTGTTATTTTGTTCTCTTGTAAGCGTGGAATTCATCACTTAGTATACTGTAAAATACTTTATTTTAGCTGGAATTAATTTTCGCTGAAAAGGCTTTTTGTTGAATGTAAAATATAGGAATACAAGTATATTCGCTGGATTTTATTTTCACTGGATAATTCCTTTAGCAAAAATAGCGAAAATTAATTCCAAGCAAAAATAAAATATTTTACAGTATTTAAATATATATTTGCTCAGTTTTACTAAAACATCTTTTTGTCATATCTCATGATTTTTTTCACGCAAATGTGTGGGTCTTACATCACTTGTCGACTTTTAAAATGTGATACATTACTATGCTGATATATAAACATGATAAATAAATGAATAAATATAATTATCATTTTTATTTTGTTCAGACCATATACAGGTGTTATGAATAGCTCATACGACAAAGTCACGCAGAAAAGTCACGTGATAGATTCCGGCGGTGGAATGTTGGTTCATTTACCACAGTTGAAAGTCATACCTCAAATTGTCCACGTGGCATCAGACAGTAATGAAATGTCAGAGGCGCGTGATGCTGAAGCACATGGGCATAGCAAGAAGGAACGTGAACAACACAGACGAGGAACAAAGGTAAAGAGAGCCGGCACTGAATCGCATGGAGCGAAACGCCACCAAGGAGGCCATTTGGGTCCGTGGCATATTAGCGGGAATGATGTCAACGATGACCATGACAGGTTGGCTCCTGATATGTGGACGGATCATAAACACATAGACAGCAGGGATTATGTTCGACACAAGGAACCCGACACTAGAGCACCCTGTGGAGTGACAGACAGCAACGAACAGTCGATATATGACGCGGGTCAACAATTACGTATTCATCTTCCCCAAACTAGACACTTACCCAGTCGACTGCCGCCACTACCCGGCAGAACAAAACCACACTAAAGTAAAGTGCTAATCACTTTGTCAGTGGGAGTTATCACATACGAGTGAAAACAGATCGACAACCAACGATTATATATATGTGTGTGTATTTATTAACCATTTTCAGTTCATGTTCATGTTAAAAGTGGCATCGGTCATTAGGGCTATGAAGGTGTAAATATTGGCAATGATGTTAAAATAGAACAGCAACAAACTTTCGTGTCTTGCTTACCCTGCTGGCGGGGACGTGTGAAAGTATGTAATATTCAGCAATTGTATAGAGTTACTGATGTTTTCTTCTTTTTTTGGAAAAATAAAAATAGGCGATTCAACATAGCAAAAATGTGAAATAACTATTGTGAAAATGCAATCTACGTCAGCCCCGTTTTTTCACAATCACGACTATTCTACCGTCTGTTACGTATAATGTATCGTTTTAACTATTTTGGAAAAAAAAAACAAGAATACTTTTACGAATGTCTGTCAGTTGTACTGTGTTAGTTAGGTTACGTACACAAACACAATACACATTCTAAAGAAAGTAAATGAGTCATGTGAAGGGTAGAACATGATTTGTTACAAACTAGAATGAACAAGATGGCGGATTTGATGATGTACTCTGACGAAAATGCCACATGCACTGATAGCTGCAAAAAGTCTATTCCACGAGAACATAATGTTTATCAATATTCATAGTCGCGATAGAATAAAACGTATTGTACTTGTAAGATGTAACAAGAAATTGAAAGTCGATGAAACTTGTACAAAAGTTATCTAGTTCTGAGAACCGATAATTGTCTAACGAAATATCGCACTCATATTTAAGTAAATGAATCACCGTTGAGTTTTCATTATTAGAGTACTACAAACAAACAAACAAATCGACAAAAGAAACTTGTTACTAGAATATTTCAACATCCCATGACATGATAACATACTATTAGGACG
This sequence comes from Saccoglossus kowalevskii, assembly GCF_978046115.1. Lineage (NCBI taxonomy): Eukaryota > Metazoa > Hemichordata > Enteropneusta > Harrimaniidae > Saccoglossus > Saccoglossus kowalevskii. The sequence goes on along the minus strand of NC_140645.1, from coordinate 24,010,068 downwards.
ACTACATTAAGACTGGGATATTTACACGAGAGATTTTTTTTTAATTTAAATCAGTAACACTTACAATTTTTTAATAAATATTTATTGCGATACGATGTTGCACGCATCCATTTCGCAATTACGTCACATTTTTCCTATGTTCCAATGTTCGCTTATTTTAGTAGAATAAACAAACATTTCAACTGGGGGCCAGTCTAGACAACATTCAGTCAATGTGATGACTCTCACATAACACGAATGTTTACGGGATGAGAATGTTAAATGCCGATGTGCAGTTGGTGAGGATCGTAATGAGACGGCCATATTACGCAGTGTGTGTAAAACATGCAAACAAGGGATTAATACCACAATACAAGTCCATACCAACAGAGAGATTGAACAGAATGTTATAAACGTATGATAGTTTAACTTACAAAGGGTATTGTCTAATGCACACCATTGTTGAAATTGACATTTAGCACTCCACGTGATCTAAAGATTTCATTGCCGAAACATCTACGTACGCACTTTGTTTCATTCGAATTCTGGAAATAATACCATCTAACTGAAACAACTTCCTCAACTTCACTGACATATACATATGTCGAATTTAATTCTAACAAGTCAAGATGACTCTTGTACACGCATTGGTGTTGATACAGCACATCAAAACACGGCATATAATCTATTATAATCGTTATAGTGTAACTTATAATTCAAATCATTGTCGTATATTTACACTATTGTTAATAATATTTACATAAGTTGTAATTTATTAGAAGTGCTGTCTTACGTATTTTTTCTGCAATACAGTTTGAATTTGAATCATACTTGCAATACGTCTCTTGTTTATTATTTAGTCAAGCTTGCAAACAAAACTGACAAATCAATTGACAAACCCAGCCCACCGGAGGTTTACTTCGGCCACGTCAATAGGAGCGCCCCCTTATCGAATTTCTTGATCCGCCGGTGGGTAACAGTCCTTTATTTCGGAAGAAATAGCGAGAGATACCAATATAACAGTTATACACTATGCATCACGCCTTCTAGTGTGAAAGCACCTCTATGCGTAAATAGGTTACACGAAAGCCATACAACAGGAGCAGCCAACGAGGAATAAATTTAAATATTCAATTCTCTGGAGCAAAATTTATTCTATGGGCCTTTTGAAATATGCTAATTAATATAACGGAAAGAGATGAAATTAAAAGCTGTTCATAAGCTACCCTCTACCTGAAAAAAATTGTCTTTCCCTCCTCAGGCTGCTGACCAAATTCATCTTTCCCGTGCTCTTATTGAAAAAAAAAACTTTTTTGCGTACTCCCCTACCGCCAACTTGCCAAATAAAATATCCTATTCTACATCCCTTGGTGTTCAACTGCAGAATTAAATTGCTTGGATTAAATTGTCCATGATGCATTGTTTACGTCGATCTAAATGATGCCCACAACCACCACTGTGGGTTTTACAATCGTAACACTTGGTTAAATTTATTTCCAACTACTGGGCACCCAAACCCGAGAATGGCTGTAAACTTCAAAACCATTACATGTGCAAGTTTGAGATTGTACATTGATGATGATATAGTACGACCTGCACCATCGAATTTTCCGACCAGAAGCATGATTGATTTTGGGAATTTCAAGTTCATTTATGTTACACTTGACACAATAACCAAGTTCATGTACATTTCCGTTTCAATCGACGATTCGCATTGTGCCGCAGAGGTCGTCCCTATGGTAAGGGGAAGACGTATAAACGAAACTTGGCTGGCTGAGATACAATTTCAATCTCGTGAAAACACTTGACATTGACGAGACGTATCATAGATTGAGGAGGAAACATGTGACCACCTCTTAAAGGTGTATTTTCTCACATCTTGTATGAAAGTCAGTTGTTCTCTTGAATAATCTGACCTTTCTTACGGATAACCCAACATTAACTTTGACATTGTTACAAATGTCCACCCACAAATGCTCCAAGTTCTTAAAAGATGGTGTGTCCATTTCAGTGAATAATTATATATTAGTTTATTACCAAGCACCATTCTAGATTTAATATTTAGTTCATCTCAAAACAAGACTTATCATTCAACAATAGTCAATTTCAATACAAACCTGGTAACATTTATTTTGAACAATCTTACATAACGTAAATTCATATTCACCAATTCACAAACAGCAGAAGTCTAATATGTACTACAAACTACACAAAATGCATGTAATTTGTATGTTTTATTTACATGTACTAGTTTCTTTTGTTATGTCTGTTGCACAATCCCGACGTTCTAATTAATAATTCGATTGAAGCTGGACTCCTTGGATGATTGTCATCTGAACTTTGTCCGTCTTTATAAATAAAGGCTGTCTGGAGCACATGTTAGCCTAGTCATAGAATTATGCCAGTACATGTACAGGAAAAGGTGAAGGGGCTTAATATAAATCATAAATTTGAACATGCATACTCAATCTCTATGATATTATTTCTTTTTAAAAATATTTTTAAACACAATTCTAGCTCAGATTGTGCATCATTGTTTCCTTAAACCAACAAATGGTCACAAACCAGCTAAATTGGCCACACCAACAGTAGGGTTCCATACACTCTCTAAGCTAATTTGTCGCATCGCATCACAACTTAATTTTGTACTTATTCTGGTTCAGTTTTAATACGGAGAAACCGAACAGGTGTGGATGTTTTGCGACTTGAGTTTTTTGATCCACCAATCACATCTGACTTGGCAGGCTTTGAAACTGATGACCGGGAACCAATAGCTGTTGTAGATTCCTTAACTGGAGCTGATGGGGAGGCCTCACTGTTAATACCTGACACAGGAGAGCCCTCAAGGTTAGTACTTTCGACACTAGTGCCAGGCATTTTATTTTGATCTGTATGTTTTTGCTGAGAAATGACATTACAACCATCAACATTAACCACAACCCATGTGGTTTGGTTGTCCGTGTCAGCGTCGGTACCTCTCTCAGTGCAGGCAACTGCAGTTGGAGAATTAATTTCTGATGAACTATCACTATAAACAGTTATAGCTTTGTCAGGACTTGGTTTTTCTTTCTTTATCTCAAATGGACTGGACATTGAATTTGTATGCAGGTTTGTTATTTCTGCACCCTCAGTTGTTTGATCCACAGACGTCTGATGAGAGAGCAGAACTGTTTGACTCTGTTCGGCTGAATTTGACAAACATCCCCGTTTTGTTATAGCTGGTGTGACTGTTGCACTGGTAGATGCTGGAACACTGTGAAATACATTTGCAGAAGCTGTATATCGAGCAGATACACAGTCCACAGTTGAATCTGGTGACTGATGTCTCAATTTACCAGCATTACCTAGAGGAGCAGGTATATTTGTTACTTTTTCAAAGACAGATTTTTTCTTTGTGCGAAATAATGTTTTAGCAGCTGGTTTCAAATATTTAGATCTGGCTCTTTGAGACCAACTGCTTTCTTGTTCTGCTTTTTTCAATGTTGGTTTTGGCCGAAGATATGTTTTTTCTCCAGTTGACACTATGGGAGACACTGTGCTTGAAGATATACATGTAGTTGTGACTGCAGGATGCACAGTGCCTTGCTGAGCTGGAATCAATAAAAAATCCTTGCCCTGTATATTCATTACTACATTCTGTGTTACCGTACTAGGGACAGTTTGATCTGTATGCTGCATTAATTCAGACATATCCACAGGCTGGCCGTGTAGAGATATCCCTGGTGTAAGACCAGACTGACCTTGCAAGGATATTATCTGTTGTTGCACTGGCACCATTGATTCTGTAAATGTACTCGGGGTTGATAAGATACAAGTTGAGGATGCACTGGGTAAGACTGATCCAGACAGTACTTGAGCTGATTGAGCAGACGTTTTATCTAATATTGGATGAATTGACTTATAATTTCCTTCACAAGTGATTCTATTATACATCATGGGATCCCTCACCTTAGCTACTGGTACCTTATTAAGCTCAGTATCTGGTATATCTGCTACGGTGAATGATTTAGGACATATGATTACTTTATACACACAGGCAGATGACTCACGACTGTCATTGCTTTCATCACCATTCTTTGGTGGCTTGGATGTATTCCATGGTGTTTGCTGTGGAACATTCATGACAATAACCTTCATTTGATGGGACGCTGCACCAGCTACAATAGAGTGTAAATCCTGGAGATCCGTGATCCAAAAACAAGATGGATTTTTCTGATGCATGTCATTCCAGGGAAGTTGAGATTGAACACTAAATCCTTTGGATGAGGAACTCTCATCAACCTTGGCAAACTTTCTCACAGGTTCAAAATTAGCTTCTGATGAGTCACTAGAAACATTTGTAGTAAGTGTTTTTGGAGAGTGTTCCAATCGTACATGCTCTTCCCAAGAAAATTCTTTAACATATTCTTCATTGTGTTTATGTGCATCTCTTTCCTTCTTTGATGGAAATGACACAGTTACAGTTGCTTCAGGTTGAGTTGTGGCTACACTGGTAGTAATGATTTCCACACGCATGATGAAAGTAAAGATGCAGGCTAGTATTACATTGAGAAACCAGTGTCGTGTCTTTATACTATCCCTGAAATATACAAGAAGATCGTCATCATTGTTACCTTTCAACAATCATTTAGTGTTTTTAAGTTTTAAAATTGGAGCTGCTAAGATCAATAAATATTATATAAAGAATATTACAGTAGGTAGATGTAATCATAGTCATTGGCAATAATTTAATATCCAGGTGTTTCGGATGATATACCTTATCTCAGTTATCTGAATTAAGGGAAAAATGCATTTAGAGGTGGAATTTCACTTTTATTAAAAACAAACACATGTGCCACGGTCTAGTTTAACTGTTTAATTTGCATAAACCTTATTTAATTAATGTTGATTGATCGCTGGAGCTTAACAGTAGTATGCAAATCATGTTTTGGGAAGACTAGTTTCGTTTTCTGTGTACTTCTTTCACCATGGAGTTACCTCCATGGTTTCCCAAACGCCGTTCCTATGCAACACATCAGCTTTATTTAGTATATACAACAATGCCACATGGAGTAAACAGCAGAAGAAGTCAGGAAAAAGAAAGACTAACACTATGTTAGAGGAAAAAAGAATGTTACCGAAGGAATCAGACCGTGGTTCCTATCATAACCAAAGAGAAGACGTGATTTTTAGTGCATAGTGTACCGAAAGTGACAGCTCCCCGACAGAGTCCGTCTCTAAGTATGAAACAGACACAGGATCATACATCTGTACAACAGAAAAAACAGATGCCTCGACAAAAAAGTGGGCCATAATGACAATATAATGGAAGAAGATTTTGAAGTCCTGAGAATAATCGACCTACATTGTAATGTCCCTGAACGAATGCTTGGAGAAAGTCACAACCTGTGCACTCTGTGGGAAAGGAACTTTGACCCTGCATGAAAAAACATGACAAGGCGGGGGAAGCTTTTTCGAATTAAGATGTTTGAACATCAAGCTGTGGAGATTAAGAGAAAGAAAATTATGAGAATGCATGCAATGGGCAAAGGAAGACAGGCACTCATCAAATTGTCAAGTTTCGTTGGACTTCCGCCACCAATTTCCACTCCCCCATACAAAAACCACACCGCCATTTTGGCTTCAAATAGCGAGGAGACGGCCGAACAAGAATTTCTGTCAGCTTTCAGAAAAGTACCAATAAAAACATTTTTTCCAGAAATTACAGAGACAATACTATTGTGATCCATAGCATACTTTGACATAGTCTATTGACGTTATTTTATTTTTATTATGACATCTGCGAGTTGGATTTAACCTTAGGCCCCTTGCGAGTCGGATATATAAACAATCAGCTGATCGGTAATTTACATACATGTGCATACAAGCTCCACCCATTGTTGACTTTATAAACATAGCGGGACATCAGAAGCTTGGCTCACGAGGACAGTTTCACCAACTCCGCGTTTTGTAGAACAAAAACGCTCACACAAATAGATTTGCGCAGATTTTTTATTTTTTAAAAACAATATTGTTCCAGTTGTGGTACTCAATCTTTTCGTAGTGTTTCGACAGTGTCCACAAGGTACGCGAAGTGACATTCGTAGTTTCGCATAAATTTGAACAAAATGGCGATTATCTCAACTTCATTTTTGACTTCAATGAAAATACTACAAGCTTTTGTTCTATAAATCTAGTGAATATATGTTTTAAACAAGTCAAACTGCCACTCTATAAACCTATGCATTCAGAAGTTAAATAGTTTTAAACAAAATTTAACCAAAAACAGACATTTTCAACCCATTTTCTATACCACAAAAAAATGCATCATACTGTTGAAAAGCTGGCAAAATAAGCTTTCATATGGAATATAACATGACAAAATTAACGTATTTGTTAGTAGTGTAATTTATTGTTTAAAACTCCTATAAATCATGGTGCAGCGCCACCTTAAGCAGATTTAGGATTAATATACAAGTAAAACAATATATTATTATACATCTATCATCCTAACGGCATAAGTAACAGCGTGCCGTAAATTTGCAGTATTGCATGGGGTATGTTCATCCTACCATATTAAGCAATGTGAATTAAGATTTCAGCATTCCCAAGACATATCCTTGGGAGGAAAAGATGTATAATAATAAGGCTATTACTGTAAAATCTGTATTAGAAGCTGTAGCTTCTATTAAAATGGTACAATGCAACAGAGGGGATGCGGCTTCTATTAGAGCATCTACACATACATGTACGAGAAATGATGAATTTTTGGTTCTCAATTGTACAAAAAGAATGGGTGTGACTTCTATTAGGGATGCGGCTTCTAATACAGATTTTATGGGTACGAGGATACCGCAAAGTATGCACTCAGACAGTACGCCGACAGATCAACCACCGCTGCTTGTCGGTCGATACTCTTGTTACGTTGTACTGTCTTCGTACATACTTTTCAGTGTCCTCATAATAACCTCATATTATTGGTGGTGGAGTATTACACTAAAGATCGTAATTTTACAGAAATATTGATCACATCAATGTAAACAGGTGCCCATGGATGTCGCTAATGTGCTAAAAAGCACATGCATTGCTTAGGTATAGAGAAATGAACACTAACAAAAAACTAAATTTGAATGATGCTTTAAATTATTGAACTACCCTTTAATTACTGAATACTAGTGTGTAGCTCACACATGTATGATTTATCTAGATTTTACATATGCTAGGTCAACAACGATTGACAACGAATCTCTTTGGGATAATTTGTGTAAGTGAAGATGAAATAGATACTATATGAATGGAGGACGGTAGATTTTTCCAAACTCGATTCTTCCCATAACTTGATTCGTCCCAAAATCTATTCGCCTCACAAGTCAATGTATTAGTTAATAAATTAATACAGTGGTGTATGGTATGGTGGTGCTGGGTAGTTATATTTCGTGGTATATAGCAAGCATGTCAGTAACAGTTAGCCAAACCCAAAACCGACTAGACATACACGTAGCACACACTGTACTTCTATTTCAACTCCTTGCACACAAATATAGAAATCGACATCACCCTGTCCAAGATTGTAATGCTTACCAAACAAAAATGGAGCGAATGTGAATTGAAACAAATAGACTTGTGGGACAAATTTGAATTGGGATGAATTGACTGTGAATCATATTATATCTGAGTTTGATCATAGTATATCTGAATGTATTGATATGAATCATATCAGACACATTGCAGAATGATCTCTACAACATATTGTAGAGTTATATAAGTGGTTGAGGCAGATTTAAAAAAAAATCTACATAAAAAAAAATCTCTTCTGATTCCAAATATATCATTTATTAATTTTTGCTGAAAAGACTTTTTGGATGCTGCATGGAATTTATTTTCACTGATTTTTGATGAGTTAAATGTAAAATATAGGAAAAACGATATATTTCCCTCGATATTATTTTCACTGAATTACCCCTTCAGCAAAAATAAATTCCAAGCAATATTTTACAGTAACTCAGTGAAGTTCCCTGAAGCGTTGATTACGCTGTGTATTTTTATATTGTTTCCACATCGCGGGATATCCAATGAGATCCTCAGAGCTTCCATGGGGACCTTCTTCGATCGATCGCCTGCAAGCCGACTGTAACAACTGACCCTCCACAGAACTGATATAAGCACCGGCGATTGAAAAAAAATCTGCATTGAAACCAGGAGCAGGCAGCTGTAATGAGCTACCACGGGAGCCTAACATTTTATTTATTTGGATGACATTGCCAAGCTGTTTTAATTCTATAATTTTGAGCAAGGCATACATAGTCATTCCTAGTCATAGACGTCTATGTATTGACTTCTAAAACCAACCACACGAATAGATAGTCAGGTCATTGAGGAGGTACGGCAGTGAGAGTTAAGGTATTATTGTGAACGGAAAACCTGCGTTACTCAGAGCACAGTCATACCTGGGGAGGTAAATAATAACTGTGAAACTCACCTCTATCTAGTGATGGCAAGAAAATCATACCATAACACAGCAATCTCTCACGTAAAGTCCTATTCGGAAGGAGAATGACCTCACTACTCACAGTTTACAAGAACGCCGCCATAACAATAAAGGTTAAAAGTCGTGACGAACGTCCTGTCGTAGATGGCGCTGTTACATGACATTTACTTTTACTACCGGGAGAAGGGGTACTACAGTAATCATTGTTTGATTAGTCGCATGTATTTGATTATCACGTATACGTGATACACCAGTTGACTGTGCCATGTAACCACGCCTTGTGGCCAATATTTCACGTTTATGAAAATAATCGAGAGCTCGTGTCCAAACCTGCAGCAGTTATTTTTAAAAACGAATTTAATTTTACATAAATACTTCAGGCTTGTATAAAACCAATCTGATTAAAATAAGATTCTGGTTGGCTTAATTTTTTCAATTTTATTTTAATATATCTTTTTTTTATAATTATTAATTTTTATTATTATTACTATTAATTTTATTTATTATTATTCATTTTAATATTTGCTTTTACAATAAATTTGCCACACCCAGTGGCTTTCATAAACAAACCAAACTTTCTGAGAACACATGGCATTCAGAAATGCCTTTTGTTTCTAAGAGCCCTAATCTCACAAAGCTGTTGATCAATATTAATAGAGACAAATACGGTATGACTCATAATTCAAGTGTAAGCATTAATTAATTAATTAATTGTAAGCAAAATTAGAGCAAAGAACACAATAAAATTGCTTGAAAACATTAACCCTTTGAGTGTCAACATTTTAGTGTAAATATTTTGTCAATTTTTTATTTATTTTTTATTTATTTATCTTAATCTCTTATTGGCTATAAATCTTGAATCAAATTGTAGAAAAATTCTGAAATTATTTTGGGGATTTTAAATTTGACTGAGAATGGTGACAAAAATTGACTGGACGTAATAGAAGTCACAATCAACACACATATGCATGCAATGACATATCACAAACCATTAACTGATTTTAACAACTATTCTATTATATAATACACCAAATTTATAGATATCAAAAACACCTAGTTTTCGTACATATTCTTTGAAACATAATTACCGGTACACTGAATTAAAAAAAAAAGTAATGATATAAAAAAGCTGAGAGAAAACAAGTACAACAAATTGCGAATGTAGATATTGGAAATATAAAAAGATACAGTAATTAAAAAATAATTAGAATTAGCCGATTACTCCATTATGCAAATAAGATAATTAAGTAAAGCAGATTGTTAAACTTTAAAAGGCAAGAGACACATTTCCACCTTAATTAATTTGAATTACATAATCTGTGTAATACTAAACAAAATTAAAATGAATACTAATTAAATATTCATAGGGTAAAATTCAAGGATATTCATGATACAGTATGCAAACAGCACCTTAATAGTTGGAAAATTATTTTCGAGTGAGCCAACAAATTAATTTTCCAGCTATTTGCATGCTACTACAAGCGCTGTATCAGGAATATTCTGGTAATTTACCGATAGTACCAAACATATAATTTAGTCTGAACATTACACATATTGAATAACAATTTTTTTTTTTTAAAAACTGACAAAAATGCACCTTATGCCCATTTAGGTTAATCCAAATCTTGGATGGTATTTTCCTTGAAAGCAAGCAGTGATTAATGAGACAAGAGATTCAAACAGGGTATGAATATAATGTACAAGTAGATTAATTCCCATAAACTTCTACAAAAATAATGCGGTCTATAAACCACAATGTAGCAAAACCTGAATTTTTAAATATGCCCAGAAGCTCTCAAAATTGAGCTAGTTATTATGCAAATTAGGTAATAAATATGCACAGAAAGCCTCATCCATCTGTTAAACAAATTAAGTAATAATATAAACAGATTTAAAGCGTAACGAATCATTAACCCTGTGCAACCATATACATAGTTTATGAAACATAACCATAAATTCTAAACATTTAAATCAATAAAACAATAATACACATTTTTTCAAACAAATACAAATCAAAAATATGGATCATCAGAAAACACCCTTGTTTCCAAGCATGTTTAAGAAAAAAAATTATTAAATTTGTCATGATTTTTTCTATTATGCACATTCATACTTTTTCTCATTAAAGGCCCAGGTATACTATAAATACGCTATAAATAAATAGCGTACAATAAATAAATAGTGTTTGAGCTGAGATTTTGGCGGATAAAAGTCAAAAACACGAAAGGGGTTCGCTACTAATATTGAATAACTAACTACTGTCAATCAAAGTCACGTGATGTTGGACCGCTGAAACAGGATGTGTCATAGGCTATGCAAGTGATTAACAACACTCATTAGCATAGTCACACCTCCAACTCATACTTGCCCAAGGCAAGTGAATTGGCCTTTAATATACTGTGGAATACTTTATTTTTGCTGTAATTAATTTTCGCTGAAAAGGCTTTTTGGGCATTTTGTATGGAATTTATTTTCACTGCTTTTTGATGAGTTTAATGTGAAATATAGGAAAAAAAGTATATTCCCTGGATTTTATTTTCACAGAATCATCCCTTCAGCGAAAATAAATTCCAAGCGAAAATAAAGTATTCTACAGTACGTAAAAGGTTACCATGAGAACACCTCACAATATGCATGTGGCAGCACATCAATCATATCGACTAACATGTAACAGAGGTCGATGCGATCCAGTACTGCCTTAGTACATACTTTGCAGTACTCTTGTGATAACCTAAATATATCAAATAAACACGCTCTTCCTGTTTGAAGTAATAATTTAAATCCAAATTGACAATGCAAAACATTTGTTGTGACGGGATTCAACTTTCAACCTGCTCCAAAGCATTTCCGAGCATGATATGGACATGAACAAAAGAAAGTGTTCAACATCGATAATCTTGAAAGTGCCAATATTGGTGAGGTAAGTTTACCCGAAATATCGAAAAAATTTGCATATTCAAACAAGTGCAGATATTATTTTTGAACAAATGTAGATTTTCACAGTAAATTGTATTGTTTTTCGATGCTACATAATGTGTAATTATGCATGTTTGTTTGTTTGTCAGATTATCTTTATGCATTCATCAGATTACATCCCTACACAAAAATGTCACACTTCTTGGCATCACATTGTATGCAATGTTATTGTAGATTACTTGTTAAGATCAACATTCTCCTACAAATTAGTAAAAAAAAAATGTTTCTCCACAGTAGAAAACATCTCTGCTGTATCTGCATGCGTCCTCAAATGGTCAGTCAGATTACTTTTTTGATTGAACCCTTTTCCACAATGTGGGCATTTATATGGCTTCAAACCAGTATGTATTCTCATGTGTTTTGTCAGATCACTTCTTTGGATGAAAGTTTTCTTGCACACATTGCAACCGAATGGCCTGAAACCAGTATGTGTACTCATGTGATACTTCAGACCTGTTTTCTGCGTAAAACCTTTCTCGCACTGCATACATTGGTAAGGTTTCTGCCCTGTATGTGTCAGCAGGTGGATTTGAAGATTGCCTCTTTGGCTAAATCTCTTTAGGCAATGTGTGCATTGATGCGGCTTCTCGGCAGTGTGTACATGCGTTACGTGCGTTGTCAAATTATCTTTGTTTGCAAAACACTTCTCACAATATTCGCATTGATGTGCTTTGACACCCGTATGAGTTCTCATGTGTTTAGTCTGATCACTTTTTTGGATAAAACTTTTCTCACACCAATCGCATCCATATGGCCGCACACCAGTATGCGAACTCATGTGATATGTCAAACCTGTTTTCTGGATAAAGCTTTTCTCACACATTGTGCACTGGTATGGCTTTTGTCTTGCACGTGTCATCGGCAGCACTTGCAAACTACTTTTTTGCATAAAATTGTTTTTTGATTCTTCCTGTTGATGTGGTTGCTCAGAAACATGTGCCTGCAACTTCAGACCACCTCCGTTGCTAACATCGTTTACACAATATGGTTCCTCATTCCCTGGTGTCCTCGGGTGATAAATCAGATTAATATTCCGGATATAATTCCTTCCACGTTGATTACCTTGATATTTTGTATGACTTTGTGTATTATGACTTGTCAGATTATTTTCAGTTTTAATATGAATATGTTGATAGGGATCGATAAATGGAATATTACCACTCTGGTTTGCAAGACCATTCTCCTGAGAAATATTATCAAGCATGTCACACTGACATGCCTTCTCTTGTGTATGTGTTGACATGTGAGATACCAGATCAGATTTTTCGATGAAGCTATTTTCACACATTATACATTGATATACTTTTTGAACAGCATGCGTTTTTATGTGTTTTGTCAGATCACACTTTTTGATGAAACTACTTGAGCACTGATTACATTCATATGGCTTTGAGTTAGTGTGTGTTCTCATGTGTTTTGTCAGATCACTCCTTTGGATGAAGTTTTTTGAGCACTGATCGCATTCATAGGGTTTCACCCCAGTGTGAGTACTCATGTGGTATACCAGATTAGTCTTTTGGTTGTAGCTTTTTTCACACAACGTACACTGGTAGGGTTTCTTAATAGCATGTGTTTTCATTTGTTTCGACATGTCACTGTCTTGTGTGAAATTTTCCACGCATTGATCATGTTCATAGGACTGCACATCCATATGGCTACTCATGTGAAATGACAGATCAGTCTTTTGTGTGAATTTCTTCCTACACGGTGCAGACTGATACAGTTTAGCATGTGTTTTCATGTGTTTTGTCAGATCACTCCTTTGGATAAAGCCTTTTGTGCACTGATTGCATTTATATGGTCTCAAACCGGTATGCGTGCTCATGTGATAAACCAGATTATTCCTTTGGCTGTAGCTTTTCTCACACAGTGTACACTGATACACATTGCGATTGGCATGTGCTCTCTTGTGTTTCGTCAAATCACTTTTCTGGACGAAGTTCATTTCGCACTGATCACATTCATATGGCTTCACACCAGTGTGCATACTCATGTGGTATACCAGATTATTTCGTTGGACGAAGCTTTTCTCGCACTGCGTACACTGATATAGTTTCTGATTAGTGTGTGTTCTCTCGTGTTTTATCAGATCACATTTCTGGATGAACTTTTTCTCACACAGATGACATTCAAATGGTTTCAATCCAGTATGTGTACTCATATGATACACAAGACTATTTTTTTGGTTAAAACTCTTGTCACAATGCTGGAAAATGAACGGCGCCTCCCCAGTATGCATCCGCATGTGAATTTGTAGATTACCTTTCCGAGTAAAACTTTTCCCACACTGGTCACATTGAAATGCTTTCTTGGCAGCATGTGTTTTCATATCCTCCTTCAGATTGTTTAATTGGTTGAACTCTATCCCACAATGTGGAGACGTATATGGCTTTACATCCATATGTGTTCTTACGTGCTTTGTCAGGTCACTCTTTTGAGTGAAATTCACATTGCACAAATCACATCTATACGATTTCAAACCAGCGTGTGTACTCATATGGTATATTAGGCTTGTCCGTAGATTGAAGCTCCTTTCACATTGCGTACAATGATACGGTTTGGCACCAGCATGAGATCGCTTATGAATTTGCAGTTGACTGTTTTGGGTAAAAGTCTTTCCACACTGATCACAATGGTAAGGCTTCTCAGCAGTATGCGTCCTCAGATGATCTGTCAGATTGCTTTTTTGGTTGAACCCCTTCTCACAGTGTGGACATTTATACGGCTTCAAACCAGTATGGACACGCATGTGTTTAGTCAGATCACTCCTTTGAATGAAATTTTTCTCGCATACTTCACATGCATATGGCTTCACACCAGTGTGTGTACTGATGTGGTAGTTCAGACTTGTTTTTTGGATAAAACCCTTCCCGCACAGCAAACACTGATACGGTTTCTCCCCGGTATGAGTTTTCAAGTGTAATTGCAGATTGCAGTTTTGAGTGAAACGTTTCCCGCACAGCACACACTGATGCGGTCTTGCAGCATTGTGTGTCCTCATATGTTTAATCAAATTACTTCTTTGGTCAAAATTTTTACCACACTGTGTACAATGGTGCAAGTTTTTGTCAGAATGTATCATCGTTTGATTATTAAGATCTTCAGTTTTAGAAAACATATTATTATAAAGTCCATCATCTGCCATGTGATCCATTTATCTTAGCTCATTCAATGTTTTCACGTTTCTCACTTGACCTGCAAAAATAACATATAACATATAAATAACAGATAAATTATTAATTAGGGGGTTGAAAATTATGAAAATGTCTCATAGGTTTGTCACAGTTCTACAGTACATCAGATGACATTCGTATGAAATTTGATTAAAAGATTTGTCCACTTAGTTTACTTTAAATACTGCAAGGTCTGAGAATAACTTGAAGGTTGGTGATTTAGGCGATTTACCCTGCTGCCGGGTAGACGTCCGCCCAGAGAGGGTGAGGAACCACCACCTGGCTCTTACCTCCCTGGGGGCGCGCCACTACCCTTCCCTCCCATGGAAGGGTATAAGCGCTTGCCTCCTGGCTTACTCTGGCTAGCGGACGACGCCCTAGGGCGTTGTGTTTTCTGTGCTTTGGGTGCCCTCCGTTTGCCCATGGCAGGACCAACTGGCTAGCAGATTCGATCTGAACCCTCTGGTTTATTGCACTCCGAAGCTCCGAGACTACACCCACCATTCCCTGAACAAAGAGGGTGGAGGATGTCCAGTCTGCGTCACTGAGGTGGGGACGTCCCCCGGCTCAGCTTGTCGGTGAAAACATGTGCGTCTAAGGCCGCGTCTCGTAGCACAGTAGTGGCCCTGGCCAAGAGAGCCAGGCGACACTAGGGGGTGTCGCATGTAGATGTGCGGTAGCCCACCAGTAAAAATGTCGCCTGGTCTAGGAGGCTGGTGCGTTCTGCCTCCAAGGTCTCCAGAGTGCTGGTCACGCATAATAATGTGCTCAAGCAACTCTGCCCTCAGGGCTGAATGGGTCGTCTTCAATTGGCAAAGTCACCCATGGAACACGGCTATCCCCCTTTGCCCGGTTTGCCAAATTCGTGGTACCGGGGCCTGGGGAAGGAGCCTTGGAATCCGGTTGGGGGCGTTTTGGTCTCATCCCACGCTATGGGGTCTGATCCCGAAACCACACCGCCCGGGTAGCGTTTGGTCCAGTGGGAAGTGTTGCCTAATGTTATCCTCACCCGGGGGCCTTAAGCATTACATCCTCTGCGGCTGACCAATGCCGCCCATCAACACCGTTTGCATGCTTTGCACCCCACTCCGCACTCAGGCGGACAGGGAGACGTGCCGACGGGGTTGCTTTGGATCCCGACGCCCGTGATCCCTTAAGTCTTGAAGCAACCTTAGGTGGTCGCTTTAGGATTAAGGGTGGGGGTATATACATCGTATCACTGGGATCGATGATACATGTACTCCACCTCACCCCAAAAGCGTGACTGGGAATGGGGGTTCCCCGGAAGAGACGTGTTTGAATGCAAACATGCTTTTGTGTCTCTTCCTGCTTGCCCACAGAGGGGACACAGTGGAGACAGCTCACTCCGACTGCGTCTGATCTACCCGGCCTGCCAGGGACGCAATTGCCCCGACAGTCCTTCAACCAAAGCCCTCGACTTGGAGGCAAACCCGGCGCCGTGCGAGGAAGGGTCCACAAAGAGACCCACAATGGGCCCCATAGGAGGAAAGTCTCCAGGGGCACAGCCTCGCTGCAGCCAGTAAAATCAGGTAAAACACCGCCTGAAAAAACAGACTGTGAGGATGCCCTCCGATCAGCGGGGGAGACAGAGAAAAATATCGGTACCTCCACCGTCGGGCCTCTTACTCGACGTCCCCGGTACATGAAGTACCGGTAGCCGAGCGTGAGGACTTTCCACTCATGCAAAACACGCAACTCACTTTAACGGATTTGTTTACTGGACGCGCGACCTTGCTGTGATGCGGTCAGTCTCAGCGATTTTGATGGCTCTGACAGAAAATCTCAGGCCTCAGAACTCCAGTGAAAAAACACGCTTTCACGCAAAAACCCTGAAACCCGCACGTAGCTACGATAAAGTATCTCGGATGCGGGTACTATGCTGGTAAATTCTGAATATAACCACTGCACTGCGTGTTTTGAGTCGACCAGAAAGAAAAACGGCAGTGAGCCCTGGTGTTGTCATTACATCTATATATTCATTGCTAAATACATTGAAATAAAAGACAACATGCATGAGGGAAACGAATTACAGTTGTAAAAGGTGCCGCCATGAAAACCAACTGGTTACGTAGTGGCACCGGATTTTAATTTCTTTGTTGTGAAAAATACTACACACAAAGGAGAAAACGTCAGGAGGGTAAAAATGACAAGGAAAACTTATCCTACCAGCTACAATGTCGGATGCCGTGCAGCGGCAACAACCCAAGCTATAAATCCAGAAAAAAAAAAGCAGGCGATCCAGCAGAGCTCGATAGATTTCATCTCCAATCGAGGCGGAGAGAAATTCAGAGTGATGGACGGCTACCTGTGGCGCTGCCAGGTGGTCTCGGTCACGTGGGTTTGTGACGTAAGGGGTAAAAGAATCTTGAGGTCATGGGGCTTCCCCCGACCTGGATTCTATCTCTCCGTCACCGGCAGAATCGCTGATTAATGCCTACAGTTCAAAATAGTCATTTTGACTGACCGGAGTCTATGGTGGGTAATTGAACGTAGTGAATTGCCATTAGAACTGAGTCAATATGAATGCAGTTTGGGAAATAAGCTGGTGCAATGTTTGTTACAACATATTCAAACAGTTCTGTGGTAGGGTTACTTTTTTAATCACGTAACAATTCTCTATTTATATATTTTGCCACTATCCTTGTACTAGATAACACACCTATTTGTGGATTTAGTACTCTCAAGTGTGAGTAGTTATAGGTGCCCTGGTTATCACAACCGTAAAGTAAATAAATAAATAAATAAAATAAAAGTGTTTATTATTATTATAAACTGGAGCTTATGTCTACAGTGTACTACAAAAATATTGCATATACTAGTAGTATTGTGACCTCTGAAAAATATGAAAATAACCTTTATGTGTGGCCAGAAAGCCGAAAGTGTTGATTATTTTTACTGTGTTTTCTGGGTCACGGTCATGCATGGTGAATTGGGGGCATTTCGCCAATTTACCACTTCGCCCGAACGGTTTCGCCCGATTACCTGTTCGCCAATTCCAATCTGATAAAACTTAATTTTTCCTTTAATATTAGCATTTTTTGGTAACTTGACACAGTAAAACACAGAGCTACAACAATTCAACAAATTGAGTTGAGGAAAAACTTTTGAAATATTTTTCTAGTATTGTGTTTGTTTTCCCCAGTTTCACTTCCAATATTGCATGAACTTTTTGTTTCCTGGATGGGGGGAGCAATGAAAGTAAAGATATAATGCATAATTTACATTTACATTACATTTATTTATTTACCCTGGAATAAAACTAAATGTTACGTTAGGGGTCCGGAAAGAAAACCCCTTAGGAAAAAAAAACTAGGAAAAAACCCCATAGTGAAAAACAATTGTTTTTTATCACCAATGCTTGCACATTGTCAGTATTTTGCTTGCACATTGTCAGTACATGTATTTGCATGTAAAATAAATGGCAACCCCCATATCGGTACTCCACTACTCGTTACATATCAGTATATTAGCCTCCGTACATGGCTGTCGTATTAAAGTGTGATATTAACATCGGAATTGATGGCATAACGACAGCTCTACTGAGGTGCCGACAAAGCCCCGATGAAAACGAGCACCCCCACATTAATTCAGACTTGTACACACAGCTACAGTAAGTATGATCATGGACGTACTAGAGAGTACTCACAGCGAGTGATAATACTCGTACTACATGTACAATGTAATAGTAATTGCACGATCACGGTCAAGTCTCCTGTTTCTTTGCATGCGACTGTGATTACGACTACTTGTGTACAATGCACAAGTGCATTCATGCCGAGTCTTACCTGGTTATATAACCCACGAAATACACAATCACATTCTAGACTGATTAACAACAAACCGGAAAACCGCCATCTTGAAACATCCCACGATGCAATGCGAAACGAGGTCATTGTCGGTTCAGGGCTCATACCACTAATTGAGTTTCCATAGACGACAATGTTAACATATGACGAGATTGCTATATGAAAATGATGAAGAAAGTTGAAAACATGGCTCAAAAATGGGAAATCAACATGCCAGTAATCAACCATATGAAAAAAACTAACATGTTGGCCAGCTCAAACTCTCACAAATCTCAGGTAAACAAGACATACCTACTGTATTTGGATTGCACCTAGAGAAATCACTGGAAAAACACCAAGATTAGAACATCCAAATACACACAGAATAAACCCACAGGTACACAGCCGCTAAGTAGTAAACTAAAGACCACATGTTAGTCTCACCTTTGACCCAGGTGATCACGCCCTCAAACAGGGAGCACCTGAGAAAAAAATATTTAAAAAATTTCATTGGTTCTTTACAAGGTATTTAAATTGAACAGTGGCATGAGACCTGATATAATATATTGTGGTGAAATCAGGATGTTTTTCGGTACTAAATATCACAGTCCCTCACTGTTCAAATGTACAGGTTTTCATTCACAACAACTATCACAATATATATATATATCAATCGTTATACAGTAAATGAG
This sequence comes from Saccoglossus kowalevskii, assembly GCF_978046115.1. NCBI lineage: Eukaryota > Metazoa > Hemichordata > Enteropneusta > Harrimaniidae > Saccoglossus > Saccoglossus kowalevskii. Next base: position 23,990,975 of record NC_140645.1, on the reverse strand, counting down.
CTAAGATAAATGTTGCTGTGTTCATATATTGACAAACTTTTTATTTATACATGTATATTCCCAAAGACCCTCACATAATGTCTTAAAAAACAAGTCATTGTCAATGACACGTCCCCGTTCCGTTCATATTTGAGTGACATATACATTCAAAGCAGATCATGACCGAAATGCACCTGCATATGTACAACACATTGTGCTAAATCTGAACAAAATCCATCCATGCATGACTGAGATCCGGTTCTGGAATTGTGAAAATACGTGATTTTGATGCATTTTCGGCCTTAAAATGGCCATCATTCCGCTATTGTTAAGCAGATCATGAAACAAATGCACATATCTATTTGTGACATGATGTACCATGTGTGTGTGAAGTTTGAACTTGATCAATCCAGACATGTCTTGGATACGGATCCAGAACTAAATTCTTTAACAAAATGGCCGCCAGTCGGCCATTTCGAACTTGATCCGAAAAAAAAAAGACGTGCATCAAGGTCCTATTATGTTTCATGTATGTACCAAATTTGAACAAAATCCATCCATGCATAACTGAGATACGGGTCTGGAATGGTGAAAATGTGCAATTTCAATGCATTTTCGGCCTTAAAGCGGCCCCCATTTGGCTATCGTTAATGAGATCATGGAACAAATGCACATACATATTTGTGACATGATGTACCTTGTGTGTGTGAAGTTTGAACTTGATCAATCCAGACATGTCTCGGATACGGATCCAGAACTGAATTCTTTAAAACAAAATGGCCGCCAGTCGGCTATTTCGAACTTGATCCGAAAATAAAAAGACGTGCATCAAGGTCCTATTATGTTTAATGTATGTACCAAATTTGAATGAAATCCGTCCATGCATAACTGAGATCCGGGTCCGGAATGGTGAAAATGTGCGATTTCAATGCATTTTCGGCCTTAAAGCGGCCGCCATTTGGCTATCGTTAATGAGATCATGAAACAAATGCACATACATATTTGTGACATGATGTACCTTGTGTGTGTGAAGTTTGAACTCGATCAATCCAAGCATGTCTCAGATACGGATCCAGAACTGAATTCTTTAAAACAAAATGGCCGCCAATCAGCCATTTCGAACGCGATCCAAAAAAAAAAATGACGTGCATCAAGGTCCTATTATGTTTAATGTATGTACCAAATTTGAACAAAATCCGTCCATGCATAACTGAGATCCGGGTCCGGAATGATGAAAATGTGCGATTTTGATGCATTTTCGGCCTTAAAATGGCCGCTATTCGGCTATCGTTAATCGGATCATGAAAAAAATGCATGTGCATATGTCCCATATAATGTGTGATGTATGAGTGAAGTTTGAACTTAATCGGTCCATGCATGTTCGGACGGACGAACGGACGGACGCACGCACACAGGGCAAAACATAAGTCCCCGTTTTCGGACTGCGTCCGAACAGGGACTAAATATGTTTTGGTCAATGTGCTGGTTGATTCTTTTTTCCACTAACTTTGTTGTCTTTTTTTTAACAAATTTATTGAACCTGTAAAATTTGTGCTCCGTCAAATACTTCAGCAAAAAAAAGAAAGCCAATAAAAAAAGGCCGCTAATTTCGAAACATTTTTCATGAGGGGAAACATACAACTCCGAAATAGTGAGATTCTATACTCTCCCATCAGTGTTTACTGTTACCATGGTTACATAGATCAGTGAAACAGGGGATGTGTTGACAGAAGACAATATAACAATATTTGACAAGATCTCGGCATCATTTGCATTTGATTATCATTAATACATATATATGCATTAATTTGACAGGGAAAACTAAATTTTCAAAATGATTTGTTTTTTCTGACAAAAGTTTGATTAAATTTAATCTGACTAAAATCTGATGTAGGTATAATTAGATTCCAATTTTTTTTTTTAATTTATATATTTTGTTTATAACTTTTTTTTGTGCAGTTAATTATTTTTTAGATCATCTCTCGATTGGCAGAATCAATAAAAATAAAGGGCGGGAACATCATGCCATGCATGTGCGACATTTGTGTTGATAAACATTGATTTTCCTAAAATCCAGTGCGCTTTTCTAATGAAATCACAAGTACAAATTATGTTCTGGGCTCCACTTGCACTAATTACCACCAGCAACTCCTTCGATACCTTTTAATCAACCAAAAAAATCAAATTAAAGCTTGGTGACTTCATAGTTTGTACTCGTTGGAGTGCGCAACAGTCAAAATCGCCATCTTTGTTTATATGAGACCCATATCTTGCGCATGTGTGGCGTGATGACCACTGCCCTTTAACAACCCTCAAATAATTTTTCCTTGCATTTTTCATGCACTTCTAATACTTAAAGCGTGGCGGCCGTCGCGCAGCGCGTGTTCGAATATTTCATGTAAATAAACAATGTATTTTACAAGTGTTGAATAAGTTGCTATGAGTCCCATATCGAACAGGACGCGGCATGACGACTGCCGCCCTTTAATAATACAAATACTTAAGGAAACCATTCAAGCAGCAAAATAATTGTAACGTCAAAAAATAATTAAAATAAATAATAATTATAGTAATTATATAAATAAAAAAACAAACAAAAATTAAGCCAACCAGAATCTTATTTTAATCAGATTGGTGTGTGTGTGTGTGTGTGTGTGTGTATGTATGTGTGTGTGTGTGTGTGTGTGTGTGTGTGTGTGTGTGTGGAAGGGTTGGGGTTACCCCCAATAACATTGACAAACCCTTTTTGAAGATGATGTGATCTTTGAAGCACATAAAGCAGCATACAATAGATCTTATATATCAATTACAACTTTATTTCAATACCAAATACATACATGCAACGTACAAACATATCCAAATAAATAAACACCTCATACAGAAATATATTATTACTAGATATACTTTGTAAATATCTGGCAACCAATTTGAACAACAGTGAGCACCAACAAACCGATAAGAAAACAACTACTGATAAAAAAAAGGTGTTTTACTTTTATTTTCACTTGCAATGTATCCTGGCTGGGTTCACCAGTTTATACTTCTGATCAACTTCTTGTTCCTAATCACATGTCTATATAAATTATACCATATTTGCTCTATTAGAAGCACATCTCTAATAAAACATACTCATGAACTAAAATATTCATTTTGTCATTGCAATATTAAATATTGTTGTTATAGATAAACTTGTGATTTATGTAAAGTGTATGCGAAACTAATGGAACAAATATGGTATTGTTAGTTATTTTGATACTTGTACATTCCGCACATTTATTTCACCAAACTGAAGTTCCAAGCTGGCAGGGAAGGCTTTGACTTTTGCAAAATTGTTTGCACCCGAATTGCCCTCGAGATATCAAAACAACAAAATTACAGTTTAGGGGATTCACACAATGAATGGAATGTGAAGTGTTGCAATGAATACAAAATTTAGTTTTATTGCATATTTCATTATAACGTCTAACACAGATCACATGCCCTAAAATACAGACTCTAAGCTTAGGTAGAAACTTCCCATACAATACTACTATTATTGAAATGGATTTCCACTGAACTGAAAGTCACATTTGTTGTATGGTGACTCCCATGGTGCATCTCACTTCTTACAAGCAAAACTTGCTTTAGTGACAAAAAAATACCACTAGTAATGAAACGTGAAAATGATGACATCACTTGTATTGAAACACAAAAGAAGATGACATCACTGAAACACAGAGCATCATTTTACTTGTATTGTAAAATAAAAAAATCAACCGAAAAAATCAACTGAATCTCAATGAATAACACTGGAGTCTTGTCTAATCCCTTAGCTGTTCATTTTAAAGAGATGCATCATGGGGATAACACAATATTTATTTAAAATAGATCTGCATGTGGTCTGCAATGACATGTACACATTAACTGCTCTGACATTCACTTTCATATTTCTAGTTTGCTGTACAGAATTATTAAAAATTTAAGAACCTACCCTAATCATAAACACTGACTTATTCCAAAATAAATAAATCTAAACCTTGGAGGACATAGATCTTTAAACATGTTTTTGTTGCAGAAGACACAAAAATCAGACAAAAACCATGGCATATTTAACCTTTTCACCACCAGTTCCCCCTTTTCATTACAAAATTAACAAAATAGTCCTGTTTATAGTCTGCACTTTCTTTCAGAAGATTCAGACAAAAATAGCCAAATTTTCAGATTAAAAATTGAAAATTTACCCAAATTCTGCCTGTTGGCTCCAAAATTCGAATTAATATTGAAATATTGAAATATTGAAAAATCTAGGAAAGAAAGTGGATTATAATTTGGGGGAGAAAGTTTTTTGATGAAAAGGTTAAGACCAACTTTGATCAAACACTGGAACAAGAACCAGGGATAATTCATCAATAAAAAATAAAACACAAATACCTATAAAATACTTATCCGAAACGTACATGCTTCAATCATAAAAAATCTTACTGCAAATTGATTGATTTGAAATATCACACCATGGTAGACCTGAACGATATATACAAACAATCTGTTTAAATAAATACATGATATAAATATATAGAGATATAAAAAGTCAAAGTCACAACATTTGATAAATAAATATCATATAAAGTTTAAATAATCTGGACAGACTCCTGATTGATAGAACTGAAAGAGAATTGAATCCCGGAATATGAAATTTAATAAAAAAAAAATCAATAAAAAACACAGATGCATATGAATCTTATCACATTAAAAAGATTTGCATTGATATCATAAAATATGTAATATTTAATCCAATTGTATTCAGCAGTGTGAGATCAGACTATAAAATTGGTTTTGTCTTGTTTTGGCAAGTGGCCCAAGGAAGGGAAATAAAAATGGCTGCCATTCAGCCATCTTGAAGTTGACCGTCAAACAAATATATGTGCACATTTGTGACATGATGTAGATATAATGTTTGAACAAGACATGTCAGAGTTATGGTTCAAAACAGCATTTGTTAAAAAACATGTCTGTCAGTCGGCCATTTTAAAGCTCATCTGAAAAACAAAATGACATGCATCAATGTATTATCATGTTAAAATGTATGTGCAAAGTCTCACAATACACGACTGCCATCCAGATCCAGAATGGCAGAAATGTTTGATCTTGATGAATTTCAACATTAAAATGGCCGCCATTCAGCCATCTTGAATCTGACTGTCAAACAAATATACATCCATATGTGAAACATGATATATGATGTATCTATAAATTTTTAACATGATTGGTCAAGGAATGTCAAAGATATGGCCCCGGAACAGCATTTGTTGAAACAAAATGGCCACTAGACAAACAAGAATGGAAAATAAAGTTCAAATTATTTTCGAGTATTTTACTGGTTGGAATACCTTAGCTAAATATTCAAATTGTAGGATAAAATAAAAATGGCTCTGCAAACTCATATTACCGATGATCAAAGAAGACATCCCCCAAACTAATTAATACAGAGCAGCATTTTCACGATTCCTCATATGCATTTCTTGTATATTCACTGGAGGATCTTCTGATCCGTCTGCACTTGCACGTAATTTCTCTCGCCTGCGAGCTTCTTTTTTCTTTTCCTTGCTTATGATCCTCAATCCTTTATCAAGTTCCTTTTGTCTTTCTCGCTCAGCGAGTATTTTACGACGCCGTTCTTGCTCTTCTTGTATTTTCATATTTATTTTGCCTGTTTTTTCAACTTTGGCGTAGACGGCGTCTTTCTGTATGGGCCTGGGTGTTGGTGATGTGTCAATGTATTCGTATTGATGTGATATACTGGATGGTGTAGGTGAGTCGTATTGATGTGATATACTGGATGGTGTAGGTGAGTTGTCATCTCTGGACGCAGACATCGCTTGCCTTGCTGCACTTCCATTCTCTTCTGAAACTAAGAAAGAAAACGATATCAATCCACAGACATCAAGTAATGTAAAGGAGAATGTTTGAATGTGGACATCATTGAGGATAGATTTTTGTGAACTTCAAACTCAATATACTCTATGCATGGGCATGTAATTATTACACTCAAACATTTTGATTCTGTGATGTCACGTCCACACACTCTGCATATCATATATTACTATCTTTCATTAAATTAATACTACAAGCAGGAACAAAAATGTATAATAACAAGCCATACATGGCACAGTCCCTGTTAGTTATAATCAAATCTAAGATTTTCACTTTTTAAATTTCACTGATTTAGCATTTCAGGTATATTCAGTGGGTTTTAAATTCATGGTTTGATTATTTTGAAAATATGTTCTATGCTAAATTTGACATATTCACTGGGTTTTAATTTAGCGCATTTTCCAGTCAGCAAAATAAGCAAAATTAAAACCCAGTGAATAATTAACCCTTTTACAGTAATAGATTTGTTTATAGTAATATAGTAGGAACATAAACATGTCAGAGACATGGATCCAGAAGCTGATTTTTTAACATTAAAATGTTTGACAATCGGTCATCTTGTGATATTATTAAAGTGCTTGTCCGTATTGAGAGATATTGCTACGGTTCAATCCATAAGTCGCAGTCAGAAAAATAGCACAAAATATGTACTGTAACAGTACAGGAAATCATTGAGGCATGTGATCACTGTACTGCCTTTGTGCATAGTTTGCGGTATCCTTGCAATAACCTTGTACGATTGGATTTCTAAGATGATATGAATACACTGTTTTGAGGATTGATGTAGTTTACACATTTTTATGCTACTCCATGGCTACTAGTATTTGAAAGGTAACTTGAATTACTTTTTCAATTATGACCCTTACTGTTGTATGTACTTTGATCAATTTCAATTGCAACTGCCTACCGGAATGCTACAGAGAAATTACATATTACTTCCATAGAAACAAGTTTGGGAACCTTGACTTTTTATTTGCTTCTTGACATTCAACAAAGTACTGTAAACGCATTGATTATTTGCTGATTTTCAACTAGTAGAGTAAGATGCTCTAAATTGAATCCACATGAACATGGAAATAACAGTATAACTCATTGTTTCCCCCTACCACGCCCATGAAGTGAAATTACTTGAAACAATAAAATAATGAATTTAAATGGGTTTACAGTACATGTATCAACACTGAGTGGGCAGAGATGTATATAACAGCGTTCGGATTACTTTTGGAAATTCCGTCGCGTTTCGGAAAGTTTTAATTTTCAAAACTTTTGAATATTTATTTGTGCTTTTAGGTTAGTGAGGAGGTTATAATAATTTTTCATTTCACTTTAACTCTGTTTTTTACACCCCTCAGACCCCTTTAAAAAGTCATTATGGCCATTATTCTGGCCATTATAATGGCCAATATTTTCTTAATGACCAGAATATTGACCAGAATTTTTTAAGTGGCCAAAATATTTACCAGTGTTTTTAAAATGGTGGTTTTAATGACCCATGTTTTTTATACTGGTCAGAATAATTACATATTATCCATTTTTCAATACAAATTACAGACTTTGAAAACCTTTCTAAGAATAAAAAGTTTTAATATTACAATAATTAAAGACATATCCTGATCAGATAGGTAATTACTTATAATTTAATTTTAATAGTAAATCTTGTCTTTTTTGTCTTTTGTTCCACTTTTATATACTTCATAACTTCAACTCAAGGTGTATTATCATAATTCATAATAGTGAAATAAAGATATTATTATTATTGTATCAAAATCTGAGGGATTATATACCTTTTTCAGTCACATTCCTAAAACAGTGGAAAAAAAAACACAACAGATTTCTATACCTTCAGTAATAGTCTCATTTCTGAGATCATGAGATACTGCAGTTATTGGTGTACTGACAGGAGCAACTTCACTGGTACTAGTTTGGCTGGTCAATATCACACCAGATGTTTCTGGTCTGGAAGAAAAAAACACATAAATCAAATAACAATATATTGGTGACAGTGACTTTGCACCCAACAGATATGAGATGAGATGATCACTGATCACAAAATAATAAATAAATGTTTTGTGGAATCAAGGCATAACAAATCAGAGAAGTGAGAATGACCATGTCCACTCCAGCCTAGAATCAACCGGTATGAAACATTACACTCACTATAATGCCTGGATACAATGCTAGTAATATCCCTTAACAGTCAACATTGATTTAAAGCGAGAGAGTCGTCACCTGCGCATGCGTGGAAATTGAGTCCCAAGCGACGATAACAATTTTAACACACGCTAAAAACGCAAAGGCTCATGGGTGGAAGCTTGTTTGTAAACATTGACACGCTATGGCCATCTGACGCATGCACAGGTGACGACTCCCTCGCTTTAAAATACTCAACATTATTAAAAGAAATTCTTCTCTGGTCAATGAACAGAGTATATTATTTCTTAGATGCTTACATGTATGATATTCAATAGGGTGAGTGGCATTTGCATAAATTTGAATGAGATATTACTAGCATTGTAAGCTAGGCAATAATTAAGTGGCATATAGTGAGTGGAATGTTGCACAGATTCTGGGTTATGTTAATTGAGTCAACTGTGATGATGTTGAGTCCAGTCATACTATACTCAGGAATGAAGTAGACTTGTGTGCATGCATAGACCCAATACAATTCCAGAACGACAACACAATACTGTGAAATACGAACCACAAAAATAAACAACAATTTTGCACTGTTTTTGTCATTTCTATAAATCAGGTATTCATGGTGATGGAGATTAAAATGATGAATGCATCTATACATATAATAACCACAGTGCAGTACACCTATCAAGTGTTTGGACTTACATTCCCCATCTCCTGAGGGGAGCTTTACCTCGTCTGCTGGCGCAGATATAAAGAAAGATGAATAATTAATTGTTAGTTGCAGGACACTTCAATTACTTAAACTAAGTTTTATTACTTTACGAGGGTCAACTGGCTGGCATTAGAAAGACCTACTAAAGTAAGTCCAACTTAGACAAACATCTAACTTAAACAAATAGTCAGTGGTAGTAATTGGTGTGTGTTGTGATGCCATAAACCAGAGTGATGTAATGTAATGACAGGGTATATTCAAGACAAACATACAGTACAGTTCAGATCTAATCTAACTAGCTTTGGCTTTTCTTATACAGGGGTTTCGTTAAGAGCTGCCCGCCAACCATATGGCCTGCTACAAGCCCAAATTGGCTGTCTACTTTCTGACCACCTACACCGGTCACACCGCCGAGAGCCTTTTTATTTTTTTTTGGCCTATTAGTACACAATGATGGCCTGCTATTAAATGCATTTGTGAAACCCCTGCTTAAATTTTAGAAAATGAGTGTCATTGTCATCAATAATTTATTCTTTGCAGTTATTTAACTATGTTACGAATATGAGAAATATTTTAATAGGCAGATTACTCTGCATATTTTAGACATGTGACTTTTGAGAGTGACCTAGTTTAAAGATACTTAAATGTTATGCTTGGACTGTTCAGTACATGAATTTTGATATTGTTTTGACACTTAAAGAATTGTATCGACTAAGTGCCAATATTGAAAATGTCAAAACTGAGAATATGTCATGTGATTAACAGGATACCATATTTGCTCTTAGACTACTGCAATATACTTTATTTTAGCTGGAATTAATTTTCGCTGAAAAGACATTTTGGGGTGTTTTGTATATTTGAACGAGTTGAATGTAAAATATGGGAACAAATATATATTCGCTGGATTTTATTTTCACTGAATCTTTTCTTCAACAAAAATTAATTCCAAACGAAAATAAAGTATTTTACAGTAATAGAAATGAATATTAATTAGAAGCGCACTAAAACCAAAAAATATAGTTTTTTTTTGCTGGAACATTAAAATATTTGACAATCATTTGTACATATGAATTTTAAGTACAGGGTAAATGCATAATCTACTAACGGTGCAACTATGGCACACTATATATATGTATCAAACCCTGGAAACAAAAAGTAATTATTTCCCCAATTAACAGCATTCAATAAGAAATCTGTGTGCACGTGAATTACACAACTTACTTTTTAAACATGACATCAGAGGTCATTGCACGGACGTTGAATTTGCCTCGTTTTGATCGTTTCTGTCCTGCAGCACCACTAAAGTCGTACATTCCATCAGTACCGTCATCTGGATGGTAATTATCATTTGACGCAAATGAAATATTATAGACCCCTTGTTTTGTAGCTGACCCACTGGCGCCTTCCTCGTACAGGTTACTGTTGATATATAATAATGAGTTGTGATTTCTACTTTAAGTGTGTATTTTGATTAATTTTTGTAATTTTTTTCTCATTGTTCCTAGTTTTTTTTTTTTAGTGAACTCCCATATTGTTGTGCGTATTTTTATTTAATTGCACTTTTATTTAATTTTTTTTCTCTGTTTCATGGTTTTAGTGACCTTACTGCTGTACTTTCCCAAGTCAGTGTTGTGTCAATAAATATTATTTATTTATTCTACGACTAAAAGAAAATGTTCAAATACGATATCAATAATCATGATTGCATCAATGTTAGTGATGTAATTTATTCCAAATATGGGCATGTTCAAATAGGTGCAGATAAGTTTTGGAAGGAATACAAATACTACTTTTTATAGAACCGTAAGTTCAGATAGTCAGATGTCAGGTAAGATAAGATGTTGTTTGTATTCAATATATGAATGGATTTTTCTTTGTTTGTACAGTGTTGAAAATTGTTAATTTTCTTTGAAAAATTTGAATATAACAACTCTCTTTCATCTGTGTAAAGTTTACATTTTGTGATGTAATGAATTTCATTCTCAAGTAGGTTGCATTTAGTACAAGATAGTAATTGTAACTCACTCTGATGCAATCCATATATTTGAATTCTTTCTTGCATACAGCTGTTCATCTTTTGGTGATCTATAACTTCTGCATAATATCACAGCTAACAGTAGCAATAGTAATGCTACTGCCAACATAGCGCCGATAATAGCTCCCAGGGTGCTGGCACTCATGGAGGAATCGTCACTCAGAGACTGGTTGCCTGACGGATCAAATAAATCTATGAATACAAATAAAGAACAATCATGTCATATCAAAATGTAAACAGGAACAAATAAAGCTACTAAGGTTACATTTATTGAGCATATAACATATTATTATACATCTGTCACCGTAATGTCATAAGTTAAAGCGTGCCGTAATTTTGCGGTATTTTACAAGGTATTTTCATCCTACCATATAAGGAAATGTGAATTCCAAATATGGAATGATTACGCGAGTAAAAGTTTTTAAACTTTTTGGATTATGGCATTCCCATGATGTATCCTTGGTAGGAAAAGATGTATAATATTAAGGTTATTACGAGGAGACTGCACGTATGCAATCAGACAGTACGCCGTCACCTTGACCTCCACTGCGCATCTGTTGATACTCCCGCATTCTTTTCGGTATCCTCGTAATAACCTCAGGAACTTGTATATTAGATAAAGCATGAAGATGAATAAAGCGAGAGAAATGAATGTTGTAGTGATGAAGTATATGCCATATAGACTCCTTGATAAATAATGATATAAACTTCAGACAAACAAAGATACATCAGACTACTAAACTATGTTTATATTGATGCGGGTTTCAGCATATGAACACTTTTTTTTTGGAAAATTAAGGTCTATTTTTGAAAAGATGCCGAAGCTCATTAAATTCAAACTCTGTCAGATAGCAGGACACTATTTCATGCTTAGTAATAATTTATAAGATAACAGCGAAAATGACAAACGAAGAAACTTTGCTGTTTGATCGTTTGTGTTTAGTGACAGGATTCTATTTCTATCATGTGCTTATACATCTGAGGAAAGTGTTTGATTATGACATAATGTGACATAAATTTTGAAATTCCTTAATATATTTTTTAGACATTTTTATCAAAGGGCTATGGTCGATGTACTATGTCCAGTTTGATATGGAGCCCATGGGCTGCTGAAATGAATAGGAAAACAACGGGGTCATCGAGCAATGGTGTTGAGACCTCTGTAGATAAAAATGCATATTAAGAGGCATTTTAAGGTCTTCAAAATTAAAATTAAAAATAAGACATTTTAAGGTGCTATATAAACTTGTATTTATTATTATTATTATTATTAAGAATCTGACAGAACCTGCTATTATATTTGACATACCTGCTTCTGTTTTGACCAGCACTTCCTCTGTGTAAGGTCCGATTCCACCACTTGTGTAATATGCAATCTTAATAAAATACTCTGTGTCTGTATCTAAATCTTGTAACACATAACTAGTGATACTGGATGATGATAGCTGTACAGAGGTGAAGGTATCATTACCAGCTGCTCTATAGGATACTACATACCCAGATATTAAAGACGAATCAATGTTGTCAACCTGTAAAACAAATCAATTTATTATTGCCATCTTGAATTTGATATCAAAAATAAAAGCATGCACCTGCAAACTAGTAAATTGCGCCCTCTAGTGACAAAGCCTTTTCATGATATAAATGAGTGACACAAGGGAGGTTCAAATCATCAAAATCGTTTAATCTGTAGACTTGAAAATTTTGTTTTTGAAAGATTTTAATATTTTTCAGATGATGAATGACTATTCATCAAAACACAGCCAGTTTGGAAGACATTGCCTTCACCTATAAACATCATTTTGACTTGCGTGCCCATAAGCGTCACTAGAGGACGCAATTTATAGGAATGTTGTATTATGTACTGTCATCATACCAAGTTTGATTGAAATCAACCAACTCATTTCTGAGAACTGCATGATTGCATAGACATTCATAGATTAGGATTTAGATCTATTTGAAATCCAAAATGGCCACCCAGCTGCCATATTTATTCACTGTCAAATTCAATTCGAATTTAAATTAAATTTAGTGTTCAATGAGCTTCAAATTCCAGTATTTTCGAGCCCTGAAGATTCATAATGTTAATGGAAATAAACAAGAAATCATTTGATTCATGAAACTACATTTGTACATCAACAAAGAGAAAATCATGTCAAACTGACAGGTATCAAGGCGATCTTAGAAAGTAATTGTAGACATACCTGCCAGGTGAGAAGGACAGAGCTGGTTCCCTTTGCAGTGATTTGGAGATTGTCAACAGCTTTCAAAGGTGCTGTGGGAAGTAGAAAATAATGTAGCTTTTTAATAAAGACACCTAAGAATACAGAGACAAGCAACTGCATTTCTGTATTGCATTCTATTACGTCACCATTCGTAATTGCCATATCACACTACAAGTACTGTAAAATACTTCTTGCGTGTTTTGTATGAAATTTATTTTCACTGATTTTTGATAAGTTGAATGTAAAATATATAAAAAAAGGTATATTCGCTGGATCTTATTTTATTTTCACTGAATCGAAAATAAATTATTTTACAGTAGTTTAATTTAACTTGTTCTTTTAGAACATGCTTTATCAAATATGCCACAACAGTGAATAGTTTAGATACTACTGTTCATATACTGGGTGATTTGGTGAAATTTGATTGATAAAAAAAAAAATTATATATCGATTACTTGCAATTGCATCAAGTTAAAAAAAAAATGCCAACACCAAGCTGTTTAATAATCCGTTTCCGAACACAAGATGTATCAATTTTTTTCAAAATCAACTAGTGTACATCCTACAGCTCATACTGTGTAGTGTTGGGAGGTTTTTGTTTCTAAATTTGCCCATTGAAAAATGTAATTAAAAATTCCTTAAATTTGTGTGTATGTAATGTAACTTTTCTAAAGGTATTCAAACTTACGGTAATCATATTCAACATTTAAAATCACATTTGAACCCCAAGAGATATTACATGTTGTTTTTGATTACACAAAAATGTTTGTATTCATAACACTTTTTACATTTACACTCTCTTGCACATCACAAGTTCAAATACTCAACCCACCTGAGACTATTCTTTATCCTTACATATATGATGACATCATCACTATGGAGAGTGACATCATCAGTATTAACAGTCCTCATACTAACCCTGTAGAGATGACTGACTCACCTGAGTCTATGGTCCTTACATATATGATGACATCATCACTATGGAGAGTGACATCGTCATAATTAACAGTCCTCATACTAACCCTGTAGAGATGACTGACTCACCTGAGTCTACCGTCCTTACATATAAGATGACATCATCACTATGGAGAGTGACATCATCATAATTAACAGTCCTCATACTAACCCTGTAGAAACGACTGACTCACCTGAGTCTACAGTCCTTACATATATGATGACATCATCACTATGGAGAGTGACATCATCATAATTAACAGTCCTCATACTAACCCTGTAGAGATGACTGACTCACCTGAGTCTACCGTCCTTACATATAAGATGACATCATCACTATGGAGAGTGACATCATCATAATTAACAGTCCTCATACTAACCCTGTAGAAACGACTGACTCACCTGAGTCTACCGTCCTTACATATATGATGACATCATCACTATGGAGAGTGACATCATCATAATTAACAGTCCTTATACTAACCCTGTAGAAACGACTGACTCACCTGAGTCTACCGTCCTTACATATATGATGACATCATCACTATGGAGAGTGACATCATCATAATTAACAGTCCTCATACTAACCCTGTAGAGACGACTGACTCACCTGAGTCTACTGTCCTTACATATATGGTGACATCATCACTATGGAGAGTGACATTATCATAATTAACAGTCCTCATACTAACCCTGTAGAGATGACTAACTCACCTGAGTCTACTGTCCTTACATATATGATGACATCATCACTATGGAGAGTGACATCATCATAATTAACAGTCCTCATACTAACCCTGTAGAGATGACTGACTCACCTGAGTCTACTGTCCTTACATATAAGATGACATCATCACTATGGAGAGTGACATTATCACTATGGGGAGTGACATCATCATAATTAACAGTCCTCATACTAACCCTGTAGAGATGACTGACTCACCTGAGTCTACCGTCCTTACATATAAGATGACATCATCACTATGGAGAGTGACATCATAATTAACAGTCCTCATACTAACCCTGTAGAAACGACTGACTCACCTGAGCCTATCGTCCTTACATATATGATGACATCATCACTATGGAGAGTGACATCATCATAATTAACAGTCCTCATACTAACCCTGTAGAGATGACTGACTCACCTGAGTCTACTGTCCTTACATATACGGTGACATCATCACTATGGAGAGTGACATTATCATAATTAACAGTCCTCATACTAACCCTGTAGAGATGACTAACTCACCTGAGTCTACTGTCCTTACATATATGATGACATCATCACTATGGAGAGTGACATTATTATAATTAACAGTCCTCATACTAACCCTGTAGAGATGACTGACTCACCTGAGTCTACTGTCCTTACATATATGGTGACATCATCACTATAGAGAGTGACATCGTCATAATTAACAGTCCTCATACTAACACTGTAGAGATGACTGACTCACCTGAGTCTACCGTCCTTACATATATGATGACATCATCACTATGGAGAGTGACATCATCATAATTAACAGTCCTCATACTAACCCTGTAGAGATGACTGACTCACCTGAGTCTACCGTCCTTACATATATGATGACATCATCACTATGGAGAGTGACATCGTCATAATTAACAGTCCTCATACTAATCTTGTAGAGATGACTGACTCACCTGAGTCTACTGTCCTTACATATATGATGACATCATCACTATGGAGAGTGACATCATCATAACTAACAGTCCTCATACTAACCCTGTAGAGACGACTGACTCACCTGAGTCTATGGTCCTTACATATATGATGATATCATCACTATGGAGAGTGACATCATCATAATTAACAGTCCTCATACTAACCCTGTAGAGATGACTGACTCACCTGAGTCTATGGTCCTTACATATATGATGACATCATCACTATGGAGAGTGACATCATCATAATTAACAGTCCTCATACTAAACCTGTAGAAACGACTGACTCACCTGAGTCTACCGTCCTTACATATATGGTGACATCATCACTATGGAGAGTGACATCGTCATAATTAACAGTCCTCATACTAACCCTGTAGAGACGACTGACTCACCTGAGTCTACTGTCCTTACATATATGGTGACATCATCACTATGGAGAGTGACATCATCATATATAACAGTCCTCATACTAACCCTGTAGAGACGACTGACTCACCCGAGTCTACCGTCCTTACATATATGATGACATCATCACTATGGAGAGTGACATCATCATAATTAACAGTCCTCATACTAACCCTGTAGAGACGACTGACTCACCTGAGTCTACTGTCCTTACATATATGGTGACATCATCACTATGGAGAGTGACATCATTATAATTAACAGTCCTCATACTAACCTTGTAGAAATGACTGACTCACCTGAGTCTACCGTCCTTACATATATGATGACATCATCACTATGGAGAGTGACATCATCATAATTAACAGTCCTCATACTAATCTTGTAGAGATGACCAACTTCCACATCTTGCAATTGAATAACAAAAGGCAGGTTGTCATGACGATACTGAAGAACCACTTCTTCACTGTCTGTTGAGTTCAAATCAATATACCTGATATCATAGTATATTGAATCTGTTTAAATTAAAGAAAAACTTAGTTAAGCTATATGGTTACCTCGACAAACAAATGAATATTACTTAGAAACCAGTAAAGTATTTGAATGCATATCAACTCAAGAGACCAGTTATGCAATGGCAACTGATTTTAGAGTGTAATTTCCTCAAAATCTTGTTCTATTTTCATACCAGCCATAGAACAATCAAAATTGATTTTTATACCAATGAACAATATAAACAAGTTTGACATGGTTTGGATGGATATTACCCAAGTTATTAAGCGCCTTCTCATCACTATTGGTAAAAATTGCGAGACTAGAAACCGACATTTTCTCACAGTTTGGTGAAACTTATTTATTCTCACTGACATTTGTGGGAAGTGTTTTATTCTATTTTATAGTCAATGTTGAGCACTCAAATTCTCACCATTCCATTAGTGAAAAATATAAATTTGTTGCTGTTGGTGAGATTTAAAATTCTTAGTTCATTGATAGGAATACAAATCGTCACAAATTCATTGGTGGACTTACTAACATTTGTTTAACAAATTTCCATCCCAAAATTATTGGTGAAATGAATATCAAGTCTTACTAAACGTAGAGAGTCACTCGCGTCATGCAATTTTTACTAACAGAGTTTAGGTATTGAAAAAAAAAAATGAAGCACTTCCATTAGTCAGTGTGCTCTCTAACAAAAGTGATTCTGTAGGAATCTTGAGACAAAATGGAATCCCCAAAATCAAGTTGAAACAGTTTCATTGACTGCTAAGGAGGTCAGTTTTCAAGGAAAAAAAAAACAATTTTGTGTGAGTGTTTGATGGCTTGAGGCACAATCAAAAATGTTGTGGTCCCTGATTTCCTTCATACTTAGATGATTCAAATTACTTACATAACATGTATATTATTATCAAATTACAATTTCCATAACAATATTAGGTATGATGTTTTTCAGTGCTGTGTCATATCGGTTTAGAGGGCACACTCCATCTAGTACACACCGTTTCACAACCAGACATTCTCGCTTAAATTGTTCTGCACTTTATTATATATTTCAATATTTCTGGAAATGAAACTCTAATTTTGGAGCCAAGAGACAACATTTTAGTCAATTTTTACTCATTTGGCTATTTTCGTCCTAATCTTCAGACGAAAAGTGCAGACTATGAATGGAACTATTTTGTTAATTTGTGCCAAAAAGAGGGAACTGGTGGTGAAAAGGTCAAGCAAGAATAATAATTTCTCATATTCTCGACTGCATGTATAATAGAAGCATTATCATGGTATCACAAACTTAGTTAGCAACACACTCCTTTGCAGTATTCTGCAATTATATTTCTTACTGTATTTAGTAATTTTCATCATCTTTTCCGGAGAATTTTATTAAATTTTTGTTAGAAAATGAAAAAAAAAATTCAGCAATAAGGATTTTTAATTTGCCTTGTTGTAAATCAACAGTATAGAGATGTGCATGTGATAATCTCAATACAACAAGCAATGCATGGCACAGTCCCCGTTAGTTATCAAATTTAAGATATATAGTTTTGTTTATAGTAATATAGCTGGAATATAACCATGTCAGGAATATGATTATGATGATTGTTTAACATTAAAATGATTGACATTGTCATGTATGATGTGAAGTTTGATTGGTCCAGGCATTTCTAAGATACAGGTCCAGACGCACACATGCACGGACACACGGAGATCAAAACATAAGTCCCTGTTTTCGGACTGCTTCCGAACAGGGACTAACAAGCTGTATACTTACCAGGTGACGCATTGAGTTCTTCTGCTGCATTCCATGTTAACAGAATATAATCAGATGTAGCCACACCAGTAACATCGAGTGGTACAGAAGGAGCTGTAGACAGAAAATGATAGTAAGGTGATGTTTGGACAAATATTGGTGAGAGAACAGAGACAATAGGTGATTTTCCGAACAATTGCGAGATCTCGCGAGATGCATGAAAGACGCGCGTTGAATGTCTGCCGCAAAAATCGAACGATTTGATTTTGAACTAGAATTTCTTTATTTCGCAGCTTACATGTACATTGACCGGCCGATCTTCGACAGAGGAATATTGCTTCCGAATACCCTCACTTAATCGAAATTGCCTATCATCAAATGTGGACAGCACATTATTAAGCATAGAAATGTCCTCGAAATACTTTCGCGTTTGTCGAATCCCACGCGATGTTTGACGCGACTACGACGCTATGACCTTTGTTTGTCCTGTTTTTACGTTCGATTTCACGCATAACGCGTGATTCTCGCAGTGTACGGAAAATGGTCTATTGCAAAAGCATCTTATTGTGAGTATATACATTGTGAATTGTGAAGATGATTGGTAAGATTGTAGTCACAAGTCATTCTGCTAAGCTGATTGGCCAGAATTATGTCATGTGACTTACTACTAATAAGCCTATTTGGTAAATCCACTCACATGACATGGTGCTTACAGATGATTGGGTAGAAAAATATCATGTGAAAAACTGCAAGTTAGAGATGTGACTGTGTAAGTTGGTGATGTCACTCTGCAGGTTAGTGATGTCACATTGTAAGTTGGTGATGTCATTCAGCAAGTTGGTGATATCACAGTGTAGGTGGGTGATGTCACTCAGCAGGTTAGTGATGTCATTGTGTAAGTTGGTGATGTCACTCAGCAGGTTAGTGATGTCATTGTGTAAGTTAGTGATGTCACTCAGCAGGTTAGTGATGTAATGGTTAAGTTAGTGATGTCACTCAGCAGGTTAGTGATGTAATGGTTAAGTTAGTGATGTCACTCTTCAGGTTAGTGATGTCACATTGTAAGTTGGTGATGACACTCAGACTGTCTGTAATATAAGGCAAAAAAAATGAGCACTGACATGCATTTCATGAGAAATCTTACTCTTTAGTGATATAATGTAATTTGACATACCTCCTTGCATAGTGGTGACCACAACCGAGGGATCACTGAAGGCACCAGCACCAAATGCATTAACAGCTTGTACTCTGAATATATATGCAGTATTAGCCACCAAGTCTTCTACAGTGTAACTTAGTGTTGTAATGCCATCAATAACACCTTGATATTTGTCACTACTAGCTGCCTTACTCTGAATGTTATATGACAGGGTGGGTAAAGCGTCCAATGTGTTTTGATCCTCCCAAGATAATGTGACTGTACTTGCCGTTAAACCAATCACAGACGGTAAAGAAGGATCTTTAGGAACTAAAAGAAAATTGAAAATCAAGTTTTATTCATTCATAGATTATTCATTCATAGGAATGGATCGTAGCTTCAAAAACTATAGTAATAATAAATTATCTATGGAAAATCCTGTTTTAATCATCGTATATAATCGGGGTCAGTGAGAATGGTTCAGCGGCTATTGTTTATTGCATCTCTAGAAATTTCTTCAGTATTACCGGTATATAGCAATTGAAATATTAATCAATAAAAATGAAAAATAACATGTTAGTAAAAAGATTTTATAAAGTAGATAAAATATAATAGGTTAAAGTGGGGATGTGGTCACCTGCGCATGATTCAGCAGGCCATAGCGTGTCACTGTTCACAAACAAGTGTCTACCCATAAGCCATAACATTTTTAGCATGTGTTGTTATCGGCACTTGGGACTCAATTCCCGCATGTGCATAGGTAACGACCCTCCCGCTTTAAAATCAAGCTGTTTTTTTGTGGGTTGTTGGAATGGCATGAAGATGAATTGTGCGACGTGCTTAACTGAGATTTTGTCGGTGAATCACATGGTTCAATTATTTTATTGCACATGTCAGTAACTTAGTGTGTTGTTTATCATTTGCTTGTACATTAATTGTTGTGTATGCTCTAAGATTGATCATTTCCTTACGAGTAAGCAAATTAATATCTGTACCACAGTACACATTATGTATGTACGTAAATGTACTTGAAAATCTTTATTTGATCATTGAATTCAGATTATGTAATATGAGGTTATTACGAGGATACCGAAAAGTATGCACGAAGACAATACCGAAGAAGTATTGACTGACCGACCTCCGGTGCGTGGCGTACTGCCTCAGTGCATACTTTGAGGTATCCTTGTAATAACCTTATTATTATACATCTTTTCCTTCCAAAATGTGTAGAACAGAATCAGCGAACTTCTGTGGAGTCCGGTCAAACCCTGGTGGCAGCCATGTTTGTTTTTATTATTAGAAATCGCTTACGTGTGTAATCGTTTAATATTTGGAATTCGCATTTCCTAATAAGGTTGGATGAAACCACACCATAAACTACGGCAAAATTATGGCATGCTGTAACTTATGGCGTTACGGTGACAGGCCGGTAATAATAGATAGGTATATCAGTGCTTCTTATTGAATGCAGCAACAATGCTGTCAAACTTGAATATTCAGAGCGCAAATAGTTGCACGAACATGAATCTTGTAATAAGTAGGAAATTCAGACTGCTTTATTTCTGAATCACTAAATTATAACAACACAAATATGTATAATAATAATAATAAATTAAAATGAGAATGTCACAAAGTATGACCTCAGGCGGCATGGGATCACATTGATAAAGTGACCGTCTTGTCTTTGGGCTTACTTTGCGGTATTCTCATAATGACCTCACATTCTTACCTGAAATGACATAGACATCAGTACTGTTACCAAATATATTGGTAGCCCAGCAATAATACATGAATGTTTCAACAGCAACAAAATTATAAATGACTAATTCATAGTCTCGATTGACATCATGTCCAAGTATGTTGTTCTGGTTCAACGGTATATCATTGACCTTCCAGCTGATAGAGGGTTCTGGTAAACCTAGCGAGTGACAGATTATGGTCTTTTTGACGTCGTCATGAGTCACTGTTATACCATCAAGTACAGGTAATCCTGTGGGGAAAATTAAAAACATACTTTTTGATCACAAAATCACTATGGGGAGTACAAGATGAGATTAAAAGATTATAGACAGATGTAGTGAGGTATATAAAAAAATATATTTTTTATAGTAAATGTATCTGGTAAAC
The DNA here is from genome assembly GCF_978046115.1 of Saccoglossus kowalevskii. Taxonomy (NCBI): domain Eukaryota; kingdom Metazoa; phylum Hemichordata; class Enteropneusta; family Harrimaniidae; genus Saccoglossus; species Saccoglossus kowalevskii. Next base: position 23,969,414 of record NC_140645.1, on the reverse strand, counting down.
AAAAGTGCAGGTCGAGCATTTTTCTGTTGATGAATTGATATAAATTTGCAAAATTTTAGTGCCATCAAATAATTGGAGCAGAGGTGTCGTCCCCCCGCGCATGCGTCAGGTGGCCATAGCGTGTCATTGTTTACAAACAAGCATCTACCCATGAGCCCTTGCGTTCTTAGGGTGTGTTGTTATCATTGCTTGGGACTCAATTCCCACGTGTGTGCAGGTGACAACCGTGTCGCTTTAAGCCCTCCCTCCTCCCAAATCACTTCACTTCGGTTCGTTTCTAACTGGGATCAATGAATGAAAGCACAATTAAAAGTAATTTTTTAATTAGATTGCAAAAGTCACTATGATCTTGTGGACAGACAATGAAATGTTTAGTAATGCAAAATTTCCTTATTTAGTAATCTTAGCTGAGAAATTAAACACCCTCAGAATATTGAAGTACCAGTCCATGTAAATTACTGTATTTGTTGTATTATTGGAATATTTATGTCAAAACATGGAGAATAATTAATACCACTTGTGTCAGTCAGTGACATTTTGTAACAGTCAAAATTATTCTGGGCATGAATGCCATAAAATCCTGTAGTGTGAAAATTTTCAGTTTCAAGTATATTGGAGTTAAAGGTATTTATAATAACATTTTCTTCTTATATTTGTACACTTTTCAATCAGTTGAATAACAAAAATGTTGAAATTGTAAATTGTTCTGACAACTGAAGTCCACAACGTAAACATGTTGTTTCACATGGTTGTGTTTTTCTAAACAGTCTAAAGAGAGTTTGTATTATCTGGTTATACTTCAAATTAAGCCTAAAATAAATCTACTGGTAATATTAAATATGGTAGCTATTAGATAAGGAGTAATCAGTAAAAGTAGAAAATGCAAACATAGAATTCACACAATTGGATAAAGTAATGATGAGATGGAAAATGAAAAGCATCTGGAATAACGTACTTACCCTGTATAAACAACGTAAGTACGGCAAGGTCATCTCCGAGCATATTACTAGCGTGACAAGTATAATTACCGCTATCATCCAACATGGATAAAGAGTGTATCAACAAACTATTAGCCGTGATATCGTATCTCCCGAGTAGCGGTTCAATCAGCTCACCATCCTGATCGTTCCACGTTATATCAGGTTTCGGAGTCCCGTAACTATAGCATTGCAAGTACGCCATTCCGCCCTCAGTGCCTCGCAGTGGCGACGTGACGTAGTAGATCTCTGGTGGCATGTTGATTGTCAGGTAGAGAGTTCCTGTGATAACGCCAACTGAATTAGCAGCTTCGCACAGGTACCATCCGGCATCAATTTTCCGGGCATCTAGTACAACAAGATCACCTGATCCAGTCACATAGCTGTTTGCACCAGGGGTGGTCAAATGTACAAATCCATCTCCGATTTGGTAATGTTTATTTGCATGGAAGTCACTTCTATACCATGTTATGACGGCCGGTTCTCTGGAATGTGCTTGGCATTGTAATGTCACTGATTCACTGATGTTAACAGAGGTGTTGTAAGGTTTGATACCAAACACTGGAATATCTAGGGAAACACCAAAAAAAAAAACATTTTGCTAAATTTTTTTTTCTATGTAAGGAATCTACAGTAAAGCATTCATTATGGTCACATACGTGTATATCTAATTTGTGGCTATGTGGAAACTTACAAGTTGATGAAAAACTATTTAACCTTTTCACCACTAGACTTTCTCGTCCAAATTTTTCTACAATTTTTTCTTATATTCTTCAATATTTCTGGAAATGAACGCTTATTTTGGAACCACCAGACAAATTTTTCTACAATTTTTTCTTATATTCTTCAATATTTCTGGAAATGAACGCTTATTTTGGAGCCACCAGACAAATTTTTCCACAATTTTTTCTTATATTCTTCAATATTTCTGGAAATGAACGCTTATTTTGGAGCCACCAGACAAATTTTTCTACAATTTTTTCTTATATTCTTCAATATTTCTGGAAATGAACACTTATTTTGTAGCCACCAGACAAATTTTTCTACAATTTTTTCTTATATTCTTCAATATTTCTGGAAATGAACGCTTATTTTGGAGCCACCAGACAAATTTTTCTACAATTTTTTCTTATATTCTTCAATATTTCTGGAAATGAACGCTTATTTTGAAGCCACCAGACAAATTTTTCTACAATTTTTTCTTATATTCTTCAATATTTCTGGAAATGAACGCTTATTTTGGAGCCAACAGACAAATTTTTCTACAATTTTTTCTTATATTCTTCAATATTTCTGGAAATGAACGCTTATTTTGGAGCCACCAGACAAATTTTTCTACAATTTTTTCTTATATTCTTCAATATTTCTGGAAATGAACGCTTATTTTGGAGCCACCAGACAAATTTTTCTACAATTTTCAGTTTGTATTCAGAAAATTTGGCTATTTTTGTTCTAATCTCCTAAAGGAAAGGATTTCGTGAATTTCTGAAAAAAAATTATAGTAATTGTGGTGAAAAGGTTAAATGAATTTTATTGTTTATAAAGAATTGACTTTAAATTTAAATAAGGCATGTCATTTAGATATAACCAACAAATGTCAATTACAGGTGCAGTCAAAGAAAGCTAAGAAAGAACCTTTGTGTGCTGAGAGTATTGAGGACACATTAAAATAAATTCAAAATTTAAGATTAGCGTTCAAACAAGAAGCATGGGTAATTATTATGGATATATATAACCCCAAATACAATATAAAGATTGTTATACTGTCTTAGAGTATTTATCTACCAAGTTTCATTGAAATGGGATAATTAGTACTTGAGATATCTGTGGTAAAGAAAAAAAATTGAGTAATCATTATGCAAATTAGGTAATTCATGAGCGAATCTAGAGGGGGCCGAGAGGCCCCCCCCCCCATTTTTTAACAACCAACAGGGCTTTGCGCCATCGGTGCTCGCGAACTTGGCCTTTGGCCAACTTATCGCCCCCCCCCCATTCCAGAATCCTAGATCTGCCCCTGTAATTAAAATGGATGTTGTGAATTTATAATATGAAATTATAGTATGTCATACATATCAGTCATGGAAACCTCACTAACTTGTATCTTTAGATAATAGCTGTAGTGACAGAATTCTAATGTTTCAGCACATAATCACACTTTAGAACTTTCAAATAAATGAACAAATCTATTATACAATGTAGGTCTACCCAAAGTACATACAAGTATCAAAGCAATTAGACTTCATAAAGAAGTCGAAAAGGTGAAAAGTTGATAGAGATGCCGACGGACAATCATTCATATAATAAGCTTCGCTCGACAAAGTTGACAGTGGAGCTAAAAACCGACATTGAATAAAAACAGGATAGGTTCACAGTTGGTGTTAGCACTGGGGTGTATGGAAAAGATACAAGATCCACCTCAAAGTGCCCTCTATGGTTCAATTTTCAACCCATAATCCTTTGCAAAATCCAATATGGTAGAAACACATTTCTGTCCTGTAACTAACTAAATATTTTACCATATCAAATTTTGTCTATTCCTCAAAGATTCAAACTACTTCTTTTCGTCTATGTGGTCAATTTAAGCTAAAAATTTTATTCTCAACTTGAACTAAACATGACGATAAGAGATGATCTAACCTGTAGTCCATAGATTTCCAGTAACTCTATTATATCCGGCTTCATTTGATGCAATACATGTATAAGCTCCTAGATTTATCTCTTGTACACCGTCTATCTTTATAGTATGATTGCCAAACACATGTACATTATAGTCTGAAAATAACAAATACCAAAGCATTATGTGTAAGAGATCTAACATTTCTTTTTCTAAATATTTTTGTGCCAGGCAATTCAAAGTCACTGCTGTCTCTAATTTTTGTCTTAGGTGCTAACTGTGTATGTGGGCAAACCAGATTTGATCTCTATGTGTATAGATGGTAGGGCAGACTGTATCCAAAGTACATACTGCTCAGTGAACAGTCAGCTTGATGTGAGGAAAACATACTAAACACTAAGATCCAAACATTTTCTGTAGCACTTGAATCTCAGTTATAAAATACTGTGTTAACTATTGTACATACCGGCAATAATGAATTCTCATCCCTGGCAATGGAAATAATTTAAAGGTTTATCTCATTAAATATGGAGCCAATAGGCTTTAAGGATTTAATTTCAATGGTGATTACTTCCTGCTCATGGTTTTTTGCAACGGCAACAACATTTTTCTAATTTTTGGTAAAAAGTGAAATTTTTAACTTCTCCTTGGAAACAGCAAATTCGATTACTTTTCTATTTGATATATACCGTAGATAAATTCAAAGCACACAATGGAAAAGTACTCTTTAAGCCCCACTAGTTTTTGTGAATTTATCGTATTACCCCGGGCACGCGCCCAGGGGCCTGAACATACAAAATCGTGAAAAATTGGGGGTGGGCGCTTACCCGAGGACCACCCCAAAAAAGATTTTAAAAAGTTGTTTTTGTGATCGTATGATAAGGTCAAATAAAGGAATGCTTTCGTACACTGTGTACACGTACTTATTTCTTGATTTATGCGAGGTTTCAATAAACGTGAGCAATCGGTCAAGAACTGTGGGAACACTAAGACACAGGGTCGAATTTCAAAAATAAAACTTGTTTTATGTCAGCGAATGAAGTTGTATTACTCACTGAAATTGGCTACAAAGTATGGTAAGTATTGTAATCAATGCACGGTTACATTGTTAGTAACCGGGATCAGTGCAAGTCGAAACGACCGGGAAAAACTACCGCTTGTAATCCAAGATGGCGATGACTTCATTAGCATAATTTTGTTCATGCACGTATTGATACATCGCATCATAATTACTGAAGAATAGCAGACAGGGTTATGAAACAAATAAACCTTTTATTACTGATGTGAAATGTTTACAAACTATTGTGAATACATAAACATATCCAAATGGCGATACATAAAAAACAGACTGAAAATAAACTCTGGTCGACCTCATTAACATGATTTATTCACGCACCCACACACAGCACAAAAATAACGATGATGCAACAAGTTCCCATCGTCGGCATGCCTCTTTATGGTTATCGTAATGGGCTTGAGGTCGGCAAAATGTTTTTTCTTCAACGACAGAAAAATAATCCACATGACCGTAATGCCATAGCTGTGATGAAGGATGGAAAGAAAGTAGCAAGTTTACGACGTGATGTCTCAAAAGTGCTAGCTCCCGTTCGCAGTCAGCTGGCACCGGTGTCGCTGGGTGTATATGATAAAGGGAAGCGGAAGTTGTGCAACCAAATTTGCCGAGTTCGCAGTTTTTCGCCAATAAAAAAATAACTAAGGCAAAAACTCACGGTTTTTCAGCATTTTTGTAATAAAGACATTATTTTCTATCAATAATCCGCCCAAAACAGGAACATTTCTACTAATTCTTGTGTTTTTTTCGACGTCTTTTGAAAAACCTGCGACTAGGCTGCGAAAGTAGAACATGCCGGAGGGGGTGAAACGGAAGAGCCAAACTTAACGCGTAAAAATAGAATGCGTATTTTCACCTCTACGTGAATGAAGAGAAAGCAGAACGTATGTATGCGCCACATGCTGCGTGGTTCATCTCACGCCGTTAAGTTCCAATGAGTTTTTACGTAAAAACAAAAACAAAATGGCCCTTTTCAGGGCCACCACACACTCCCAAAAGAGAACTACCATAACAAACACACTATTTAAATAAATCAAACGCGTTCGTTTTTGACAAATAATACTTTATTGTTGATCCCATTCTTGGCTAAAAATCACCATGGGCGTTTAACCGAGGATGTCCCCAACATGTAACTTTTGTGAAAATAGGGGGGTGGGCGCTTGCCCAGGGAGGGGCGCGTGCCCGGGGTAATACGGTAATTGACGCCCATATTAGAAGGTGAGGATTCTATTATAAAGTACAGAAGTTCATCTTCAATCATTTTGGAGATCAGTGAGTAATAGGAATTGATTTATAAAGATATAATATTGTTATACTTACCAACAGAGAGTACTTGGCCATCTCTCTGCCATTCCAATACAGGAGCAGGGAAACCATCAGCTGTACAGTTAATCATAACGGTGCTACCCAGATCAACAATCAGATCCAATGGTCTTAGCATAAATGTTGGTGCAACTGAAAACAATCAAATATTTCATGTAATATTATGATATATACATGTACTATGAAGTAATTATAAGGATATTACAAAGTATGCACTAAGACATTACGATATTTGCAAACAGTATATTGTGATCTTCTCAAAATAACCTATTATTATTATACATCTGTCACCGTAATGCCATAAGTTACAGCGTGTCGTAATTTTGTGGTATTTTACAGGGTATTATCATCCTACCATATAAGGAAATGCAAATTCCAAATATGGAATGATTACGCACGTAAGCATCCTCTAATAATAAAAACAAACATGGCTGCCATCAGGGTTTGACCGGACTCCTTCCTTGGAAGGAAAACCTGTATAATAATAAGGTTATTACGAGGATACCGCAAAGTATGCACTCAGACAGTATGCCATCACATTGACCTCCGCTGCACGTCGATCGATACTCCCACTGTACCGTCTTTGTGCATACTATGAGGTATCCTCGTAATAACCTCATATTATTATTATTTATATATTTTATTATTATTATATATTACACTTCCTTACGTTTAACAAATCACCCAATAAGTTTTCTAGGTGTGAACAAATTAGTTTAAAATTTTGAGAGAATAACTCCCAATCAGGAGACTTTTATTTTATTTTTGTCTGTACAAAAAGCAAAACAAAGATGACTTTTTTAAAACATTAGTACCCCAACATTAAAATGAATGTACAGCCTGTCTCATTGGACTTTTCTACACCTCAAAAACTACCCATACTCAGGTTCTAAAGATAATGTATCGAGCGATTGAGAACCATATTTACAATCGTCTCCCAATTTTAAAATAATCCCCATTTTGTGGAAAGGGTCTTCATATGCTGACCTACCGAGAATAATAATATAGACAGCATGCTGTATAGATCCCATAGTATTTTCAGCTCTACAAACATAGATGCCATCTTGTGTCTTCTCAATATTATGTATTCTCAGATCACCACTGAAGTACACATCGTACTGCGCATTGGTTTCAAGCTGTATCCCGTTGTAAAACCATGACATGGTAGGTTTAGGATTGCCATCTGCTCTGCATTTTAATAGCATACTTGTACCTTCGTTTACACGCTGGTTTTCTTGGCTGTATGTAAACGTTGGCATACCTGTGAATAGTAACGTGTTAAACTGTAAATATGTCGATTATTTAATTTTGTAAATTGCACTAAATTAAATCAACTTGTACACATGATAACAACAAGCAGCCTGTCGGCTGAGATAGCTGTGCTGTTAGCAATGCACATTTCGATTAAAGAACTGAAGATATCATTAGAAAATGAACAAATCTCGGAGAGGTCTACCTGTAGTACCAATATATATATATAATATCAAAGCAATTGAACTTGTGCTTTTCAATAAGAATTGAAAAGTATCACTTTTTACCAAAAATTACAAAAATATTCATCAAAATTAGAGAATTGAAAACATCATCACAAAATGAACAAATCTAAGAGAAGTTTGCTCAAGGTATATATACATCAAGTATCAAAGCAATTATAATTGTAGTTTTCAAGAAGAAGTCGAAAAAGTAACAAGCAGCCTATCGGTTAAAATAGCTTCGCAGTTAACAATGAACATTTCAATTGAAGAACTGAAAATATCATTGGAAAGTGAACAAATCTGAGAGAGGTCTACCTGAGGTACCTATATGTATAATATCAAATTAATTAGACTTGAGGTTTTTAACAAGAAGTCGAAAATATCACTTTTTACAATCACTAATATGATAAGCACTGCTAGACAAAGTCAACAGTGGAGCTAAAAAGTTGACGCGGACGATGAACAATCACTTATATGTTAAGCTCCACTCGACAAAGTCAACAGCAGAGCTAATAAGACTCATTGTCACATTTTTTAATTAAAATCCGGTCAAAACATAAAAATAGCAAAAATTAATTGTTTTCCAGTAGGATGTTCAATGGGAATGCTTGCAAGTTGTAACTGAGCCATGTACAAATGTAATTGTATTTGATTTTTACAAAAATTGTAGTCATGAAGAGATGAGCTAAGTGCAATGCCGGTGTTTGTATCAAGATTAGAAAGCTGTAGCTATGGTTACATGAATATTAAAATCTCATATTTTACAAAGAAGCCTTTTAAAGTTCAATTTTTTCAAAAAGATTGAAACAATTTGCACCCAATCCAAAATGAAAACCTTAGAATAGACAAATTTCCATTCACTGCAAATCCCATGGTCATTGTAGTGACGTCAAAACACTGCACAAGATTTGACACATTCGGTGACAGTCAATTTTGATGAAGTGAAGATATCTCAACCCTGTCTACTTTCCTTTAAGATAAGAATTTGGGCATTGAGCTATACAAAAGTAAAATCAAATTCAAAGCATTTGATTTTTATGGCAGATTTTCAAACCGAGTCTTTCACACATTAAGCAAGAGCTTGCAGTGAACAAAAACTAATCTATTAGAAAGCAGTGATACCTTTTCCCTAAATACAATATGGCCAAGTGTAGATTTGGGGACTGCACATGTACAACCTCTAAATCAGCAAATCCTCATAAATAAGTAGAGTATGACAGTAATTGTGTGCTAGCTGTAATGTGTTCATGGTTGTTTACTCGATTCTATCCATTACAGTGAAGTTCATAAACCCGTGATAATATACTTACTGAGGCTAGCTGTAATGTGTTCATGGTTGTTTACTTGATTCTATTCATTACAGTGAAGTTCATATACCCGTGATAATATACTTACTGAGGCTAGCTGTAATGTGTTCATGGTTGTTTACTTGATTCTATTCATTACAGTGAAGTTCATATACCCGTGATAATATACTTACTGAGGCTAGCTGTAATGTGTTCATGGTTGTTTACTTGATTCTATTCATTACAGTGAAGTTCATATACCCATGATAATATACTTACTGAGGCTAGCTGTAATGTGTTCATGGTTGTTTACTTGATTCTATTCATTACAGTGAAGTTCATAAACCGGTGATAATATACTTACTGAGTACATCTAGTGTAGCTGTTGTATAGACAGTACCAACAGCATTAGTTGCTGTACATGTATACACCCCAGCATCATTGATATTGGCATTATTGATGTAAAATATACCATCACTGCTGACTGATATACCATTCATCTCACCACTTGGTACTTCATATACAACTAGTAACAAATAATATCATGTTTTTAGTAACAAACTGAGAATCCTAGAATTCATGCTGTGTTATACACTTCTTTTTATGCTTTTCCACTAATTCCTCAATTGTGGTGGTCCACCCACTCTACCCTGCTCTACTAATGCCTAGAATGTATCCTGTGTTCCAGTCACTTGTTACCACTCCAATAATGCCTAGCTACAATTATGCTAGTTACATCCTATTACAGTCAGCTATTGACAGTCCCTTGTAGATTTGATTTGTTGAATGAAAATGCTATTATTGCAAACACTGAATGGCAATCATCTGAGAACATGAGACTATTAAGAATTTCTCAATTACAGAGAATTTGTTTAGAAATTAAACTTGTCAATGAAGATTGAGTATTTTATTTTTCAAGATAAATTAGACTTTCCATGTCATGTGTGACATTTGTATCAATCTAAATGTTAGCCTGACATGTAGGCATGAGTGGCGCCCTCGTCGGCCAAACAGCATCAGACCCTACTAACGCCAGATAGAATAGTGTATGTCTCGTCGGCAAGATCAATACTGCAAATCTGCAAAGTTCATGCCTTCTTGCAATGAGTTCCAATAAATATTTATTTTGGTGGTCATGGTAACACCATCAATCAAAGCCGTGTTTGCATTGTCGGCAAAAATCACAGACCGTTTTTAACAAGATCATAAACACTGGGCGGAAATTTGCTAGCACCTTATCACACATTATCTCAACAAATAAATAAACTCTGCAGTGAATGGTTACTCTTTGATGGCTGTCACTATCTGACTTTCCTGCAACTTGATTGGTACCATCAAAAAATCGTTATGGGAAGTGAAAAACTACATCTTTTTGTCAGGCGTGTGTTGGGTTTGGAGCATCGCGGAGGGCTCAACTCGCGTGACCCTGTCAGGTGAAATAAGATATACTGTTGTATCTCAGCATTAGTAGAATGCCATTTAACAAGTGGACACTGCAGAAAATTCTGCCACGAAAAACCATTGAAGACTATACAAGAAACATTAATTTTTGTGTCTAGGGATTACATTTTATACAAACCAAACAAATTAAGGAGATATTGACATAGAGTCGAAAACAATTTACATATCATACCATTGTTTGGTGTAAGCCATGTGACATAGGGATCTGGTACTCCGGATACTGTACATGTCATGGTTACTGGAGATCCTGCTTCTACTGTATGGCTAACTGGCTCTGTTATAAAACTTGGGGCAACTAAAGAGAAAAACAAGTGTTGTAAATACCGATAGATTATGATGAAAAATTAATAGAATAATAATCTCAAGTAATGTAACACTTTTCAAACATCATGCACTTGATGGATATTCCTGTGCAATTAATGGTAAGTATGGGTGAATGTAAATACAAAGTTAAAATCTGATGTTCCAAATGTGATGTGCTGTTCAAATTTCAGTTGTACGGCCAATGGGTGGTCATATACATGATTTGAATGAACATGATTTAAAAAATATCATTGTCAAGCTTTTAACATGCCTAGTGGTCAACTACACAGTAAAATATTCTACAATATTCTTTGCATTAGACAAATACAGGTAAATTGTACATTGTACTGTTACAGTAGAGCGAATATGAATATTCCAGTCAGGAGAATTAATAATAATAATTTGATTGTATATCATGATGATGTGATATATGAAACATGATAATGATTATGATCATAATAATAATAATAATAGTGATAATGATAATGCTGACTAATTGAGATAGTGGTGACAATGATAATGATATACCCCTGGTAATAGGTGAAATTTATATTGATAATGAGATCATGATGATAATGATGGGGATATTGATAATGATTGAATCAGCGAGAGTGATAAGGTATCAACGGCTACATGCATGGAATACTTTACCTCGGCCAGAATTGCCAGCTATAAGATCAGAAATAAAAGGCGGGAAAAATCAAAATTGGATAAAAGATGATACAAATACTATATTTGCTATGATTCAAACTACATCTCTATCGGAAGTGCACATAATTATAACATCCAATGTACACTAGATTATTAAAATATACCATGCAAACGTCTATTATTGACCTAATTACATGCACTTCTAACGGATAAAATAGAGGATTGAAAACTCCTCTCCTAATAGAAAATTCATGCAAATTGAAAACTTTGTAAGATTTTTATAAACTTTCATATAAAATATAAAACACATTGTAGTACAAGTTCTGATAAAATATTAAGTGTCAACGATTGAGCATTATATTGCTTTATTTTTGAAATAGCATTTATGACCAATAATGCAAAAATATGTAAGTAATATAAACCCTTAAACAGTTTGCTACTGGAAGATTTTGAGTTTGTGATAAAAACATTTCATGAAATTTACCATGACTCCTTGCTTCAAAAACAGCAGCTATAGAATTTTCTATAGGTAGCGCCCTTTAGTGTTTACCAGGAGACTGGTTAAAGCAATGTCATAGACGACTTTCCCAAAAGTAGAAGATAAGGCATTTTGCATGCGCGCACATGACGTTTTGGGGTGTAACGTAAACTTGTATGCGTGATATTGTGCTTCTGGGTGTGCCAATCGATGTCACAAAAATAAATTCCCTGCTATCGATTACAAGCAAATTGGCATGTTTGTATTTTCAGCTATGACAAAGCAGGAGTATTTTTGCACCGCAGTCTCGCTACTTCCGAGAAAGTCGTCTATTCATAAAATATCAAATCTCTTTTAAAAATGTAAACAAAAATCAATTTTTTACAGCAACCGTATGATCCTTGTTTGACCATCGTCCTATCATAATTAATTAATTAATTAATTAACTCACTATCCTGGCATCAACCAGGCTTTGTCCACCACAAGCACCTGAAGAACTCAATTCTTACACAGTATGTAACAAAGGTTCCCTTGAAGTTGCATTAATTGATGAATGCATTGCGACCATTTTTATCGTACATATGACTAAATCAAAACATTGCCTTGAACCTTCCTTTCACTTATTTACATCACAAGAAGAGCTTCATGTCTAGAGGGCACGACTTAGAAAAACGCTGTATTGTACATGAATGGTCATAACTTAATGTAAAATACTTTTTTTAGCTGGAATAAATTTTTGCTGAAAATACATTTAGGATGTTTTGTATGGAATTTATTTTCACTGATTTATGGCGATAGCAAATAAAGTATATTCCATGGATTTTATTTTCACTGGATCATCCCCTCAGCAAAAATGAATTCCAAGCAAAAATAAAGTATTTTACAATACCTTGCATATTGAGTCGTACTGCAGCAGTAACAGTGCCGTGGATATTGCTAGCACTGCAAACATATATACCACTATCTGATAGTTCAATGTCTAAAATCCGTAACCATCCAGGCGCAGGTTCCTCAGTTCGTCCTTCTGGTAAATTACTATTTTGCTACAAGAAAACATAAAAGTGTGACTGGTTGGTTGTCATGATGAAAATATGTTGACAGTAAATGTTGTACAAGATGTGAAATGATTTGCATATCATTATATATTCACATATCATTATCATATATTTGCATATCATTAACACTTATTTGCATACCATTAACACTTATTTGCATATCAAAGAATGAATTTACCAATCATAACATGTATGTAACGGGGTCTAAAAGATAACTCTGCGACGCGATTGTGCGACTCGCCGAATGTCGATTATTGCACTCTGCGAACGGATCGCAATGTCACTCTGCGAAGTGCACGATTCCCATTGGTTGGTCGAAAAGCGTGAATCCCAATGGTCGATGCCCGTAATATTACTTCTCATTTACAGTGTAAGGATTCACCGCATGCCTTACAAATTAAGTTTTAAATGGTAAAAATGGTACGGTAAAAAAAGTGTGTAAACACTATGTACCGGCGACATGACGCACTGTTCGGTGATCGGCAAGCACATGGAAGACAAATTGTGGGACCGAAAAAATGACACATGGTTTACAATGATTTGACACATCACATTGCTGGCTAGAAAAGTTAAACAGTGTAACGTGCACCTTGGTGTTGACTGCCTATTTACGGTGTAACGTTATCGCCATCTTGGAGTTGTAAGGCTTCGTCCTGATGACTATGCTCATTAGCATAGGCGGCAGCTTCAAAGTGCGTGGAACGCGAAGTACTTTTCACGCGTTCTGCAATGAATGTTGTATGTCAACTTTGACTCTGTGCATCAAGGAAAATAATTTGCATGCAATGAAAAAAAATCATTCACGATGTGCAACGTTTTGCCATGACAGCAGTTGTTTCAATGTTTGCAATCATCTGCCTTCGTTTAGATCATAAACGGACTCCAAACTTGTGGTCTACGATCGATCAGCTGGTATTTTAACCACCGGAAATGAAATACTTTGTAACAGTTGTGAAAAGTAAACAAAAACGGCGTTGGTTTGTGGTATGAATGTAATTATTTTTGTATCATAATTTATATCGTAAGTCAGTATTACTGAAAATTATGGTTTATTTTTTTAAATGAAAGCCAAATTTCGGTGGTCCATATTGATCTTAATGTAGCGAGAAGGGAAATTTTTATTTTATTTTTTTTTCTTGATATTTCAATAATTGATAAAACGATAATTGATTCATCATCCCAGCTTTTCCAAATTTCGGAAAGACCAGTGCTCAAACGCTAACACTACTACCGTTTCGTTACTATTTGCATAATGTTTATAACATGTATATGTGTACTACTGGTAATACTCTGTTGTTGCGATTCTGATAGAACGGATGACAAGCTTCCTGTCGCAAATAATGCATATTAATCTAACGTCCATTTATTGTCAGTCAAGACTTCGTCTGAGAAATCGTTTTATTTTCTAAGTCTATATTCTATTTTAATAACACCATCTTACTAACGCAATGACGATAAAAAGAAAGAAAGCAAAGAAGCCAATGACAGACAAGGCAAAGAAAAATCTGCAACTCAGGGTCATATTTACTAATTTAGACTTGCCTGCAGCCTGTTGTGATTCCGATGACAAATTACAGGACTTTCGTGTTCACCCCTCGTTTACGCAATTTATATTTATTTTTCAAGACTTTTTCATCGGAATCGCAACAGACTGCAAGCATGTCTAGGTCATATTATGACCAACCTCGGGAGTGGTTCGAAAGGGACGATTAGGCTGAAATATTTGCATCAACGCGAAAGAGTTTCAACTACTTAACCGATGACGACACCGATACGCGAGACCGTTGAGTTCCAGTGATCAGACGAGAAAGTGAGTACAGGAAATCTGTTGCTCGTCGACATCAGCCAAATAAACAAAGCCATCGTTTCCGTTTATGCAGAGAGCGTGCACCCATTTAATTTCATTTTGACACTGCCGTTTTAGTTTTCTATCTTCAGCAGTTGTTGATGGGGGTGGTGGATTGACGAACATTTCAACGACTGAGGGCAGTATTGCATTAGCTAACTAAATACGTAACAGATGTAAAATTCCGTGTTAAAATATTTTTCAGGTGTGATCCTGATAGAAGTAAACACGGAAACAATAATGGAATACAAAACTGAGTACGAAGAAAGCCTATGTCGATACAGCACTCAAATTTATCCGTAATTGGATTATTCACTAGTGTGATGGTGCTGTTTCGGGTTCTATGTTGAACCCTTCATCAGTCGGAACAGTACTTGACCGAATCGTTCGATTAAATTAGCTTTCAGAATGTTCGACGTTATTACTTTCATTATACAATTTAGTTAAAATGGAAAGTAATTCTTCGTCGTTTGGTGTGTCATTTTTCACGAGTTTGTCAGTACGTAGAATAGAACTTGTGAGTTTATCTTTCAAGTTGATATTTCTACGAAATGCAATAAGGGGGGGATTTGGAAAAATGTTACACAGTAACAAATCATTCCGAATTAAATCCCAGTTTTTTAATAGGGCTCTTTTGAGCCTGTACCCTTGTATATATGGGTTGAACGTAGTTGTGAATATTGTTTGCCCTTCATTATAGGGCATTGATTCTCGTAAATGTGAGATACGATTGTCATGTTCATTAAATGAAGAGTATCTTTCGATATCGTTATTTGTGTAATCTCTTTCACGCAATTTTTCAATAAATAAATTACGTTTATGTAAGAAATCGTTTGCATTATTACATGTATGAGCATATCGAAAAGTTTCGCCTTTAATAAAACCTTTGAATACTGATGTAGGGTGACAGGAATTACGTTTCAAATATTGAAACGTTTCCGTTGTCTTGGTGTGCGTTTTCACGTCTAGTATATTCAGATCAAGGAAGCGTTGTCCTTTATATTGGTCAAGGTCAAGGTACGTGACTTGTGTCATTGAGTATTCAAATGTGAGCTGGTATTTATCATGAAGCATATTAGCATCCTGAATAAATTTGTGTAATTCAGGTATGGTACCATTGAATACCATGAAAATGTCATCTCGAAAACGATACCATGTTTTGATATAACGAGCACCAAATAGTAAAATCTGATTTTCCAGTAGGTGGAATGTAATGTCGGCAATCTCAGGTGAAGACGGTGATCCCATGCTAACTCCACATGTTTGGGTATAATACTCATTATTAAACTCGAATGTATTTCTTTTCAGAATGATTTCAAGGAGTTTAATTATATATTTCCCAGGTAGTGGTTTCAAAGGACTGTCACTGTGATTGTAATTCGATTGCATTGCATTAGCGGTTGCTCGGATCGCTTCTTCGTGAACAGTATTAGTATACATTGATACGACATCCAAGGTTACTAGGACGTTATTATCAGATATTTGTATATTTTCTATTTTATTAATAAAATCTGTAGTATCTTTGATTAAATTGATATAAGTATGTTGTCTTTTGACGATTGGAATTAAAAAGTGGTCAATCAATTCTGATATTTTCTCTGTTGGACCAGAGCAACCACTGATTATCGGTCTACCAACAAATATACTGCCCTCTGGTGGTGGTTTGTGTACTTTAGGCAATAAATACCACCGGGGCGTTCTAACTGTGTAGTTAAATGGGTCTGTATATTTATACGTGTCATAATCGATTAAATCCAGATTGTACATTTCTGTAATGAGCTCATGGACCGAATTAGATGTGACTATAGTATCGTTACCACCAATTTTAGAGTAGTATTGTTCGTTGTTTAATTGACGAAGGCTTTCATATATATAGTCAGTTGTATTCATGATTGCAATACCACGACCTTTGTCGAATGGTTTTATTACAATTGTGTTATCATGATGTAATCTATTTATTGCTGCTCTTTCGGCAGAATTCATGTTTTGTTTGGGTTTATTGGTAGTGATTTTGGATATCTCAACTTTAGTTGCCTCAATGTAATTTTCGAGGCTACTGTTATTCGAGTCTGGTGGGTTCCATGTTGATTTCATTTTGAAAGGATGTTGTTGAGATTGTTTATTGCGCATTAAATATTTAATACGCATTCTCCTAGATAGCATAGACATGTCATTGAGCAGAGTGTGATAGGTTGGCTTAGGTGGGGTTGGTATAAATTTGAGTCCGTTGCCAAGGGCAATAATCTCTATTGGGGTCAGGATTCTACTCGAAAAATTCCGAATAAAACCTGAGACCAGCCGAGCATGATCAACCAACCGTTTATTTTTAGCCATTTTAGCATTGTATTTCTTTATTCGTTTGCATCTTGCAATGTGTTTCTTACGTGAGAAGTGTCTATTGCATTTTGTGTTATTGATTGTATGGACAGAATCCATAGTAATAACGGTAGTTCTCTTTTTGGATGATGTGGTGGCCCTAAAAAGGGCCGTTTGGTTTGTGTGCCGAAGCACTAATTTATTCGAGGTTAGGAGTACGTTTCCTGCCCTTTCGGGGGTCCTGTACTCTTTTCCTCGTTTGTTTGAGGAATTGCCTCAGTTTATTGACCGCCAGAGCCTGATACTCGTCTCCAGCCAGGCGTTTGATGTGATCAAACGCTTCCTTCTCTTCCTTCACCAGAACGGCCTGAAATTGCTTCAAATGCGAAGGTAAATAAATATCAAGCAATTTGGTATATTGTTTCGAAGCCTGGGTTGAAATGAGTTCCCACTTTTGTAGGAATGCCGTAGACGGCTTCAACCCAGGTATTACGGTTTTCTTTGAAACCACCAAACCTAAGGAATCCATTCACACAGCTTTACGTTTTTTTCTCTTTTAATATTCTTAATAAAATGATATTGATTGCCTAGAAACAGGTTGACTCGCTACACGCTTCATTTGGGAGTTCAAAGGGATGAATACAGTCATAACAAATTAAACTTGCTAATGACAAAAAAAAAACGCAACATCGTGTGAAAAGTACTTCACGCTCTACTCGCTTTAAAGCTGCCGCCTATGCTAATGAGCATTGTTGCGGACGAAGCCTTACAACTTCAAGATGGCGTTAATGTTAGCAGCTCCCTGATGTTACACTGTAATAAGGCAGCCAACACCAACGTGCATGTGTTTTGTAACCCCTTTCATTCCCTTCGGGGATGTTATATATGTTAATAAATATATGTTAAATACTTGCTGATTACCGAACTGTGTGGCATGTCGTCGGTAAATACTTGTTCACCGTAGTTCGCGAGCAGTTGGCGAAATAACAATTTAAAACTGAACATTTCTATAAGGCATGTGATGTACCCTTACATCGATCGACCATTGGGATTCGCGCTTTTCGACCAACCGACCATTGGGAATCATGCTCTTCGCAGAGTGACACTGTGATCCTGTCACAGAGTGCAATAATCGACATTCGGCGAGTCGCACAATCGCCTCGCAGAGTTAGTTTTTAGACCCCCATACATACCTCATCATAAGCATGCATTTGCATGTTGTTTACATACATTTGCATATGATATTCCTTCGTCACATGTGCATGCGTCAGATGGCCATAGCGTGTCATTGTTTACAAACAGGCGCCTACCCATGAGCTTTTTCATTTTTCGTGTGTGTTGTTATCGTCACTTGGGACTCAATTCCCGTGTGTGCGCAGGTGACGACAGCCCCGCTTTAAATACCAACAGGTTATTAGGTTCTGATTTGGCAATGCACCACAGAAGATGTGGAGTGACATCAAAACAAGAATACGAGAGAAGTCGGCCAATCGCCAAGTCGGCCTGCAGGAGAAGTCGGCCAGTCACCAAGTCGGCCTGTCGGAGATGTCGGCCGGGCGGAGAAGTCGGCCACTTTAACTCTACTAATAGGCAGGGAGACTGTACAAATCTATGTTCGTAAGCTACAGAGCAAATTGCTGAGTTCGTATAGGCTACCTACTATAATAGTACAACCACTGCATGTAGGGCTGTTGGGTACCAGGCGACCCCTACATCACAGCATTCGACAAGCAAAAATATTGACCATTCGCCGATACATGGCAGTTTTGGGACTCATTCAGGGTGATCGCATTGAAATACTTATTAGAAACTTTTGACAGATATTTATTACTCATACGTTATCATTGGATCTTCATTTTTTTAAAACGAAATCTTGCAGTGACACACATGTATGCCATGAATAATAAACAATGCGAACCTGTAGTTGAGAGAACGTGCCGGCGGCCATATTGTTACGTGGATAGCCTGGCTTTACCACCCTTTTCACGGGGGTGGCAATGTGTCAGTGCATGGTGATTACTAGAACAATGTTTGATTTTCTCTTTCAGTAAAACCTTATGGCAAAACGGAAGTTCAGTGAGGGAAGATTACCTGTAAGGTCATAGTTATTTAGCCAGAAAGAACTAATTATGCTTTGTGCATAAAATATAAGTCTTTTCGTTTTGCACAGAATACATAACAATGACAATGATTTATCTAAAAGGAACAAATAATGTCGTGTTTAATCACAACTATACTCATTGCCTAAACTGTTAATATTTGAACTTGCCGAGGGTGTGAAAGTGTGAAGTTATGCATCACAATGGAAGTGCTTGAACTGAGTATTTGAACTGCTACCCGTGAAGTGCGCTACTTTCATAGTTGTTATGTAAGTTCACGCATGGAGCATGGTTCACGTCAACTCAACTGTTTGAACTGCCGTATGATTTTATGAAATGATGTACATTAGAAAATGTCATTTGTTGCCATTTATTGTACACATCAATTATATTCATTTTAACGTGAACAAAAAAATGTATTTGCCGTCTTCGTTACGTGTAATGTACGTTTAATCATGGAGCTATTTTTTAGATCCATGGTTTAATAAATGGCAACTAACAACGTTTTCTAAGTACATGTACGGTGTTTCATAAAATAGATGTATTTTTCTTCCAAAATGTTAAGCGATTATTGCTGGATTACAATGCTTTGTCTTAGGTACTACATCCAAACAAGTGATATGAACTTACAGTCATCTCGCCGCCAACTGACACATCATGTGGAAATGGAGAGACGTTGGCTTGAGTCTAGACTACGGATCACAGATACTTATTTATTTCTGTTTTTTACGGATGTTGGATGACAATTATTTATAAAATCAAACTGGAAACATTTTAAAGTGAAGCATTCCATAGTTTATTTCCAAACAGTAAAAATACATCACATAAAAGTAGCCCAGTTCCGTTGCCAGAAAATGCCAATAAAAAAACTAGAGACGTTTCAAAGTGATAGAATTATTCAAAATAGTTTATTTAGAACAACGAAAAATATATAACGTAAACGTAACTGATATTACAACAAAAATCTAAATAGTCAAAACCTGAAATACACATTACATATTATAAATGCTAATGGAATTTCGATAAGATATATAACATAGACGTAGAGAAATTTATTAGTCAGCATTTAAGTTTATTTTAAAACATGAAAAGTACATAACATAAAGGTAATCAAGTTGCGATGATAAACGAAAGTAAACGGCGCTGAAAAAAAAAACACTAGAGAAATTTATTAGTCAGCATTTAAGTTTATTTTAAAACATGAAAAGTACATAACATAAAGGTAATCGAGTTGCGATGATAAACGAAAGTAAACGGCGCTGAAAAAAACACTAGAGAAATTTATTAGTCAGCATTTAAGTTTATTTTAAAACATGAAAAGTACATAACATAAAGGTAATTGAGTTGCGATGATAAACGAAAGTGAACGGCGCTGAAAAAAAAACACTAGAGAAATTTATTTGTCAGCATTTAAGTTTATTTTAAAACATGAAAAGTACATAACATAAAGGTAATCGAGTTGCGATGATGTATGGCCGTAAGAGCAACGCATTATCAAGTCGGCAAGTTCAAATATTAACAGCTAGTACAATGGCAAAAATTATGTATGGCCGTAAGAGCAACGCATTATCAAGTCGGCAAGTTCAAATATTAACAGCTAGTACAATGGCAAAATGGTTAAGTGGTGTCACAATTACAACAATTCTGGAGGTATAATGAAACACTTAAACACATCCAACTATTGTTTGATCTGTTAATGGAGGATCGAACCAGTCCTATGGATAAGATATATTTTACGTCCAGATTTTACGCCACCACCGGCACTTAGAATAAATATTCACGTCTCTGACGTCATACAGACCTGGATTTGAACCTGTCATTTTATTGTGTTTGACTGTATACCATTGCGCTGCAGACGCTGCAAACATCTCGAAAAGTATTCTATATGTAAGTTACACAGGGAATGTATCAGGTATGGTTGATCGACGTTCAATATGAAGCCTTCAAATAAACATTACATAAAGGACAAAATAAACTGTGCTTACGGTACTTACATGGTAATTATAATTTAGCGCACTTGATAATTTTAGTTTATGTACGACGAAATGTCGGCAATTTAGGGAAAAAAATGTATGTGCGGTGAACAGAGATATACCATGGAGGTTTATATTTTGAAATCCGTACTTGACGTTCGATAAATATTTTGTATATACTCAACGCCTACGAATGTAGTCTGTACCTTAAAGACCGATTAGTCAATCAAATACAAAAAATGGATTTCCCCGTGGTTAATAAATACGAAGCATAGTCCGATTATCCGTGGCCTTTGTACACCTTCAATAGCAGTGTAATCTTTGTCGGTGTTTTTATAATAAAAGAAACGCAATTTGTCTGTAAAAACATCGGCAGTTATCACCTAGGACAATAGATGTTAATCGGGTCGGTGTGATGCTTGCTGGCATACATCCTGTGGGGTCATGTACTTGGCATACACAAAATAATAGCGCTCAAATGTTGCTCAATCTTTATTAAATAGAATAACAGACTAAATCAAACGGGTATGAACCGGACTTTGGTTTTACAATACAATGTACATTGGATGTTCATTTATTTAGCTCCATGATTGAACAATGTGCTTTGCGGTACGACGCAGGTTACTGTCAGAGTGGACTGCCGCTAAAGCTCGTCAAAAACACAACACAACTGAATCTTTATTAAACACAAACAAGAAAAACATTTTCAGTCCGATGCATTCACTCTGAAATCCCTTCAGTACTCTGTAAATAGAAAGACATGTTATTCACTAACTGTCAATTAAGTTTAGTTTATTCAAGACACAATCGCGTCTCCTGGGAGACGGATATGGTTAAAATAACAATTAAATACATTGAATTCCTAGTCTTTAATGTAATAGCTGACTTCTCACTTACTCATATTTTTTTAATAGTACGTGACGCACGAAAACACATTTTCTGTAATCAAAGTGTACGAACGCAATCTGTACTGTAAAAACCGACTTCTGACTTACGTCTATACTGTACTGGCCAACTTCTCACTTTCGTACTTGACACATGAAAAACAATGTTTGTAGTCATTATGTACGAACGAAGTCTGTACCGAAATGGCCGACTCCTCACTTTTGTACTTGACGCACGAAAACATATTTGTAGTCATTATGTACAAGCGTAGTAAGTACCAAGTCCAGTAATGATCGACTTTTCGAGAAAAAAAATGTAAATATGTTTGAACGTAGTATGTACGTAATGACCGACTTCTCCGATGTTTCACCGGCCGACTTCCCCACTGGCCGACTTCTCCGATGTTCACTGGCCGACTTCTCTCACTGGCCGACTTCTCCGTTGTTTTGCTGGCCGACTTCTCCTGCTGGCCGACTTCTCTTGTTACCCAAAACAAATCACCTGCTGATGCCTTTTTTTCTCCATTGATTCTATGTGTCTGTGTAGGTGATGTATTAATATGGTTCCCATGTAACATGTACAACGCGTTTAAAATACTGTAAACTGCTTAATTTTTAGTACTAGGAATTTTCATGATTTGATGTTTTTATGGAAATCGTAAAATTCAAATTTCACGAGCTGTCACTGCTATAAAATTTCATGATTTTCAATAACTCACAAAATTAAATCTGTTAATAGCACACTATTTACGTATAATTTAAATTCTGCACACTGACTGTGATGTTTAAATAACAATGATGCATACAGAAACAAGACATGAAATGTCACAGTCCCCAATATTTGATTATAAAGTAGTACAAGGAACATCTGCAAACAGGTGAATGAATATGTACTCTATGTGGGTACAACTCATCATAAAGTGATTTCCCATAATCTAGTTTTGTACTGACAACTAAAAACTTCCACTGACCCATGTTCAGAATCTCAGAGTACACAAGTGCAACAAAACTATTTGTCATACATGTATACTTGCTCAAGAAACTGCATTCATAAATCTGAGTGAACCTTGATGTACATGACTTCTTTGTTAATCAGGTCTTAGTATATTACCAGGACCTGGGTTTGTTTCAACATCACCACTGGGCATCAGAATCATTCTCATGTTGTCAAATACAATTTTTTATTAATACAGTAAGGTTTATTATTTAAAATGTATTCATTGTACATAGAACAACATCTGTTAATTTAAACAAATTGTAAAAGCTATGTTTTCAGAGCAAGTACATGTAATAATTAAGGAAGCCAGTAAAGGTTGGTCTGCTCATAACCTTCAATGGAGAACAATAACAATAATTGTTTGAAGTCTTTTTAGTGCAGTGATATTATTGCATTTCATCATTATTAATGGGTATAAAATACTGTAAACCATTTAATTTTCACTTCTAGATATATTCAGGATTCTATGAAATTTCAATAAAGTCCCTGACACTCCATGTTGTAGGAACCCAGAAAAAATTGCCTTGCAAAATTGAAGCAGTTCACAGCACCACTGTAAAAAAAAAAAAGTTTAAAATGAGTATTGTTAAAGATATACACATGTGGGTTCATAAGACATACCGGTATGTACCAATCTGAGCGGTTCTAGAGATTAGTATCACAAGATTTTACTCTCCGTGATTCAATATCAGCCCTATGTATAACGCTGTGTTGATCAGGCGAACTAATTGACAATGGCCCTACAGGTATCGCTATGCAATCACGATAGTTTTGTATTCTTCTTGCATTTCGACCATGGAAAAATATTTGTTTTTGAGAGTGGCCGAATTATTAGAAGAAAAACAGAAACTATTTTTTTTTAGTATAAATTCTAGTAACTGAAATGCAGGATTGGTAAAGAACAAGACAATAAGCAAGATTGATAAACCTTCAGCGAGCACTCCTGAAATTTCAGATCATTGGTACCATGTTTTTGGATACATTCAATAAAATTGGGTTATTTATTTGATGTAACGAAACATGCATTCACAGCAGACAGAAATTCGTTTAAGATGTTACTGGATTTTTGTATTCAGTTTTCCATTTCAACCACCATCATCACTTAGTAAGCTGAGATCATGCATAAATGCACAGTGTAGTGCCACCAGAAAACCAATTGCTTGAGAATATTTTGCACCATTACACCATTTCAAATATTATATTAATTCACAGACAACAAAATAAAGATTTTCAATAACATACAAGTTTTCCCACAGTTTATGATTGTATGGCAATTACATGGCTTCACCAGTTTTACTCTGGAAGAAGTTGGAAACAGATAACAGGAAGGGGCTACATGGCTACATCATTTTTTTTTGAATTTGAATCAAGCATGATTTTTAAATTTTTTTTTTTTTACAAATGTCTATTTCAGGGCAACAGAAACAAAAACAATAAATGTGTAGGTAGGCATTTTAACAATTGCACTATTAATATTGGATGAAAACGTCATTACCGATATAAATCATAATTCTGTTCAAATTAAAAATAAGATCACATTTAATTTAGTCAGTTTTCATAATTAAATACATAATAACATGTACTTATAAATTTGAATAAGGTTCAACGGCTTTTCATTTAGTGCCAGTTTATACACCATAAAACTTCTGGTTTAGGTGTCACACTCAAAGAGTGAAAGGCCTTTGGTTTGACATCGCGAAATGTTGGAATTGAATCCCCCCAAAAATTCAGTAAAGTTTACGAAAAGTAAAGTATTTTCTAAAAGAAGTTTCGAATAAATACAAACACGAATACATTGCTTAGTTGTTAGTACCGGTAGCAAATGATCACGGTAGCACAATCTGGTCATTCTGTGTTTCGCAAGTGAATAACTTACTTGTTTTCGAAGTATTGCAATTGTTTATTATTATTCAGTAATGATTATAATACGCACAAAAAATAATTCGTTGAATTTTTATGAATTGGAAGTAATATTCAACTTAGTTTCATCGTAAACGAATGATTTCGGTCGAATGTAAATGCGATGCGATGCGATATCCGCCATGTTATTTCAGTACACGTGGTCATTTAAATATGTTAATGACGGCTCAGTGACCTCGTGGTAAACGCAACAGGGGATTCACCGATGTTTAGCAAGATCTTTATGCTTTGATTTTGACGGGGAAAACGGCATGATTTTTTTTAAATCGAAAAATTAGTTGTTTTCAAAAAAATAAACTGAGCATTCAAAGAATAATTTAACATTGTTCACGGAAATAACAGCCCATTGTCGAAACGAAGCTTACCCATTCACGCTATTCACAATAAACATGATACTCTTGAATAGGTGTCAATGACTACGGTAAAATATAAATTAGACTCTTTTAGGCATCAGGAGTGAATGAAATATCCAAAACATTAAAAAAAAAAACTGCCGAAAAAACGGGCGATTTCACGGTCCGTTCACAGACTGTGGTCCGTTGCAGACTGCTCGACCGACCGTCCATACACGTGTTGTCACTGTACATCCGCCATGATGAATCGCACAAGATCGCCAAAATCTTCATTGCAACCATGGAACTATAGTTCCATGTTGCAACTAACAGTTCAATGCTCACAACATAAAAAATACGAATATAATCATAGGCAACCTGCTATTATATAATGAATAAATTGATCAGCACAGGGAAATTCCCCCCCCCCCCCCCCCGAGTTGTGAATATTTCGGAAATCGCTACACAAGCAAAAGACCGGAAAACGATTTACCGGTACTTGAAAACTATGTCCTCGTGAATTAATCGTTCGTGTACAATAATTTGACAGGGTATACAATTCACAAACTAGTTTCGTAGATTAGAGACAATTGTTTGCTTTTTTTGGTTTTTCACAAGAATATAAAGCTGGCAATCATCATAATATTCACGTCCGTACGTCACAAAATGTACACCAATCGTACCCCAATAAACTGGAAAACTTACCTTTGCAAACACGTCTCTTATGCCGCCTTCTTGAAGTTCTTGAAATCAAATAAAGTTACTAGTTCTTCTAGTAACGAGTGAATGAGACCACTGAGCCAAACAGAATACATGTATAAACAGTACTATAATAAATTGCACGCAATGGAGAAATCACGTGCCGTAATAACATAGCCTTACTCACAGATCTAATCTACTGTAAAATATTTTATTTCAGCTGGAATTATCATTCGCTGAAAAGACTTTTTCTGGGTGTTTTGTATTGAATTTATTTTCATTGGTTTTTGACAAGTTGACTGTAAAATATAAGAAAAGGGTATATTCACTGGATTTTATTTTAACTGAAACATTCCTTCAGCGAAAATAGCAAAAAAATGTTGCAAGCAAAAATAAAGTATTTTACAGTAATTAATTTATTCTGAGCATGCGCAGATGTTTTGTCAATGTTGCCGGGAGAGGCAATTTTTGATAAAATCGTGAAAAAGACCCACTTGGGATTTTCAGATCTGGAAAAAAATTACGTGCATACTCGGAGGGGACATGTTCATCAACCTGCCAAGTTTCACTGATATCTGCTGTAGAATTTCTGAGAAAATGTTGGAGACGGAATTATGGACATAACCTGAATTAGTAGTCCCCTTTTCAGGCTGCGCCTGAACGGGGACTAATAAGGCTTAACCTTTTCACCACCAGACTTCCTTGCCCAAATTTTTCTGCACTTTTTTCTTATATTCTTCCATATTTCTGGAAATCAACCATAATTATGGAACCAACAGACAAAACCTGAGCCAATTTTCGATTTTTCACTCGAAGAATTTTGCTATTTTTTGTCTCAATATTCTGGAAGAAAGTGCAGACTACATGTATAAACAGGACTATGTTGTGAATTTGTGATGAAAAGAGGGATCTGGTGGTGAAAAGGTTAATTAAGTCAGAAATCAAAGTAACTGTTTTTGAATAGCATAGCTTGAATTTTCCGCATACCTGAGTGACACACCAAAACAAGACGAAACCAATTTTATATCTTATGGAATCTGATCTCACACGGCTGAATACAATGAGACTAAAATATTGCTTATTTTATGATATCAATGCAATGAAGAATTTTGCTATTGTTTGTCCCAATATTCTGGAGGAAAGCGCAGTTTATAAACGGGACCATGAACTGGTGGTGAAAAGGCTAATCTTGTCAAGATCATTCTGAACATTAATCTGTACAAAACAACAATAGCTTACCTTAGACCACATAATTGATGGGCTAGGATTGCCATCAGCTTCACAAGGGAATGTAACTCTGCTACCAACAGACACTGTCTGATCTGATGGACGTCTTGTAAATGTCACAATCATAGCATCTATAACAATAAAAATGTGTTACTATACATAGCATACAATAGCTAATTAAATATCTTTGTAAACAACAAACCCACCATTATTTGTTCAGGTTAAGAAATTCCGATCGCTTTTATCTGAAAATTTACATATGTGTGTATGTTCGTAAGTCGGTTACTCATGAACATCTACAAAACTAACATGCTTACCAAACTCAGTATTTCTTTCTTCTCATATACATGTATATTTAATTATTTTAATTGAAATAAAGGATTCCTCACTGAGCATTATTGCATGTTATAAATCATCAAATCAGAATTAGAGATTTTTATGATGCCATAGCTTTACATTATCATAAGATATCATCATAAGATAATGTAAACCTCTATTCATTTCAACAAAAAGCCGTAAATTTAAATATTTTTTTAAAATCCTGATAGTGGTGATTTACAACAATAATGAATTCCTGACAGTATAATATTGGATTCAGAGAAAGATCTAGATACAAAAATCTTACCACATTCCCATCTGCTCATCTCGTATTGCATTGTGGGAGATTCATTATTGTTCAAACAGGAATAAGATGGGGATGTATGTTTAAAAAATGTCCTTCATTTTGTCTTGCCATACCAATTATGTTGATGATTTTTTGTTTGCTTTATTTTTCTTTACTTATATTTTTTAGGTTATGTTAAAATATATTAAAAAATTTCCTACAATATGTGAATTATTGAGCCACAGATCAGATTAGTCTAAATGTCTGGTAAAATAAATTTGATTGATTGGTTATCAGGAAATAAGTGGCAGTGTGCCATCTTTTGATTCTTAAATATTAGATGTAAATATACCTTGTACTGTCAGTAATGCTGCCGCTGTGTTACTACCCCAGTTGTTACTAGCTCTGCATGTGTAGTAGCCTTCATCAAGTTTTTCCACATCACTGATCTCTAACTGATTTTCTGAGACACGGAACCGACCAGAATCCTACAAAAACATTTAACATTGTTACGAATCTAGCAGCTGGCAACTGCTGATGAGATGAGGCAAGGTAAGGTAGTCCCTGGCAAGGTGAGGTAGCCCCTGGCAGGGTAAGGTAGCCCCTGGTGAGGAGAAGTAGTCCATGGCAAAGTAAATTAGTCCCTGACAAGATAAGGTAGCCCCATGGCAAGGTAAGGTAGCCCCTGGCAGGGTGAAGTAGTCCATGGCTAGGTAAGGTAGCCCCTGGCAAGGTATGGTAGCCCCTGGCAAGGTAAGGTAGCCCCTGGCAAGGTAAGGTAGCCCCTGGTGAACTGAAGTAGTCCATGGTTAGGTAAGGTAGCACCTAGTGTGGTAAGGTAGCCCATGGCAAGGCAAGGTAGCCCCTGGCAAGGTAAGGTAGCCCCTGGCAAGGTATGGTAGCCCTGGCAAGGTAAGGTAGCCCCTGGTGAACTGAAGTAGTCCATGGTTAGGTAAAGTAGCACCTAGTGTGGTAAGGTAGCACCTAGTGTGGTAAGGTAGCCCCTGGTGAGGTGAAGTAGTCCATGGCAAGGTAAGGTAGCCCCTGGCAAGGTAAGGTAGCCCCTGGTGAACTGAAGTAGTCCATGGTTAAGTAAGGTAGCACCTAGTGTGGTAAGGTAGCACCTAGTGTGGTAAGGTAGCCCCTAGTGAGGTGAAGTGGTTAGGTAAGGTAGCATCTAGTGTGGTAAGGTAGCCCCTGGTGAGGTGAAGTAGTCCATGGTTAGATAAAGTACATGTAGCACCTGGTGTGGTAAGGTAGCACCTCGTGTGGTAAGGTAGCCCCTTGTGATGTGAAGTAGTCCATGGCTAGGTAAGGTAGCCCCTGGCAAGGTATGGTAGCCCCTGGCAAGGTAAGGTAGCCCCTGGCAAGGTAAGGTAGCCCCTGGTGAACTGAAGTAGTCCATGGTTAGGTAAGGTAGCACCTAGTGTGGTAAGGTAGCCCATGGCAAGGCAAGGTAGCCCCTGGCAAGGTAAGGTAGCCCCTGGCAAGGTATGGTAGCCCTGGCAAGGTAAGGTAGCCCCTGGTGAACTGAAGTAGTCCATGGTTAGGTAAAGTAGCACCTAGTGTGGTAAGGTAGCACCTAGTGTGGTAAGGTAGCCCCTGGTGAGGTGAAGTAGTCCATGGCAAGGTAAGGTAGCCCCTGGCAAGGTAAGGTAGCCCCTGGTGAACTGAAGTAGTCCATGGTTAAGTAAGGTAGCACCTAGTGTGGTAAGGTAGCCCCTAGTGAGGTGAAGTGGTTAGGTAAGGTAGCATCTAGTGTGGTAAGGTAGCCCCTGGTGAGGTGAAGTAGTCCATGGTTAGATAAAGTACATGTAGCACCTGGTGTGGTAAGGTAGCACCTCGTGTGGTAAGGTAGCCCCTTGTGATGTGAAGTAGTCCATGGTTAGGTAAAGTAGCACCTAGTGTGGTAAGGTAGCACCTAGTGTGGTAAGGTAGCCCTTGGTGATGTGAAGTAGTCCATGGTTAGGTAAAGTAGCACCTAGTGTGGTAAGGTAGCATCTAGTGTGGTAAGGTAGCCCCTGGTGATGTGAAGTAGTCCATGGTTTGGTAAAGTAGCACCTAGTGTGGTAAGGTAGCATCTAGTGTGGTAAGGTAGCCCCTGGTGAGGTGAAGTAGTCCATGGTTAGGTAAAGTACATGTAGCACCTAGTGTGGTGAAGTAGCACCTAGTGTGGTAAGGTAGTCCATTGTCCATGGTTAGGTAAGGTAGCACCTAGTGTGGTAAGGTAGCCCCAGGCGAAGTAATGTTGTCACTAGTTAGACATGGTCCTTGTTGAAGAAAGGTATTTTGGGGTCACATAATATGCCTGGGCCATTATGAAGCAATAGCATCACAAAAGTCAGGTAAGGGTTACGCCAGCAGATACAGAAAGTAATCTTACTCTGATAATTTGTTCATACTGATTTATCCAGTCAATGCTTGCAGCTGGCATAGATATCGTCTCACATAGAAAGATTGCTGTACCTCCTACAGCGATGCTTTGTGCTGATGGTGTTGTAATGAAACCAGGACGCCCTGAAATAAGAAATAATTTGTTTAACTTTGCTTTCTTGACAATACACACTATTAATGGAGGAAAAAATTTACTACCTATCATTGCTAACACATTGAATGGTCAATCAGATGACATAACAAATACAGTATATGTTATTAAGGGTCAAACATGCTTATTACAATATTACACTTTTTACCTAAAATAGTTAAAGTAGCTGGGTTGCTCATCCTCTGTTGCCCTGGCAGCAAAGCATTAGTTGCTAAGCAACTATAAACACCCATCTGTTGATGTTCCAGAGGACCAAGTCTCAATACACTGAGTGTCGTTGACGTAACAACACCACCGTCAGATAATGGTTGACCATTGTAATACCATGATATTGATGGAGGTGGTGAGCTGTCAATACTACATTGAAGATGAACAATATCACCCATACTCTGGATATGAGAGGTAGGGTGGACTGAGAAAGAATTGGACAAATCTGAAAATAACACAAATTTGTTTAGTACCAGAGTTTTGATGACAATGTATGGTGAGAGTAGCACAAGCAGATTAGAATGAAGAGGAGGAAGAGGAAGAGGAGGAAGAGGAAGAGGAGGAGGAGGAGGAGGAGGAGGAGGAGGAGGAGGAGGAGGAAGAAGAGGAGGAGGAGGAGGAGGAGGAAGAGGAGGAGGAGTAAGAGTAGGAGGAGGAGCAGGAGGAGGAGGAGGAGAAAGATGAGGAGGAGGAGAAAGAGGAGGAGGGGGAGGAAGGGGAGAAGAAAGAAGAAGAGGAGGTAGAGAGAAAAAATAATAGGATTGAGAGAATGGGGGGAAGACAAAGACAGCTGGGAAGAGGGTCACCACTACCAGTATACCCAATACGGCAACACATTAAGAGCTATTGACAAGTACACTCCTATGGATTAAATCAGATTGTTGACTTTTTAGCGATGAGGAGCTTGAAAGTTAGTGGATTCATTGTTTATGGGAAAAGTTTCATAAAAATCAAAGTGACAATAATTTGACAATAAAATTAGAATACATCAGCCATGTGTTGTTGTCAAGTTGTGTATTTTGGACGCAAGGAATAATAAAATAATTAAAAAAACTGCCAGAAAAGCATGTGTTTCTATTAAAGCATGGGAGTCGTCACTTGCACATGCGTAAGATGGCCATAGTTTGTCATTGTTAACAAATAAGCATCTACCCATATTCTTGGGATAACCTTTTACTTGCACTATAATTTAGAGAGACATAATGGGCCAAAATGAAAAGGTTTTGCTATATCTATAAATGATTGCATTCAGTGACAGCATTCTATTTCTGTCTCGCACTACAGTTAATGTTGCCCTGTCATATGTACACAATGGAAAGTGGTCAAACAACATAAATAATGAGAAACAAAGTCAATGTTGGTGGTATAGTTTACTTCAAATTTCATACGAGTACCATTACATTTTAAAGAAAAGCAAATATGGTGTTCTTTGAAATTATAAATGCTATTATTATACATCTGTAACCGTAACGTCACAAGTTACAGCGTGTCGTAATTTTGCGGTATTTTATGGGGTATTTTCGTCCTACCATATTAGGAAATGCAAATTCCAAATATGGAATGATTACATGAGTAAGCGTCCTCTAATAATAAAAACAAACATGGCTGCCACCAGGGTTTGACGGGACTCCACACACAGAAGTTCACTCAATCTGTTCTAAACTTTTTGGATTTCGGCATTCCCATGATGTATCCTTGAAAGGAAAAGCTGTATAATAATAAGGTGTTTAAGAGGATACCTCAAAGTATGCACTCAGACAGTACGCTGTCGCATCAAACTCAGCTGCACGTCGGAGATCTACGTGCATATTTTGAGGTATCCTCATAATAACCTCATATTATTTTCAGTGATAGATGTATAATAATTAATAATGAAGATAGAAGAAAACAAGCAGCCTGTCGGCTGAGATAGCTCCGCTGTTAGCAATGCACATGGCAATTAAAGAACAGAAGATATCATTAGAAAATGAACAAATCTGAGAGAGGTCCACATGTAGTACCTATATGTATAATATATCAAAGCAATTGGACTTGCGGTTTTCAACAAGAAGTCGAAAATATCACTTTTTACCAAAAATTACAAAAATATTCATCAAAATTAGAGAATTAAAGATATCATTACAAAATGAACAAATCTGAGAGAGGTCCACATGTAGTACCTATATATGTAATATCAAAGCAATTGGACTTGCGGTTTTCAACAAGAAGTCGAAAATATCACTTTTTACCAAAAATTACAAAAATATTCACCAAAATTAGAGAATTAAAGATATCATTACAAAATGAACAAATCTGAGAGAGGTCCACATGTAGTACCTATATATGTAATATCAAAGCAATTGGACTTGCGGTTTTCAACAAGAGGTCGAAAATATCACTTTATACCAAAAATTACAAAAATATTCACCAAAATTAGAGAATTGAAGATATCATTACAAAATGAACAAATCTGAGAGAGGTCGACATGTAGTACCTATATATGTAAATATCAAAGCAATTGGACTTGCGGTTTTCAACAAGAAGTCGAAAATATCACTTTTTACCAAAAATGACAAAAATATTCACCAAAATTAGAGAATTAAAGATATCATTACAAAATGAACAAATCTGAGAGAGGCTCACATGTAGTACCTATATATGTAATATCAAAGCAATTGCACTTGCGGTTTTCAACAAGAAGTCAAAAATATCACTTTTTACTAAAAATGACAAAAATATTCACCAAAATTAGAGAATTGAAGATATCATCATGAAATGAACAAATCTGAGAGAGGTCTACCCAAGGTACATATACACCAAGTATCAAAGCATTCAGGCTTGTAGTTTTCAAGAAGAAGTCGAAAAAGTAAAACATTGACACGGACGACGGACGACGACGACGGACAATCACTCATATGATAAGCTCCGCTCGACAAAGTCGACAGCGGAGCTAAAAAACTGAATAACTCACTGACTCAGACTTCAAGCAAATAAATTATTAATCATTAGAAAATTAAGATCACAAACAAACTTACATGCCAAGGTTAAAACTGCTATTTGACTTTGAAGACTATCCTCACCAGCCTCAGCCAGACAGGAATATGTCCCAACATTCATCTGGGTCACATTCCTTATAAGGAGAGTTCCATTTGCATAGATTTGATAATTTGGACCTGTGATTGGATAATTATTAAAAAGCCATGTGTACAACACAGAGGGCCCTCCTATTGCCATGCAGTGAAACCAGCATGGAGTAAACTCTCTAGATATTTGGTCTGTGGGATCCAACACAAAATTCAAACAAATAGCACCTACAGTGAAAGAAGAAGAAAAAATCAGTGGTCTCAGATGAGCTGTAACTTATATAAAATGTGATAATGTATATAGATTGTTTTTTGTTTTGCAGAAAATGAAATGAGATCAACTATCTAAGTTGTATTTCATGTTATATGCGAGTGTAATGTAATAGGTAATTTTCTGTTCACTTTGTGATCTTCAGTAATGTGTGAACGACAGGATTGAACATCGTTCCCAAAAATTTTATGATTTGAGATTGAAATTATATTTTCCTTTTTTAACGGTTAATTTTGCTACATTATGTATTTGACGATGGTATCCTACTCAGTCCAAAAATGTTAACACCTTTCCTAAAATAGCGCCCCCTAGTAAGTTACCTATTGATATGCTAATTTTGGTATATTTGTCTACCATTTGTCTCTAAATTATGCTATCAGTGATTATTTGTTTGCTGCTCAACCCAATGCAACATTTTCACACCTATGGTGGGGATTAACAGATAAATGTACCCCGAACCTGTGGAGGTACTGTAAAGGGGGAAATTATTCACTGGGTTTTAATTTAGCTTATTTCGCTGACTGGAAAAATGCGCTAAATTAAAACCCAGTGAATATGTAAAATTTAGCATAGAACACATTATCTAAATGACGAAACCGTGAATTTAAAACCCACTGAATATGCCTGAAATGGTAAATCAGTGAAATTTAAACCCAGTGAAAATTAGTCATTTTACAGTATTAAGTTTTAAGAAGCGAGTAGTATATCGTCGGGGTGGTTATAATGATATCCATCTTTCAGAGAGGAATACTGCATTGAGATATCCTTACTTCATCGAAATTTCCTTACTTCATCGAAATTGCCTATCATCAAATGTTTATAACACATTATTAGGTACGCAAATATCCTAAAATTAACTGTTGATATTTTGAGCATATTCGTTGTGTTTTAAATTTCCTGATGCGAATATAGACAATGAGTATGTAATTTAATTACTGTAGAATACTTTACTTTCGCTTGGAATTTATTTTCCGTGATTTTTGCTGAAGGGAAGATTCCGTGAAAATAAAATTCAACGAATATATTTTTTTCCCCATATTTCACATTAAACTCATCAAAAATCAGTGAAAAATAAATTCCATACAAAACACCCAAAAAGCCTTTTCAGCGAAATTAATTCCAGCGAAAATAAAGTATTCCACAGTAAGCAGATTTTGCTTATCAACTGAAATAGTGAACTTAAAACCCAGTGAAAAATTAATGTTAACTTACAGAAAATTTACTTATTAGAATAAAATTACAATGATTAGTTGTTTAGAGTATATTCAGCGTCATTGAAGGTAAAGCCAATGACGCAGTCCCAGCGATTGAAAGATTACCCTTTAAATAGTGATGAAATTCTTACCAGGAATTATGAAAATGAAAACAACTGCTAGAGTTGATATGAGAGTTGATTTGTTGGCAGCCATGCTGCGTGCCTCATGTTAATAACAGTGTGTTCAGGTACACCAAGAGCAATCTGAAAAAAAAAAAAAAAATATTTGTATTTAGGAAATCAAAATAGTTGGCAATATCTGGCAAAGTTTTGGTATGTTAAAGTTGAAATTATTCTTGAATTGATAATTAGAATTTCTTGGAAGAGAGATATGGTAGACAAATTGCACTAATCACTTTTTTCTGCGCTTGGAAGAAGTATTAATTAAAACACCTTTCATGGCTATAATATCTCATTGTCAAAATAAAGTTTTCTCGTTCTTGATAACAAACAAAACAAAAACCGTGATCAAAATGATTTCTGTGGTCAGTTACATTAAGGAAGAAGTGAACACTTAATCAAAATTTAGGTAGAGATACAGGTTCATTAGCACTAGGGGCTGAATTTTTTTTTTGCTTTTTATTATCCAAACAGTCTTGGCTATAGACTGTTAAAATTTTGAAGAATTGCGAATAATGGAACATACTCAAAAAACGATTTTAAAATATAGATAACAGGTGCAAACATTCTCTTTTTTGAATTCTTAGCAAGATTTAGCAAGGCTGTACATAAATAATAAAAAAGAAACATGGTGAAAAAAGAAATGATAGGATCTCCATATTGTGCATTATATTTAACAAAACGATAATACATTTAAAATTTGAAATGTTACAGCCGCATTAGCAAAATTCTTACTGAGTGAATTGTTATGCAAATTAGCAATTATCTCAGCTTCTTTTTAGTGCACATCCAAGAAAAAGTAGCTCCTAGACGCTTTGACCTTTTGTTTTGAAATTTTCACAAATGATTGACAATGTGTTTATCTTCAAAACGCCCTCAGGGCATTGTTTTTGGTTGAACAGTGTTACAACAATCATACAGACAACTAGCCTGGGTGTTAATTTATGCATAAACTTGAAGTAGTGAAATTTGAGCTGCTGCCCTGCAAAAATGACAACTGGTAGACAGTTTTCAAGACGACACTTTCTTCATAGTAAACAGATGTACCCATAAACCAATTTTGACAGGAAACAGAAGCATGGTTTAGAAGCTAATTTTTTTTAAATCATTTTTGACCTAAAAAGCACATTTTTGTGCATATTTCAAACTACAGTCTCCATAAAAAAAATACTAACAAAATGTTTAAATTCATACAATAAGCTTTCCGAAAATATATAGTTTTGTGGACAAGGGAGGTCATCTTGGTTTCCCAATTAACTAATTAAAATACCTGTCAGGTAAACTGCATCTCTACCTTAACCCTAAACATAGAATATATTTTGCTACATTTTTTTCAGAATGATTAAAAAATATTTTGGCAATCCTCAATCAAATGTGAGCAAGATTGTTGTTACTGTTTCACATAGCTTTTGTTTTCTGTCACAGTACTACCAGTATATCATAGTAGATGCATGAATATTGAAATTAGGGCCAAAAAGAAAAGAATTTGTTTTTTATGTCCCAGGAAAAATTATGGGGTTTTTATTCTTTTTCTAGTCAAACTTGTGTTAGTGACCACCTCTGTATATAGACCACCTGCCTATAGTAACCACTTTTAGGCAGTACAAGGGCATAACATAGGGGCAAACTGTATTTATAAAGACCACCTCCTTTTAAATACATGCATTACAGATATTTCATCAACTAAGGGACGACGTCAAAAGATCGATGTCGGATAAAAAATTTAATTCCTTTAGTTTTTTTCCAAACCCCCCTGCCCCCCACTGAAACTTAATTAATAAAAATTGACCATGGTGTCAGACTACATCCACCATTAAATACAAATTGATAATTGGACAGTAGTATTGCATAGCAGTTGGTTGTCGAGTGAGTGTAACAAGATTTTACAAATGCACCTCATTTGACGCACAGATTTACACTCGAACCAAACCATTTTTCTGTTTTTTTTCCCTTTTCGGTTATTTCTGTCTATGATTGGATAGAAAAAAAACGAACTACAAATACTCCAAGATTTGTTTGACTTCATTAAAAAATAAAATCGTTTTTGTAGGATGGAAACTTTTTGAGGTCAAAACCCCCACCCCCAAACTAAAGGAAATAAGTTTTTTATCCGACATCGATCTATTGACGTCGTCCCTAAACATCTTCTAAATAACAGAACACAATATTACAAAACCAAAATGTATGCAGTGCAGTTTTCAGACTGACATTCATAATGGCAAGCTAACAAATGTGTTGTGCACTGAAATACCTGAATCAGATATAGTGAAACCATGGCAACCTAACCAACTGTTACCAAGTTCAAAATTCCTACTATAAGATTAACAATTAAATTGACTGGTTGAAAATCAGCCTAAATTCTGTCTCTCCCAAAATATTTTGACCGTTACTGAAACATATCAACCAAAACAAACAGTATACATTATATCATAAATGAGCAAAATTGATGTCGTCATGGAAATCACATCAACTGTGTAGAACTCCCACACAAGTAGACTGGTGAGCAAAATAAAAATCTAAGAGCAGAACTTTAATGGACGAAAATGAGAGAATAAGCAAGACAATTGTAACCCTTGTCTTCAGTGCAGTAAAAATTACTAAAAATCTGATGCAGTATTATGTACACACAGTTAAAATAATTGCTGTTGCTTATAAATATTAAATTAAATTAAGTTAATTAATTTGTTCGATAATTAATGTAGAAACACTAATAAATCTCCTTCGTGACTGAATTAGACGGTTCAATAGGAATTTACTACTGGTAATTTTGTGTTAGGTTTATCCATTCTCCTTCCCAGAGTTCCTTGCGGTTAGATCACCGAAAGTATCTCTGCCACCACACACCGCCATTTTGTGGTGATACACCACAAGACTTTTACTACGCGTATCATTTGCGTATTTTTGTTAGTAGAGGGATCTTGTGTTGATTTATTCCTACTGATAAACAAGTTTTAAAATATTTCATGGATAGCTAATAATGACTTTTTTGTAAACGCACTTAAAACGGTGAAATAGTTATAAATTACAAAAGAAAATAATTTCATGCGGCAGAATAATGGTTACTCGGTTCATCATGCTGACGGCCCTGTCGATCGCTAGGCGAAGACATATGAAGAAAGGAAAGCACAACGTGGTATTGACAGCGAACACGTTCTATTGCCACTCCGTTTGTGCCAAGGAAAGTAAAAATATGAGCTTCTCACTGTGAAAACAGCCAGAATCTACAAACAACGCGCACGCTTTCGTTGGGTTCGAAAATCGAACACCTGCATTGCAATGGTTTGGTGCGCGTTTTTGAAAGTAGTACCACTGTGATGCATCGACCAATCAACGACAAGCATAAGATCGCGTGGTGGCAGAGATATATTCGTGATAGAACTCTGCCTGGGGAGATTGGGGTTTATCAACAGCACAGTTACAGGGGTGAATGTGGCTAACAAACTTTCTGCAGTTTTGCCTGTTTCAGTCGGCTAATGACTATCATTTAAAAAATGCAATGTAGACATGGACACTGCATCCTACTTTCATCCAGTATACTGGTATATATCCCATGGCTACGCGGTACTTTCAGAGAAGTCCAATACGGCTTGTGGGGTGTCATTTCACGTTTTTTTGTTTAGAAGTGGGTAGTCATTTATCAATGGTTTGGTTTAGAAGTGTGTAGCATTTATGTACTTTTTAACAGGTCCTTATATTCAAAGCCAGATATCGGGAAAAGTTATAAAAAATGCGTTGCACTCACTGTTTGCAAAAGTTGTGAGATGTTTTTGTTTTTTTCGCGTCGATGTCATGTATCTTCACGGATGATGTCATTCCTTGTTTAGAAGTGGGTATAGATTACGAGAGGTGGGCTGCACACCTCTATCCACTTTAGGTAAAATTCAGATTGAACTGGTTCCTGAGTTGGATGACAATTTTGTTTTTACTAGTAATTATGTCTCACAAGACTACAGGTTGAATCAAATAAATGAATAAATTAAACAAAGAAAACAAATTTTTTTTTGTGGTACGCACTCTGACCAGAAGATTATTTTATTAGGCCTTACACAGGTTGTAATAAATTTTGCAGTATTGCACTGTGGGTGATTTCATTCTACCATATTAGGAAACACAAATTCCAAATATGGAACAATTACATGTGTGAGCGTCCTCTAATAATAAAAACAAACATGGCTGCCATCAGGGTTTGACCGGATCCCACACAATAAAGTTTGTTGATTCTGTTCTAAACATTTTGGATTTCGGCATTCCCATGATCTTGTATTGGGAGATGTACAAGAATAAGGTTATTACAAGGATGCCGCAAAGTATGCACTTAGACAGTGCGTCATCACATCGACCTCCACTGATCTACAGTGCACAGTAATACCTAAATATAACATAGATAATGCCCTCTATTAGCAAATCACAAGTAATAATTATTGTTATTTATAGTAAGTTCGTTAAAGTGCACTATTGCCAAACTCTTTGAAATTCTCTGTTAATAAGATTGTGTTAAAAAATTTGTTATCATCAAAAATTCAGAAAAACAAAAGCAATCATTGAGTTTATGTTATTGCTAGAAATAAAATTGGTTCCAAAATCGATCCTTGTAGGACACAGCATTTGCTTGTTTATGCATTTCTACTATTATTGTAATTGAACACAGTTATAATATTTTGGCCAATATTACAAGACAGAATTAAAAAAAACAATATTCCAGCACACAACATAACTGACTCACCTAACCTACATTTATATAGTCCTATTTTCATATCATAAATTCATTTGCATAACAAATAAAACATCCCATTTGTATGGTACTGTAGAATACTTTATTTTCGCTTGGAATTTATTTTCGCTGAAGGGATGATTCCGTGAAAATAAAATCCAGCGAATATACTAGTACTTTTTTTCCTATATTTCATATTAAACTCATCAAAAAACAGTGAAAATTAATTCCATACCAAACGCCTAAAAAGCCTTTTCAGCGAAAATTTATTCCAGCGAAAATAAAGTATTCCACAGTAATTGAACTTTGAAAAGAACTATACCAAAATATAATATACCCCTGCTCTTTTATGCTTAATGGGAAACACCATCAATACACAATAGTAATAATGTACCCTGTGTCTAATCAACGCTGTTCAGAAAATTTATGTTTCATTTAATCTAATGGGCAATAAATTGTTAATATCCAGCAATGTAATAAACACTGACAACACATATATGTAACACAATATACCGGGTAAGCAAAGACACAGAAATCAGCCAATAGTTGGGCAAAACAACCACATGCAATGTTTGAATTTAATTCCAACGACCGGTTTCAGCATTAAAAAAAAGAAAGAAGATAAACGGTGGCTTTCTAGTTTTGTTGGACCAAATTTCCATTTTTTGTTTGTTTACTTGAAAACAAAACTGCTACTGGTACTTGTATATTGATATTCAAAATATTACTAAAAATAACTGTATATGATATATGATGCATCTACACAATGAATAATAACATCTGCTGATGAAACCTGAAGATAATACATGCATAGGAAACAGATGGAATCAGATTATGGAGTTATTTATTTAAATAATATTTTACACATTTATACTATTTTAATTTGTATCATACAGTTTTAGGTTAAAATGGCTATTCCCATTTTTGTGCATTTGTAGGTACCGGTAAGACGATTATGTGTTAAAAATGAGCTTCACAGCAAAGCACATAAAACTACAGGACACTCATGACACGCATTTGAGTAACTTTATCTATTTAACATGTGTTGTATGTTTGTTGTTCGTCCATTTGTCCTTTAACCCATTTAGTGGCAGACATTTTTCCGTCCAAAATTCAGAGCGAACATTTTGTACATTTTGTAAAACTTTCATTAAATTTCATCATCTTTTTGGACCATCATATGAACAGAGTCAGATATTGTTTTTAGTTTTTGATCAAAAATTTGGTAAATTTACATCAACATTTCCTGTGGGAAAAGCAGACTACAAAATCATTCTGCTGCAGGTATTTTTGAGTATTTTTAAATTTGGGTCAATTTTTGTACCAATCTTCTGAAGGGAATGGCAGGCTTTTTTGAGAATTTGTGATGAATTTAATGTGAAATATAGGAAAAAAAGTATATTCGCTGGATTTTATTTTCACAGATTCATCCATTCAGCGAAAATAGCGAAAATAAATTTCAAGCGAAAATAAAGTATTCTACAGTATTTTAGCTGGAATTAATTTTTGCTGAAAAGGCATTTTGGGTGTTTTGTTTGGAAGTTATTTTCACCGATTTTTGACAAGTTGAATGTGAAATATAGGGAAAAATGTATATTCGCTGAATTTTATTTTCACGGAATCATTCTTTCAGCGAAAATAGCGAAAATAAATTCCAAGCGAAAATAAAGTATTCTACAGTATTACAAAACTGAAGCTGGTATAGCAATATATCTTCCTGAAATTGCATATTTCTACTAGCTTGATGTGAGTACACTACACATACCTTTTGTAGATCTCCCTCTCTCTCTATGGTAACTAAGGGACGACGTCAAAAGATCGATGTCGGATAAAAAACTTAATTCTTTTAGTTTTTTTCCAAACCCCCTACCCCCCACTGAAACTTAATTTATAAATATTGGTCATGGCGTCAGACTACATTCACCATTAAATACAAATTGATAATTGGACAGTAGTATTGCATAGCAGTTGGCTGTCGGGTGGGTGTAAAAAGATTTTACAAATGCACCTCATTTGACGCACAGATTTACACTCGAACCAAACCATTTTTCTGTTTTTTCTGTCCATGATTGGATAGAAAAAAAACGAACTACAAATACTCCAAGATATTTTTGACTTCATTAAAAAATAAAATCGTTTTTGTCCGATGGAAACTTTTTGAGGTCAAAACCCCCCACCCCCAAACTAAAGGAAATAAGTTTTTTATCCGACATCGATCTTTTGACGTTGTCCCTAACCAAACAGAGAACTTGTCCAACGTGATAGCATAATAGTGCATACAAGAATTTATATAATAAGATTTATATAGCAGTATGTGAGAAAGATCTCATTGGAAATTATGTTAATTTTGATATGATCACGAAACCACAAATACAGTACATATCAGGGGTCAAAATACTCTGGTGCACACTGCATTAGGCACATAGATTATTAGCTAGTGCAAGTAAACTCAAAATATAATATGCACGCTGTGCATGTAGAAATTAACACATTTTCTCATTATATTCATTATATTCCTAAATTAAGTTCAACCAACATTGTAAGACAACTAAAAAATCAATCATCAATCGATAAACCGTAAATGTTATTTAAACTTTAAAAGTGGTGCATTTCACAACAAGTTAGTGCAGGTAAATTTCAAATTCAACATGCACACTGTGCATGCAGGGAAAAAATTCTATTTCAATCCCTGCATATACAGGCAATCAGGATAAGCATGTTTAGCAATGTGATTTCATCTCCACGCCACCTTAACTACATAATCCACAAAAAGTAATATCACGTTTATCACACAAATACATGACCTTAACAGCAACAAACTATTCACAAAGTATCAGCAATTCCTGTAGAATTTCATGATCAAAAACTTTCATTTTACAAGATAAACATTTCTGTGAATTTCACAAGAGAAGAAAAACCACATAACTTTGTAGCAGTGTACAAAAAGTCTAAAAATTTGACGAAACTGCAGTAAAGAACACTACGTACATACGAATTACAGTACTCATCATAGCAGCAAGACTGATTTACATAACAATGTTAAT
This sequence comes from Saccoglossus kowalevskii, assembly GCF_978046115.1. NCBI lineage: Eukaryota > Metazoa > Hemichordata > Enteropneusta > Harrimaniidae > Saccoglossus > Saccoglossus kowalevskii. The sequence continues at coordinate 23,926,826 of NC_140645.1, read as the reverse complement.
CACCTGTATTGTATTCATTTTCATGGTAATCATGTTCTATTGTTTTCATTTGTATTGTCTTCTTACAGTGCAATGCAGAGGGCTGCTATATACGACTGTAAAGGCATTAAATATTCACTGGATTTAAATTTCACTATTTTTGCGGACAAGTAAAATCTGCTAAATTTAATCTACGTGAACATGTAAAATAACATCAAAACTCATTGTTTTCTTGACAAATTTGTGAAATTAAAACACTATAAATATGATCAAAATAGTGAAATTAAATGTCAGTGAAAATAAATGGTTTTTCAGTATACATGCACTACTGTAAATGGATTAATTATTCACTGGCTTTTAATTTCACTATTTTCGCTGATAAATAAAATCTGCTATTTAAATCTGCATGAACATGTAAAATAACAATATAAATCTTTATTTAACTGACAAATTTGTGAACTTGAAACCCAATGAATATGCTCAAAATAGTGAAATTAAATGTCAGTGAAAATAAATGGTTTTACAGTATTAAACTTTAGGAAAACCTTGCATATACTAAACATAGGTATGCAAGCTATTATTGTAAAATACATTTTGGGTCATCATTCCTTCAGCGAAAATTAATTAATTCCAAGCGAAAATAAAGTATTTTACAGTATTAGCATCACTACTAAGTGTATGTCTATTCACACAGAACTCATAAAACACTAGGATATAAAGTAACACATGTTGTCAAGCACACTCAATGTGTTACCCAAGTAGAAATTATTCCATGCTTGGAGGACCATCACTTTATAACAGCCATATCAATTAATATTTGTGTTTCTCCTGGTGCACCAATTTTTTTTTAATTCCATTTTTGATTTTAAAGCGAAAAGGTCGTCACCTGCGCACATGTGGGAATTGAGTCCCAAGCGACAATAACACACGCTAAAAATGCAAAGACTCATGGGTAGATGCTTGTTTGTAAACAATGACATGCTACGGCCATCTGACGCATGCACACAGGTGATGACTCCCCCGTTTAAAGTAACATTGACTTGCCACATTAGTTTACAGTTAATAAATTACCACATGTCAATAAGCTAGGAATTTAATGGCATGGGTCAAAACAAAATTTCATGAATGTCGCACCCCAACCCCAGGATGACTAGACATCCTCGTCGCATCGACAGAAAACAACGACTGTGACATCAAATGAAATGTCTCTGAATACTTTTTGTCAGTCAGCTGAATTCCTCACTTGTTTCAAACATTGCCAGCTACTTAGTGAAATATTAGGTTGCTCTTGATGGCAAAATTGACCATTTTCCGTTCACTGCGAGAATCACGCGTTATGAGTGAAATCGAACGTAAAAACAGGACAAACAAAGGTCATAGCGTCGTAGTCGCGTCAAACATCGCGTGGGGTTCGACAAACGCGAAAGTATTTCGGGGACATTTCCATGCTTAATAATGCGCTGTCCACATTTGATGATAGGCAATTTCGATTAAGTAAGGGTATTCGGGAACAATATTCCTCTGTCGAAGATCGGCCGGTCAATGTAAGCTACGAAATAAAGAAATTCTAGTTCAAAATCAAATCGTTCGATTTTTGCGGCAGACGTTTGACGCGTGTCTTTCATGCATCTCGCGAGATCTCGCAATTGTATGGAAAATCACCTATTCATGTGCACTATACTATTCAGCAAAGTGATTGGCATTTATTCAACTGAATGCCTGACAAGGGGTGATTGTATTCAGAAATGCTGCACCCATAGTAAGACTAGAATGAATTTTCACTGCTAGAAAATTCACGATTTTCACTGAATCATGATAATTCAACTTTTAAGACAAGCTGGTGAAAATAGGAAAGCTTATACAAAATTTTTAAAATCAAAAATAACAATAATGACAATTTACTTCAGTACTAACAGTAAGTAACATTTTATTGCTGTCAACCAATAGAAACTATTTCTAAGGATGTAATAAATTTATTATTATCTCGCTACAGTATTATTTATTAATATTTTGTTGCCTTGCAAAAACTCAGGGCAAGGTACATAACACAGTACCGTATACAATTCACGTACAACACCGACTGGGCGAATCTGACAACATTAGTGATAACACACACCTCCATTGTACAAAGTTTTAGTCAGTGAAAACTGAATGTATTGGGTGTTAAATGGTTCAGTGGCAATACACAATATATAATCAGACTACCTGAGTTGTACAAACAGACCCGCCATTCTACATAGTTTGCTATCTATTCATAACATCTATTTATATACCATCACGCTGACTGACCTCTGTTTCTTTGTTCGGTGTCTGCTGTCCAAAAGTGACTAAACACGGTAACGCCAGATTGCATACACGCGCATGAACGTTAATGTTCCATTTGAGAAATAGTTTTATAAAGTTGGTTTATCCATTATACATTTTTTTGTTTTCAATAATAAAATAAAATAATACTGTAATTTTCGCTTGGATTTAATTTTCGCTATAAAATCTAGCGAATATACCTTTTCCCCTATATTTTACACACAACTCGTCAAAAATAAAATCCATGCAAATTATCCAAAAAGTCTTTTCACCGCAAATTAACTCCCGCTACAATAGAGCATTTTACAGTAATATAAAATGAATAGTGATATCAAATGTAAATCAATCACCTAATTCTGTATTTGCGCTAAAAAAGTTCACAAATATTAATATTTATTAAAAACTAGATACTTAAATCTTGACCTATTTTGAGCATAGACACAAGATGCAAACCTATATCAATTATGTAAACCAATTAAAGTGACAGAGTCATCACCTGTGCATGCGTCAGATGGCCATAGCATGTCATTGTTTACAAACAAGCCTCCAGCCATGAGCCTTTGCGTTTTAAGCATGTGTTCTAATTGTCTCTTGGAACTCAATTCCCATGTGTGCGCAGGTGATGACCCTCTCGCTTTAAGCAAATATGGTACTTGTTTTAATTTGGCAAATACAAACATAATGAAATTTGATAAGCATAGAAAGACTTTTCTACTTTAAAGCTCATGAGTGTTGTGAATTTTTATTTATTGTTTAAATTCTTTTTAAAGAATTGAGTGAGTGAGTGAGTGAGTGAGTGAGTCAGTCAGTCAGTCAGTGAGTGAGCCAGCCAGTCAGTGAGTGAGCCAGTCAGTGAGTTCATTCATTCATTCTTTCATTCATTCATTCATTCATTCATTTCTTTCTTTCTTTCTTTCTTTCTTTCTTTCTTTCTTTCTTTCTTTCTTTCTTTCTTTCTTTTTTTATTCATTCATTCATTCATTCATTCATTCATTCATTCATTCATTCATTCATTCATTCATTTACCAAAACAATGGGAAACTATATGCTGTTAAATACATACACAAGATAAATGATAAGGAACATGTACATTGTCACAGGGACCAGTACTGAAAAAAAAGATATTGTCCATGCTTTATTGTAAAAACATTAATTTTCACTTCCATTTAATTTCTTTTTATTAATAATTTAATTAACCATGTTCATTAAGTGTTAAATTAACACATTGCAATTTTACACAGTCATATAAATTTTATTCAGAGAGGAGTTTGGTTGTCAATGAAAATAGAGAAATTAATTAAAACAATAATGTAACCATTTAAATATTTGTGTTTTATAAGTAACTTTTATGAGGACATTCACTTTCAATGATTTTTCAAAAGTTATGTGTAAATTTTATTTTTATTTGATTACATTTTCACTGAATAAAAAAATTAAATTAATTTTTATACAAGTTCTAAACACACATGTACTGTTACTAACAACTGTAAGCTACACAAATGTGTATATATAAAGATGTATGTAGTTTATTACCATCAATGACATCAAACAAGACTTGATGCCAGCTTATTTCAACACTGATATACTTATACCACTTTCAATTAATGGAGATACACATCTGCATATAAATCAGCTTTACATCCAATATTACGAAAATATATGCAACTTGAACCACATTCAGCTATTTTTTGATTACAAGTGTATTTGCTTACATTTGTATTTGGTCTATTACAAGTGTATTTGCTTACATTAGTATTTGGTCTATTACAAGTGTATTTGTTTACATTAGTATTTGGTATATTACAAGTGTATTTGCTTACATTAGTATTTGGTCTATTACAAGTGTATATGCTTACATTTGTATTTGGTCTATTACAAGTGTATTTGCTTACATTAGTATTTGGTCTATTACAAGTGTATTTGCTTACATTAGTATTTGGTCTATTACAAGTGTATATGCTTACATTTGTATTTGGTCTATTACAAGTGTATTTGTTTACATCTGTATTTGGTCTATTACAAGTGTATTTGCTTACATCTGTATTTGGTCTATTACAAGTGTATTTGTTTACATCTGTATTTGGTCTATTACAAGTGTATTTGTTTACATCGTATTTGGTCTATTACAAGTGTATTTGCTTATATCTGTATTTGGTCTATTACAAGTGTATTTGTTTACATCTGTATTTGGTCTATTACAAGTGTATTTGCCTACATTTGTATTTGGTCTATTACAAGTGTATTTGCTTACATTAGTATTTGGTCTATTACAAGTGTATTTGTTTACATCTGTATTTGGTCTATTACAAGTGTATTTGTTTACATCTGTATTTGGTCTATTACAAGTGTATTTGTTTACATCTATATTTGGTCTATTACAAGTGTATTTGTTTACATCTATATTTGGTCTATTACAAGTGTATTTGCTTACATTAGCATTTGGTCTATTACAAGTGTATATGCTTACATTTGTATTTGGTCTATTACAAGTGTATTTGTTTACATCTATATTTGGTCTATTACAAGTGTATTTGCTTACATTAGTATTTGGTCTATTACAAGTGTATATGCTTACATTTGTATTTGGTCTATTACAAGTGTATTTGTTTACATCTGTATTTGGTCTATTACAAGTGTATTTGCTTACATCTGTATTTGGTCTATTACAAGTGTATTTGTTTACATCTGTATTTGGTCTATTACAAGAGTATTTGTTTACATCTATATTTGGTCTATTACAAGTGTATTTGTTTACATCTATATTTGGTCTATTACAAGTGTATTTGCTTACATTAGTATTTGGTCTATTACAAGTGTATATGCTTACATTTGTATTTGGTCTATTACAAGTGTATTTGTTTACATCTATATTTGGTCTATTACAAGTGTATTTGTTTACATCTATATTTGGTCTATTACAAGTGTATTTGCTTACATTAGTATTTGGTCTATTACAAGTGTATTTGCTTACATTAGTATTTGGTATCTTACAAGTGTATTTGTTTACATTAGTATTTGGTATATTACAAGTGTATTTGCTTACATTAGTATTTGGTCTATTACAAGTGTATTTGTTTACATTAGTATTTGGTATATTACAAGTGTATTTGCTTACATTAGTATTTGGTCTATTACAAGTGTATATGCTTACATTTGTATTTGGTCTATTACAAGTGTATTTGCTTACATTAGTATTTGGTCTATTACAAGTGTATATGCTTACATTTGTATTTGGTCTATTACAAGTGTATTTGTTTACATCTGTATTTGGTCTATTACAAGTGTATTTGCTTACATCTGTATTTGGTCTATTACAAGTGTATTTGTTTACATCTGTATTTGGTCTATTACAAGTGTATTTGTTTACATCGTATTTGGTCTATTACAAGTGTATTTGCTTATATCTGTATTTGGTCTATTACAAGTGTATTTGTTTACATCTGTATTTGGTCTATTACAAGTGTATTTGCCTACATTTGTATTTGGTCTATTACAAGTGTATTTGCTTACATTAGTATTTGGTCTATTACAAGTGTATTTGTTTACATCTGTATTTGGTCTATTACAAGTGTATTTGTTTACATCTGTATTTGGTCTATTACAAGTGTATTTGTTTACATCTATATTTGGTCTATTACAAGTGTATTTGTTTACATCTATATTTGGTCTATTACAAGTGTATTTGCTTACATTAGTATTTGGTCTATTACAAGTGTATATGCTTACATTTGTATTTGGTCTATTACAAGTGTATTTGTTTACATCTATATTTGGTCTATTACAAGTGTATTTGCTTACATTAGTATTTGGTCTATTACAAGTGTATATGCTTACATTTGTATTTGGTCTATTACAAGTGTATTTGTTTACATCTGTATTTGGTCTATTACAAGTGTATTTGCTTACATCTGTATTTGGTCTATTACAAGTGTATTTGTTTACATCTGTATTTGGTCTATTACAAGAGCATTTGTTTACATCTATATTTGGTCTATTACAAGTGTATTTGTTTACATCTATATTTGGTCTATTACAAGTGTATTTGCTTACATTAGTATTTGGTCTATTACAAGTGTATATGCTTACATTTGTATTTGGTCTATTACAAGTGTATTTGTTTACATCTATATTTGGTCTATTACAAGTGTATTTGCTTACATTAGTATTTGGTCTATTACAAGTGTATATGCTTACATTTGTATTTGGTCTATTACAAGTGTATTTGTTTACATCTGTATTTGGTCTATTACAAGTGTATTTGCTTACATCTGTATTTGGTCTATTACAAGTGTATTTGTTTACATCTGTATTTGGTCTATTACAAGTGTATTTGTTTACATCGTATTTGGTCTATTACAAGTGTATTTGCTTATATCTGTATTTGGTCTATTACAAGTGTATTTGTTAACATCTGTATTTGGTCTATTACAAGTGTATTTGTTTACATCTGTATTAGGTCTATTACAAGTGTATTTGTTTACATCTGTATTTGGTCTATTACAAGTGTATTTGTTTACATCTGTATTTGGTCTATTACAAGTGTATTTGTTTACATCTGAATTTGGTCTATTACAAGTGTATTTGTTTACATCTGTATTTGGTCTATTACAAGTGTATTTGTTTACATCTGTATTTGGTCTATTACAATTGTATTTGTTTACATCTGTATTTGGTCTATTACAAGTGTATTTGCTTACATTAGTATTTGGTCTATTACAAGTGTATTTGCCTACATTTGTATTTGGTATATTACAAGTGTATTTGCCTACATTTGTATTTGGTATATTACAAGTGTATTTGCTTACATTAGTATTTGGTCTATTACAAGTGTATTTGTTTACATTTGTATTTGGTCTATTACAAGTGCATTTGCTTACATTTGTATTTGGTCTATTACAAGTGTACTTGTTTACATCTGTATTTGGTCTATTACAAGTGTATATGCTTACATTAGTATTTAGTCTATTACAAGTGTATTTGTTTACATTAGTATTTGGTATATTACAAGTGTATTTGTTTACATCTGTATTTGGTCTATTACAAGTGTATTTGCTTACATTAGTATTTGGTCTATTACAAGTGTATTTGCCTACATTTGTATTTGGTATATTACAAGTGTATTTGCTTACATTAGTATTTGGTCTATTACAAGTGTATTTGCCTACATTTGTATTTGGTATATTACAAGTGTATTTGCTTACATTAGTATTTGGTCTATTACAAGTGTATTTGTTTACATTTGTATTTGGTCTATTACAAGTGCATTTGCTTACATTTGTATTTGGTCTATTACAAGTGTATTTGTTTACATCTGTATTTGGTCTATTACAAGTGTATATGCTTACATTAGTATTTGGACTATTACAAGTGTATTCGTTTACATTAGTATTTGGTATATTACAAGTGTATTTGCTTACATTAGTATTTGGTCTATTACAAGTGTATATGCTTACATTTGTATTTGGTCTATTACAAGTGTATTTGTTTACATCTGTATTTGGTCTATTACAAGTGTATTTGCTTACATCTGTATTTGGTCTATTACAAGTGTATTTGTTTACATCTGTATTTGGTCTATTACAAGTGTATTTGTTTACATCGTATTTGGTCTATTACAAGTGTATTTGCTTATATCTGTATTTGGTCTATTACAAGTGTATTTGTTTACATCTGTATTTGGTCTATTACAAGTGTATTTGCCTACATTTGTATTTGGTCTATTACAAGTGTATTTGCTTACATTAGTATTTGGTCTATTACAAGTGTATTTGTTTACATCTGTATTTGGTCTATTACAAGTGTATTTTTTTACATCTGTATTTGGTCTATTACAAGTGTATTTGTTTACATCTATATTTGGTCTATTACAAGTGTATATGCTTACATTTGTATTTGGTCTATTACAAGTGTATTTGTTTACATCTATATTTGGTCTATTAAAAGTGTATTTGCTTACATTAGTATTTGGTCTATTACAAGTGTATATGCTTACATTTGTATTTGGTCTATTACAAGTGTATTTGTTTACATCTGTATTTGGTCTATTACAAGTGTATTTGCTTACATCTGTATTTGGTCTATTACAAGTGTATATGCTTACATTTGTATTTGGTCTATTACAAGTGTATTTGTTTACATCTATATTTGGTCTATTACAAGTGTATTTGCTTACATTAGTATTTGGTCTACATCTATATTTGGTCTATTACAAGTGTATTTATTTACATCTATATTTGGTCTATTACAAGTGTATTTGCTTACATTTGTATTTGGTCTATTACAAGTGTATTTGTTTACATCTATATTTGGTCTATTACAAGTGTATTTGCTTACATTAGTATTTGGTCTATTACAAGTGTATATGCTTACATTTGTATTTGGTCTATTACAAGTGTATTTGTTTACATCTGTATTTGGTCTATTACAAGTGTATTTGCTTACATCTGTATTTGGTCTATTACAAGTGTATTTGCCTACATTTGTATTTGGTATATTACAAGTGTATTTGCCTACATTTGTATTTGGTATATTACAAGTGTATTTGCTTACATTAGTATTTGGTCTATTACAAGTGTATTTGTTTACATTTGTATTTGGTCTATTACAAGTGCATTTGCTTACATTTGTATTTGGTCTATTACAAGTGTACTTGTTTACATCTGTATTTGGTCTATTACAAGTGTATATGCTTACATTAGTATTTAGTCTATTACAAGTGTATTTGTTTACATTAGTATTTGGTATATTACAAGTGTATTTGTTTACATCTGTATTTGGTCTATTACAAGTGTATTTGCTTACATTAGTATTTGGTCTATTACAAGTGTATTTGCCTACATTTGTATTTGGTATATTACAAGTGTATTTGCTTACATTAGTATTTGGTCTATTACAAGTGTATTTGCCTACATTTGTATTTGGTATATTACAAGTGTATTTGCTTACATTAGTATTTGGTCTATTACAAGTGTATTTGTTTACATTTGTATTTGGTCTATTACAAGTGCATTTGCTTACATTTGTATTTGGTCTATTACAAGTGTATTTGTTTACATCTGTATTTGGTCTATTACAAGTGTATATGCTTACATTAGTATTTGGACTATTACAAGTGTATTCGTTTACATTAGTATTTGGTATATTACAAGTGTATTTGCTTACATTAGTATTTGGTCTATTACAAGTGTATATGCTTACATTTGTATTTGGTCTATTACAAGTGTATTTGTTTACATCTGTATTTGGTCTATTACAAGTGTATTTGCTTACATCTGTATTTGGTCTATTACAAGTGTATTTGTTTACATCTGTATTTGGTCTATTACAAGTGTATTTGTTTACATCGTATTTGGTCTATTACAAGTGTATTTGCTTATATCTGTATTTGGTCTATTACAAGTGTATTTGTTTACATCTGTATTTGGTCTATTACAAGTGTATTTGCCTACATTTGTATTTGGTCTATTACAAGTGTATTTGCTTACATTAGTATTTGGTCTATTACAAGTGTATTTGTTTACATCTGTATTTGGTCTATTACAAGTGTATTTTTTTACATCTGTATTTGGTCTATTACAAGTGTATTTGTTTACATCTATATTTGGTCTATTACAAGTGTATATGCTTACATTTGTATTTGGTCTATTACAAGTGTATTTGTTTACATCTATATTTGGTCTATTAAAAGTGTATTTGCTTACATTAGTATTTGGTCTATTACAAGTGTATATGCTTACATTTGTATTTGGTCTATTACAAGTGTATTTGTTTACATCTGTATTTGGTCTATTACAAGTGTATTTGCTTACATCTGTATTTGGTCTATTACAAGTGTATATGCTTACATTTGTATTTGGTCTATTACAAGTGTATTTGTTTACATCTATATTTGGTCTATTACAAGTGTATTTGCTTACATTAGTATTTGGTCTACATCTATATTTGGTCTATTACAAGTGTATTTATTTACATCTATATTTGGTCTATTACAAGTGTATTTGCTTACATTTGTATTTGGTCTATTACAAGTGTATTTGTTTACATCTATATTTGGTCTATTACAAGTGTATTTGCTTACATTAGTATTTGGTCTATTACAAGTGTATTTGTTTACATCTGTATTTGGTCTATTACAAGTGTATTTTTTACATCTGTATTTGGTCTATTACAAGTGTATTTGTTTACATCTATATTTGGTCTATTACAAGTGTATATGCTTACATTTGTATTTGGTCTATTACAAGTGTATTTGTTTACATCTATATTTGGTCTATTACAAGTGTATTTGCTTACATTAGTATTTGGTCTATTACAAGTGTATATGCTTACATTTGTATTTGGTCTATTACAAGTGTATTTGTTTACATCTGTATTTGGTCTATTACAAGTGTATTTGCTTACATCTGTATTTGGTCTATTACAAGTGTATATGCTTACATTTGTATTTGGTCTATTACAAGTGTATTTGTTTACATCTATATTTGGTCTATTACAAGTGTATTTGCTTACATTAGTATTTGGTCTACATCTATATTTGGTCTATTACAAGTGTATTTGTTTACATCTATATTTGGTCTATTACAAGTGTATTTGCTTACATTAGTATTTGGTCTATTACAAGTGTATATGCTTACATTTGTATTTGGTCTATTACAAGTGTATTTGTTTACATCTATATTTGGTCTATTACAAGTGTATTTGCTTACATTAGTATTTGGTCTATTACAAGTGTATATGCTTACATTTGTATTTGGTCTATTACAAGTGTATTTGTTTACATCTGTATTTGGTCTATTACAAGTGTATTTGCTTACATTTGTATTTGGTCTATTACAAGTGTATTTGTTTACATCTATATTTGGTCTATTACAAGTGTATTTGTTTACATCTGTATTTGGTCTATTACAAGTGTATTTGTTTACATCATATTTGGTCTATTACAAGTGTATTTGCTTATATCTGTATTTGGTCTATTACAAGTGTATTTGTTTACATCTGTATTTGGTCTATTACAAGTGTATTTGTTTACATCTGTATTTGGTCTATTACAAGTGTATTTGTTTACATCTGTATTTGGTCTATTACAAGTGTATTTGTTTACATCTATATTTGGTCTATTACAAGTGTATTTGCTTACATTAGTATTTGGTCTATTACAAGTGTATTTGCTTATATCTGTATTTGGTCTATTACAAGTGTATTTGTTTACATCTGTATTTGGTCTATTACAAGTGTATTTGTTTACATCTGTATTTGGTCTATTACAAGTGTATTTGTTTACATCTGTATTTGGTCTATTACAAGTGTATTTGTTTACATCTGTATTTGGTCTATTACAAGTGTATTTGTTTACATCTGAATTTGGTCTATTACAAGTGTATTTGTTTACATCTGTATTTGGTCTATTACAAGTGTATTTGTTTACATCTGTATTTGGTCTATTACAAGTGTATTTGCTTACATCTGTATTTGGTTTATTACAAGTGTATTTGTTTACATCTGTATTTGGTCTATTACAAGTGCATTTGCTTACATTTGTATTTGGTCTATTACAAGTGTATTTGTTTACATCTGTATTTGGTCTATTACAAGTGTATTTGCTTACATCTGTATTTGGTCTATTACAAGTGTATTTGTTTACATCTGTATTTGGTCTATTACAAGAGTATTTGTTTACATCTATATTTGGTCTATTACAAGTGTATTTGTTTACATCTATATTTGGTCTATTACAAGTGTATTTGCTTACATTAGTATTTGGTCTATTACAAGTGTATATGCTTACATTTGTATTTGGTCTATTACAAGTGTATTTGTTTACATCTATATTTGGTCTATTACAAGTGTATTTGTTTACATCTATATTTGGTCTATTACAAGTGTATTTGCTTACATTAGTATTTGGTCTATTACAAGTGTATTTGCTTACATTAGTATTTGGTCTATTACAAGTGTATTTGTTTACATTAGTATTTGGTATATTACAAGTGTATTTGCTTACATTAGTATTTGGTCTATTACAAGTGTATTTGTTTACATTAGTATTTGGTATATTACAAGTGTATTTGCTTACATTAGTATTTGGTCTATTACAAGTGTATATGCTTACATTTGTATTTGGTCTATTACAAGTGTATTTGCTTACATTAGTATTTGGTCTATTACAAGTGTATATGCTTACATTTGTATTTGGTCTATTACAAGTGTATTTGTTTACATCTGTATTTGGTCTATTACAAGTGTATTTGCTTACATCTGTATTTGGTCTATTACAAGTGTATTTGTTTACATCTGTATTTGGTCTATTACAAGTGTATTTGTTTACATCGTATTTGGTCTATTACAAGTGTATTTGCTTATATCTGTATTTGGTCTATTACAAGTGTATTTGTTTACATCTGTATTTGGTCTATTACAAGTGTATTTGTTTACATCTGTATTTGGTCTATTACAAGTGTATTTGTTTACATCTGTATTTGGTCTATTACAAGTGTATTTGTTTACATCTGAATTTGGTCTATTACAAGTGTATTTGTTTACATCTGTATTTGGTCTATTACAAGTGTATTTGTTTACATCTGTATTTGGTCTATTACAATTGTATTTGTTTACATCTGTATTTGGTCTATTACAAGTGTATTTGCTTACATTAGTATTTGGTCTATTACAAGTGTATTTGCCTACATTTGTATTTGGTATATTACAAGTGTATTTGCCTACATTTGTATTTGGTATATTACAAGTGTATTTGCTTACATTAGTATTTGGTCTATTACAAGTGTATTTGTTTACATTTGTATTTGGTCTATTACAAGTGCATTTGCTTACATTTGTATTTGGTCTATTACAAGTGTACTTGTTTACATCTGTATTTGGTCTATTACAAGTGTATATGCTTACATTAGTATTTAGTCTATTACAAGTGTATTTGTTTACATCTGTATTTGGTCTATTACAAGTGTATTTGCTTACATTAGTATTTGGTCTATTACAAGTGTATTTGCCTACATTTGTATTTGGTATATTACAAGTGTATTTGCTTACATTAGTATTTGGTCTATTACAAGTGTATTTGCCTACATTTGTATTTGGTATATTACAAGTGTATTTGCTTACATTAGTATTTGGTCTATTACAAGTGTATTTGTTTACATTTGTATTTGGTCTATTACAAGTGCATTTGCTTACATTTGTATTTGGTCTATTACAAGTGTATTTGTTTACATCTGTATTTGGTCTATTACAAGTGTATATGCTTACATTAGTATTTGGACTATTACAAGTGTATTCGTTTACATTAGTATTTGGTATATTACAAGTGTATTTGCTTACATTAGTATTTGGTCTATTACAAGTGTATTTGCTTATATCTGTATTTGGTCTATTACAAGTGTATTTGTTTACATCTGTATTTGGTCTATTACAAGTGTATTTGCCTACATTTGTATTTGGTCTATTACAAGTGTATTTGCTTACATTAGTATTTGGTCTATTACAAGTGTATTTGTTTACATCTGTATTTGGTCTATTACAAGTGTATTTTTTTACATCTGTATTTGGTCTATTACAAGTGTATTTGTTTACATCTATATTTGGTCTATTACAAGTGTATATGCTTACATTTGTATTTGGTCTATTACAAGTGTATTTGTTTACATCTATATTTGGTCTATTAAAAGTGTATATGCTTACATTAGTATTTGGTCTATTACAAGTGTATATGCTTACATTTGTATTTGGTCTATTACAAGTGTATTTGTTTACATCTGTATTTGGTCTATTACAAGTGTATTTGCTTACATCTGTATTTGGTCTATTACAAGTGTATATGCTTACATTTGTATTTGGTCTATTACAAGTGTATTTGTTTACATCTATATTTGGTCTATTACAAGTGTATTTGCTTACATTAGTATTTGGTCTACATCTATATTTGGTCTATTACAAGTGTATTTATTTACATCTATATTTGGTCTATTACAAGTGTATTTGCTTACATTTGTATTTGGTCTATTACAAGTGTATTTGTTTACATCTATATTTGGTCTATTACAAGTGTATTTGCTTACATTAGTATTTGGTCTATTACAAGTGTATTTGTTTACATCTGTATTTGGTCTATTACAAGTGTATTTTTTTACATCTGTATTTGGTCTATTACAAGTGTATTTGTTTACATCTATATTTGGTCTATTACAAGTGTATATGCTTACATTTGTATTTGGTCTATTACAAGAGCATTTGTTTACATCTATATTTGGTCTATTACAAGTGTATTTGTTTACATCTATATTTGGTCTATTACAAGTGTATTTGCTTACATTAGTATTTGGTCTATTACAAGTGTATATGCTTACATTTGTATTTGGTCTATTACAAGTGTATTTGTTTACATCTATATTTGGTCTATTACAAGTGTATTTGCTTACATTAGTATTTGGTCTATTACAAGTGTATATGCTTACATTTGTATTTGGTCTATTACAAGTGTATTTGTTTACATCTGTATTTGGTCTATTACAAGTGTATTTGCTTACATCTGTATTTGGTCTATTACAAGTGTATTTGTTTACATCTGTATTTGGTCTATTACAAGTGTATTTGTTTACATCGTATTTGGTCTATTACAAGTGTATTTGCTTATATCTGTATTTGGTCTATTACAAGTGTATTTGTTAACATCTGTATTTGGTCTATTACAAGTGTATTTGTTTACATCTGTATTAGGTCTATTACAAGTGTATTTGTTTACATCTGTATTTGGTCTATTACAAGTGTATTTGTTTACATCTGTATTTGGTCTATTACAAGTGTATTTGTTTACATCTGAATTTGGTCTATTACAAGTGTATTTGTTTACATCTGTATTTGGTCTATTACAAGTGTATTTGTTTACATCTGTATTTGGTCTATTACAATTGTATTTGTTTACATCTGTATTTGGTCTATTACAAGTGTATTTGCTTACATTAGTATTTGGTCTATTACAAGTGTATTTGCCTACATTTGTATTTGGTATATTACAAGTGTATTTGCCTACATTTGTATTTGGTATATTACAAGTGTATTTGCTTACATTAGTATTTGGTCTATTACAAGTGTATTTGTTTACATTTGTATTTGGTCTATTACAAGTGCATTTGCTTACATTTGTATTTGGTCTATTACAAGTGTACTTGTTTACATCTGTATTTGGTCTATTACAAGTGTATATGCTTACATTAGTATTTAGTCTATTACAAGTGTATTTGTTTACATTAGTATTTGGTATATTACAAGTGTATTTGTTTACATCTGTATTTGGTCTATTACAAGTGTATTTGCTTACATTAGTATTTGGTCTATTACAAGTGTATTTGCCTACATTTGTATTTGGTATATTACAAGTGTATTTGCTTACATTAGTATTTGGTCTATTACAAGTGTATTTGCCTACATTTGTATTTGGTATATTACAAGTGTATTTGCTTACATTAGTATTTGGTCTATTACAAGTGTATTTGTTTACATTTGTATTTGGTCTATTACAAGTGCATTTGCTTACATTTGTATTTGGTCTATTACAAGTGTATTTGTTTACATCTGTATTTGGTCTATTACAAGTGTATATGCTTACATTAGTATTTGGACTATTACAAGTGTATTCGTTTACATTAGTATTTGGTATATTACAAGTGTATTTGCTTACATTAGTATTTGGTCTATTACAAGTGTATATGCTTACATTTGTATTTGGTCTATTACAAGTGTATTTGTTTACATCTGTATTTGGTCTATTACAAGTGTATTTGCTTACATCTGTATTTGGTCTATTACAAGTGTATTTGTTTACATCTGTATTTGGTCTATTACAAGTGTATTTGTTTACATCGTATTTGGTCTATTACAAGTGTATTTGCTTATATCTGTATTTGGTCTATTACAAGTGTATTTGTTTACATCTGTATTTGGTCTATTACAAGTGTATTTGCCTACATTTGTATTTGGTCTATTACAAGTGTATTTGCTTACATTAGTATTTGGTCTATTACAAGTGTATTTGTTTACATCTGTATTTGGTCTATTACAAGTGTATTTTTTTACATCTGTATTTGGTCTATTACAAGTGTATTTGTTTACATCTATATTTGGTCTATTACAAGTGTATATGCTTACATTTGTATTTGGTCTATTACAAGTGTATTTGTTTACATCTATATTTGGTCTATTAAAAGTGTATTTGCTTACATTAGTATTTGGTCTATTACAAGTGTATATGCTTACATTTGTATTTGGTCTATTACAAGTGTATTTGTTTACATCTGTATTTGGTCTATTACAAGTGTATTTGCTTACATCTGTATTTGGTCTATTACAAGTGTATATGCTTACATTTGTATTTGGTCTATTACAAGTGTATTTGTTTACATCTATATTTGGTCTATTACAAGTGTATTTGCTTACATTAGTATTTGGTCTACATCTATATTTGGTCTATTACAAGTGTATTTATTTACATCTATATTTGGTCTATTACAAGTGTATTTGCTTACATTTGTATTTGGTCTATTACAAGTGTATTTGTTTACATCTATATTTGGTCTATTACAAGTGTATTTGCTTACATTAGTATTTGGTCTATTACAAGTGTATATGCTTACATTTGTATTTGGTCTATTACAAGTGTATTTGTTTACATCTGTATTTGGTCTATTACAAGTGTATTTGCTTACATCTGTATTTGGTCTATTACAAGTGTATTTGCCTACATTTGTATTTGGTATATTACAAGTGTATTTGCCTACATTTGTATTTGGTATATTACAAGTGTATTTGCTTACATTAGTATTTGGTCTATTACAAGTGTATTTGTTTACATTTGTATTTGGTCTATTACAAGTGCATTTGCTTACATTTGTATTTGGTCTATTACAAGTGTACTTGTTTACATCTGTATTTGGTCTATTACAAGTGTATATGCTTACATTAGTATTTAGTCTATTACAAGTGTATTTGTTTACATTAGTATTTGGTATATTACAAGTGTATTTGTTTACATCTGTATTTGGTCTATTACAAGTGTATTTGCTTACATTAGTATTTGGTCTATTACAAGTGTATTTGCCTACATTTGTATTTGGTATATTACAAGTGTATTTGCTTACATTAGTATTTGGTCTATTACAAGTGTATTTGCCTACATTTGTATTTGGTATATTACAAGTGTATTTGCTTACATTAGTATTTGGTCTATTACAAGTGTATTTGTTTACATTTGTATTTGGTCTATTACAAGTGCATTTGCTTACATTTGTATTTGGTCTATTACAAGTGTATTTGTTTACATCTGTATTTGGTCTATTACAAGTGTATATGCTTACATTAGTATTTGGACTATTACAAGTGTATTCGTTTACATTAGTATTTGGTATATTACAAGTGTATTTGCTTACATTAGTATTTGGTCTATTACAAGTGTATATGCTTACATTTGTATTTGGTCTATTACAAGTGTATTTGTTTACATCTGTATTTGGTCTATTACAAGTGTATTTGCTTACATCTGTATTTGGTCTATTACAAGTGTATTTGTTTACATCTGTATTTGGTCTATTACAAGTGTATTTGTTTACATCGTATTTGGTCTATTACAAGTGTATTTGCTTATATCTGTATTTGGTCTATTACAAGTGTATTTGTTTACATCTGTATTTGGTCTATTACAAGTGTATTTGCCTACATTTGTATTTGGTCTATTACAAGTGTATTTGCTTACATTAGTATTTGGTCTATTACAAGTGTATTTGTTTACATCTGTATTTGGTCTATTACAAGTGTATTTTTTTACATCTGTATTTGGTCTATTACAAGTGTATTTGTTTACATCTATATTTGGTCTATTACAAGTGTATATGCTTACATTTGTATTTGGTCTATTACAAGTGTATTTGTTTACATCTATATTTGGTCTATTAAAAGTGTATTTGCTTACATTAGTATTTGGTCTATTACAAGTGTATATGCTTACATTTGTATTTGGTCTATTACAAGTGTATTTGTTTACATCTGTATTTGGTCTATTACAAGTGTATTTGCTTACATCTGTATTTGGTCTATTACAAGTGTATATGCTTACATTTGTATTTGGTCTATTACAAGTGTATTTGTTTACATCTATATTTGGTCTATTACAAGTGTATTTGCTTACATTAGTATTTGGTCTACATCTATATTTGGTCTATTACAAGTGTATTTATTTACATCTATATTTGGTCTATTACAAGTGTATTTGCTTACATTTGTATTTGGTCTATTACAAGTGTATTTGTTTACATCTATATTTGGTCTATTACAAGTGTATTTGCTTACATTAGTATTTGGTCTATTACAAGTGTATTTGTTTACATCTGTATTTGGTCTATTACAAGTGTATTTTTTACATCTGTATTTGGTCTATTACAAGTGTATTTGTTTACATCTATATTTGGTCTATTACAAGTGTATATGCTTACATTTGTATTTGGTCTATTACAAGTGTATTTGTTTACATCTATATTTGGTCTATTACAAGTGTATTTGCTTACATTAGTATTTGGTCTATTACAAGTGTATATGCTTACATTTGTATTTGGTCTATTACAAGTGTATTTGTTTACATCTGTATTTGGTCTATTACAAGTGTATTTGCTTACATCTGTATTTGGTCTATTACAAGTGTATATGCTTACATTTGTATTTGGTCTATTACAAGTGTATTTGTTTACATCTATATTTGGTCTATTACAAGTGTATTTGCTTACATTAGTATTTGGTCTACATCTATATTTGGTCTATTACAAGTGTATTTGTTTACATCTATATTTGGTCTATTACAAGTGTATTTGCTTACATTAGTATTTGGTCTATTACAAGTGTATATGCTTACATTTGTATTTGGTCTATTACAAGTGTATTTGTTTACATCTATATTTGGTCTATTACAAGTGTATTTGCTTACATTAGTATTTGGTCTATTACAAGTGTATATGCTTACATTTGTATTTGGTCTATTACAAGTGTATTTGTTTACATCTGTATTTGGTCTATTACAAGTGTATTTGCTTACATTTGTATTTGGTCTATTACAAGTGTATTTGTTTACATCTATATTTGGTCTATTACAAGTGTATTTGTTTACATCTGTATTTGGTCTATTACAAGTGTATTTGTTTACATCATATTTGGTCTATTACAAGTGTATTTGCTTATATCTGTATTTGGTCTATTACAAGTGTATTTGTTTACATCTGTATTTGGTCTATTACAAGTGTATTTGTTTACATCTGTATTTGGTCTATTACAAGTGTATTTGTTTACATCTGTATTTGGTCTATTACAAGTGTATTTGTTTACATCTATATTTGGTCTATTACAAGTGTATTTGCTTACATTAGTATTTGGTCTATTACAAGTGTATTTGCTTATATCTGTATTTGGTCTATTACAAGTGTATTTGTTTACATCTGTATTTGGTCTATTACAAGTGTATTTGTTTACATCTGTATTTGGTCTATTACAAGTGTATTTGTTTACATCTGTATTTGGTCTATTACAAGTGTATTTGTTTACATCTGTATTTGGTCTATTACAAGTGTATTTGTTTACATCTGAATTTGGTCTATTACAAGTGTATTTGTTTACATCTGTATTTGGTCTATTACAAGTGTATTTGTTTACATCTGTATTTGGTCTATTACAAGTGTATTTGCTTACATCTGTATTTGGTTTATTACAAGTGTATTTGTTTACATCTGTATTTGGTCTATTACAAGTGCATTTGCTTACATTTGTATTTGGTCTATTACAAGTGTATTTGTTTACATCTGTATTTGGTCTATTACAAGTGTATTTGCTTACATCTGTATTTGGTCTATTACAAGTGTATTTGTTTACATCTGTATTTGGTCTATTACAAGAGTATTTGTTTACATCTATATTTGGTCTATTACAAGTGTATTTGTTTACATCTATATTTGGTCTATTACAAGTGTATTTGCTTACATTAGTATTTGGTCTATTACAAGTGTATATGCTTACATTTGTATTTGGTCTATTACAAGTGTATTTGTTTACATCTATATTTGGTCTATTACAAGTGTATTTGTTTACATCTATATTTGGTCTATTACAAGTGTATTTGCTTACATTAGTATTTGGTCTATTACAAGTGTATTTGCTTACATTAGTATTTGGTCTATTACAAGTGTATTTGTTTACATTAGTATTTGGTATATTACAAGTGTATTTGCTTACATTAGTATTTGGTCTATTACAAGTGTATTTGTTTACATTAGTATTTGGTATATTACAAGTGTATTTGCTTACATTAGTATTTGGTCTATTACAAGTGTATATGCTTACATTTGTATTTGGTCTATTACAAGTGTATTTGCTTACATTAGTATTTGGTCTATTACAAGTGTATATGCTTACATTTGTATTTGGTCTATTACAAGTGTATTTGTTTACATCTGTATTTGGTCTATTACAAGTGTATTTGCTTACATCTGTATTTGGTCTATTACAAGTGTATTTGTTTACATCTGTATTTGGTCTATTACAAGTGTATTTGTTTACATCGTATTTGGTCTATTACAAGTGTATTTGCTTATATCTGTATTTGGTCTATTACAAGTGTATTTGTTTACATCTGTATTTGGTCTATTACAAGTGTATTTGTTTACATCTGTATTTGGTCTATTACAAGTGTATTTGTTTACATCTGTATTTGGTCTATTACAAGTGTATTTGTTTACATCTGAATTTGGTCTATTACAAGTGTATTTGTTTACATCTGTATTTGGTCTATTACAAGTGTATTTGTTTACATCTGTATTTGGTCTATTACAATTGTATTTGTTTACATCTGTATTTGGTCTATTACAAGTGTATTTGCTTACATTAGTATTTGGTCTATTACAAGTGTATTTGCCTACATTTGTATTTGGTATATTACAAGTGTATTTGCCTACATTTGTATTTGGTATATTACAAGTGTATTTGCTTACATTAGTATTTGGTCTATTACAAGTGTATTTGTTTACATTTGTATTTGGTCTATTACAAGTGCATTTGCTTACATTTGTATTTGGTCTATTACAAGTGTACTTGTTTACATCTGTATTTGGTCTATTACAAGTGTATATGCTTACATTAGTATTTAGTCTATTACAAGTGTATTTGTTTACATCTGTATTTGGTCTATTACAAGTGTATTTGCTTACATTAGTATTTGGTCTATTACAAGTGTATTTGCCTACATTTGTATTTGGTATATTACAAGTGTATTTGCTTACATTAGTATTTGGTCTATTACAAGTGTATTTGCCTACATTTGTATTTGGTATATTACAAGTGTATTTGCTTACATTAGTATTTGGTCTATTACAAGTGTATTTGTTTACATTTGTATTTGGTCTATTACAAGTGCATTTGCTTACATTTGTATTTGGTCTATTACAAGTGTATTTGTTTACATCTGTATTTGGTCTATTACAAGTGTATATGCTTACATTAGTATTTGGACTATTACAAGTGTATTCGTTTACATTAGTATTTGGTATATTACAAGTGTATTTGCTTACATTAGTATTTGGTCTATTACAAGTGTATTTGCTTATATCTGTATTTGGTCTATTACAAGTGTATTTGTTTACATCTGTATTTGGTCTATTACAAGTGTATTTGCCTACATTTGTATTTGGTCTATTACAAGTGTATTTGCTTACATTAGTATTTGGTCTATTACAAGTGTATTTGTTTACATCTGTATTTGGTCTATTACAAGTGTATTTTTTTACATCTGTATTTGGTCTATTACAAGTGTATTTGTTTACATCTATATTTGGTCTATTACAAGTGTATATGCTTACATTTGTATTTGGTCTATTACAAGTGTATTTGTTTACATCTATATTTGGTCTATTAAAAGTGTATATGCTTACATTAGTATTTGGTCTATTACAAGTGTATATGCTTACATTTGTATTTGGTCTATTACAAGTGTATTTGTTTACATCTGTATTTGGTCTATTACAAGTGTATTTGCTTACATCTGTATTTGGTCTATTACAAGTGTATATGCTTACATTTGTATTTGGTCTATTACAAGTGTATTTGTTTACATCTATATTTGGTCTATTACAAGTGTATTTGCTTACATTAGTATTTGGTCTACATCTATATTTGGTCTATTACAAGTGTATTTATTTACATCTATATTTGGTCTATTACAAGTGTATTTGCTTACATTTGTATTTGGTCTATTACAAGTGTATTTGTTTACATCTATATTTGGTCTATTACAAGTGTATTTGCTTACATTAGTATTTGGTCTATTACAAGTGTATTTGTTTACATCTGTATTTGGTCTATTACAAGTGTATTTTTTTACATCTGTATTTGGTCTATTACAAGTGTATTTGTTTACATCTATATTTGGTCTATTACAAGTGTATATGCTTACATTTGTATTTGGTCTATTACAAGTGTATTTGTTTACATCTATATTTGGTATATTACAAGTGTATTTGCTTACATTAGTATTTGGTCTATTACAAGTGTATATGCTTACATTTGTATTTGGTCTATTACAAGTGTATTTGTTTACATCTGTATTTGGTCTATTACAAGTGTATTTGCTTACATCTGTATTTGGTCTATTACAAGTGTATATGCTTACATTTGTATTTGGTCTATTACAAGTGTATTTGTTTACATCTATATTTGGTCTATTACAAGTGTATTTGCTTACATTAGTATTTGGTCTACATCTATATTTGGTCTATTACAAGTGTATTTGTTTACATCTATATTTGGTCTATTACAAGTGTATTTGCTTACATTAGTATTTGGTCTATTACAAGTGTATATGCTTACATTTGTATTTGGTCTATTACAAGTGTATTTGTTTACATCTATATTTGGTCTATTACAAGTGTATTTGCTTACATTAGTATTTGGTCTATTACAAGTGTATATGCTTACATTTGTATTTGGTCTATTACAAGTGTATTTGTTTACATCTGTATTTGGTCTATTACAAGTGTATTTGCTTACATTTGTATTTAGTCTATTACAAGTGTATTTGTTTACATCTATATTTGGTCTATTACAAGTGTATTTGTTTACATCTGTATTTGGTCTATTACAAGTGTATTTGTTTACATCATATTTGGTCTATTACAAGTGTATTTGCTTATATCTGTATTTGGTCTATTACAAGTGTATTTGTTTACATCTGTATTTGGTCTATTACAAGTGTATTTGTTTACATCTGTATTTGGTCTATTACAAGTGTATTTGTTTACATCTGTATTTGGTCTATTACAAGTGTATTTGTTTACATCTATATTTGGTCTATTACAAGTGTATTTGCTTACATTAGTATTTGGTCTATTACAAGTGTATTTGCTTATATCTGTATTTGGTCTATTACAAGTGTATTTGTTTACATCTGTATTTGGTCTATTACAAGTGTATTTGTTTACATCTGTATTTGGTCTATTACAAGTGTATTTGTTTACATCTGTATTTGGTCTATTACAAGTGTATTTGTTTACATCTGTATTTGGTCTATTACAAGTGTATTTGTTTACATCTGAATTTGGTCTATTACAAGTGTATTTGTTTACATCTGTATTTGGTCTATTACAAGTGTATTTGTTTACATCTGTATTTGGTCTATTACAAGTGTATTTGCTTACATCTGTATTTGGTTTATTACAAGTGTATTTGTTTACATCTGTATTTGGTCTATTACAAGTGCATTTGCTTACATTTGTATTTGGTCTATTACAAGTGTATTTGTTTACATCTGTATTTGGTCTATTACAAGTGTATTTGCTTACATCTGTATTTGGTCTATTACAAGTGTATTTGTTTACATCTGTATTTGGTCTATTACAAGAGTATTTGTTTACATCTATATTTGGTCTATTACAAGTGTATTTGTTTACATCTATATTTGGTCTATTACAAGTGTATTTGCTTACATTAGTATTTGGTCTATTACAAGTGTATATGCTTACATTTGTATTTGGTCTATTACAAGTGTATTTGCTTACATTAGTATTTGGTCTATTACAAGTGTATTTGCTTACATTAGTATTTGGTCTATTACAAGTGTATTTGTTTACATCTGTATTTGGTCTATTACAAGTGTATTTGTTTACATCTGTATTTGGTCTATTACAAGTGTATTTGTTTACATCTGTATTTGGTCTATTACAAGTGTATTTGTTTACATCTGTATTTGGTCTATTACAAGTGTATTTGTTTACATCTATATTTGGTCTATTACAAGTGTATTTGCTTACATTAGTATTTGGTCTATTACAAGTGTATTTGCTTATATCTGTATTTGGTCTATTACAAGTGTATTTGTTTACATCTGTATTTGGTCTATTACAAGTGTATTTGTTTACATCTGTATTTGGTCTATTACAAGTGTATTTGTTTACATCTGTATTTGGTCTATTACAAGTGTATTTGCTTACATCTGTATTTGGTCTATTACAAGTGTATTTGTTTACATCTGTATTTGGTCTATTACAAGAGTATTTGTTTACATCTATATTTGGTCTATTACAAGTGTATTTGTTTACATCTATATTTGGTCTATTACAAGTGTATTTGCTTACATTAGTATTTGGTCTATTACAAGTGTATATGCTTACATTTGTATTTGGTCTATTACAAGTGTATTTGTTTACATCTATATTTGGTCTATTACAAGTGTATTTGTTTACATCTATATTTGGTCTATTACAAGTGTATTTGCTTACATTAGTATTTGGTCTATTACAAGTGTATTTGCTTACATTAGTATTTGGTCTATTACAAGTGTATTTGTTTACATTAGTATTTGGTATATTACAAGTGTATTTGCTTACATTAGTATTTGGTCTATTACAAGTGTATTTGTTTACATTAGTATTTGGTATATTACAAGTGTATTTGCTTACATTAGTATTTGGTCTATTACAAGTGTATATGCTTACATTTGTATTTGGTCTATTGCAAGTGTATTTGCTTACATTAGTATTTGGTCTATTACAAGTGTATATGCTTACATTTGTATTTGGTCTATTACAAGTGTATTTGTTTACATCTGTATTTGGTCTATTACAAGTGTATTTGCTTACATCTGTATTTGGTCTATTACAAGTGTATTTGTTTACATCTGTATTTGGTCTATTACAAGTGTATTTGTTTACATCGTATTTGGTCTATTACAAGTGTATTTGCTTATATCTGTATTTGGTCTATTACAAGTGTATTTGTTTACATCTGTATTTGGTCTATTACAAGTGTATTTGCCTACATTTGTATTTGGTCTATTACAAGTGTATTTGCTTACATTAGTATTTGGTCTATTACAAGTGTATTTGTTTACATCTGTATTTGGTCTATTACAAGTGTATTTGTTTACATCTGTATTTGGTCTATTACAAGTGTATTTGTTTACATCTATATTTGGTCTATTACAAGTGTATTTGTTTACATCTATATTTGGTCTATTACAAGTGTATTTGCTTACATTAGTATTTGGTCTATTACAAGTGTATATGCTTACATTTGTATTTGGTCTATTACAAGTGTATTTGTTTACATCTATATTTGGTCTATTACAAGTGTATTTGCTTACATTAGTATTTGGTCTATTACAAGTGTATATGCTTACATTTGTATTTGGTCTATTACAAGTGTATTTGTTTACATCTGTATTTGGTCTATTACAAGTGTATTTGCTTACATCTGTATTTGGTATATTACAAGTGTATTTGTTTACATCTGTATTTGGTCTATTACAAGAGTATTTGTTTACATCTATATTTGGTCTATTACAAGTGTATTTGTTTACATCTATATTTGGTCTATTACAAGTGTATTTGCTTACATTAGTATTTGGTCTATTACAAGTGTATATGCTTACATTTGTATTTGGTCTATTACAAGTGTATTTGTTTACATCTATATTTGGTCTATTACAAGTGTATTTGCTTACATTAGTATTTGGTCTATTACAAGTGTATATGCTTACATTTGTATTTGGTCTATTACAAGTGTATTTGTTTACATCTGTATTTGGTCTATTACAAGTGTATTTGTTTACATCTGTATTTGGTCTATTACAAGTGTATTTGTTTACATCGTATTTGGTCTATTACAAGTGTATTTGCTTATATCTGTATTTGGTCTATTACAAGTGTATTTGTTAACATCTGTATTTGGTCTATTACAAGTGTATTTGTTTACATCTGTATTTGGTCTATTACAAGTGTATTTGTTTACATCTGTATTTGGTCTATTACAAGTGTATTTGTTTACATCTGTATTTGGTCTATTACAAGTGTATTTGTTTACATCTGAATTTGGTCTATTACAAGTGTATTTGTTTACATCTGTATTTGGTCTATTACAAGTGTATTTGTTTACATCTGTATTTGGTCTATTACAATTGTATTTGTTTACATCTGTATTTGGTCTATTACAAGTGTATTTGCTTACATTAGTATTTGGTCTATTACAAGTGTATTTGCCTACATTTGTATTTGGTATATTACAAGTGTATTTGCCTACATTTGTATTTGGTATATTACAAGTGTATTTGCTTACATTAGTATTTGGTCTATTACAAGTGTATTTGTTTACATTTGTATTTGGTCTATTACAAGTGCATTTGCTTACATTTGTATTTGGTCTATTACAAGTGTACTTGTTTACATCTGTATTTGGTCTATTACAAGTGTATATGCTTACATTAGTATTTAGTCTATTACAAGTGTATTTGTTTACATTAGTATTTGGTATATTACAAGTGTATTTGTTTACATCTGTATTTGGTCTATTACAAGTGTATTTGCTTACATTAGTATTTGGTCTATTACAAGTGTATTTGCCTACATTTGTATTTGGTATATTACAAGTGTATTTGCTTACATTAGTATTTGGTTTATTACAAGTGTATTTGCCTACATTTGTATTTGGTATATTACAAGTGTATTTGCTTACATTAGTATTTGGTCTATTACAAGTGTATTTGTTTACATTTGTATTTGGTCTATTACAAGTGCATTTGCTTACATTTGTATTTGGTCTATTACAAGTGTATTTGTTTACATCTGTATTTGGTCTATTACAAGTGTATATGCTTACATTAGTATTTGGACTATTACAAGTGTATTCGTTTACATTAGTATTTGGTATATTACAAGTGTATTTGCTTACATTAGTATTTGGTCTATTACAAGTGTATATGCTTACATTTGTATTTGGTCTATTACAAGTGTATTTGTTTACATCTGTATTTGGTCTATTACAAGTGTATTTGCTTACATCTGTATTTGGTCTATTACAAGTGTATTTGTTTACATCTGTATTTGGTCTATTACAAGTGTATTTGTTTACATCGTATTTGGTCTATTACAAGTGTATTTGCTTATATCTGTATTTGGTCTATTACAAGTGTATTTGTTTACATCTGTATTTGGTCTATTACAAGTGTATTTGCCTACATTTGTATTTGGTCTATTACAAGTGTATTTGCTTACATTAGTATTTGGTCTATTACAAGTGTATTTGTTTACATCTGTATTTGGTCTATTACAAGTGTATTTTTTTACATCTGTATTTGGTCTATTACAAGTGTATTTGTTTACATCTATATTTGGTCTATTACAAGTGTATATGCTTACATTTGTATTTGGTCTATTACAAGTGTATTTGTTTACATCTATATTTGGTCTATTAAAAGTGTATTTGCTTACATTAGTATTTGGTCTATTACAAGTGTATATGCTTACATTTGTATTTGGTCTATTACAAGTGTATTTGTTTACATCTGTATTTGGTCTATTACAAGTGTATTTGCTTACATCTGTATTTGGTCTATTACAAGTGTATATGCTTACATTTGTATTTGGTCTATTACAAGTGTATTTGTTTACATCTATATTTGGTCTATTACAAGTGTATTTGCTTACATTAGTATTTGGTCTACATCTATATTTGGTCTATTACAAGTGTATTTATTTACATCTATATTTGGTCTATTACAAGTGTATTTGCTTACATTTGTATTTGGTCTATTACAAGTGTATTTGTTTACATCTATATTTGGTCTATTACAAGTGTATTTGCTTACATTAGTATTTGGTCTATTACAAGTGTATTTGTTTACATCTGTATTTGGTCTATTACAAGTGTATTTTTTTACATCTGTATTTGGTCTATTACAAGTGTATTTGTTTACATCTGTATTTGGTCTATTACAAGTGTATATGCTTACATTTGTATTTGGTCTATTACAAGTGTATTTGTTTACATCTGTATTTGGTCTATTACAAGTGTATTTGCTTACATCTGTATTTGGTCTATTACAAGTGTATATGCTTACATTTGTATTTGGTCTATTACAAGTGTATTTGTTTACATCTATATTTGGTCTATTACAAGTGTATTTGCTTACATTAGTATTTGGTCTACATCTATATTTGGTCTATTACAAGTGTATTTGTTTACATCTATATTTGGTCTATTACAAGTGTATTTGCTTACATTAGTATTTGGTCTATTACAAGTGTATATGCTTACATTTGTATTTGGTCTATTACAAGTGTATTTGTTTACATCTATATTTGGTCTATTACAAGTGTATTTGCTTACATTAGTATTTGGTCTATTACAAGTGTATATGCTTACATTTGTATTTGGTCTATTACAAGTGTATTTGTTTACATCTGTATTTGGTCTATTACAAGTGTATTTGCTTACATTTGTATTTGGTCTATTACAAGTGTATTTGTTTACATCTATATTTGGTCTATTACAAGTGTATTTGTTTACATCTGTATTTGGTCTATTACAAGTGTATTTGTTTACATCATATTTGGTCTATTACAAGTGTATTTGCTTATATCTGTATTTGGTCTATTACAAGTGTATTTGTTTACATCTGTATTTGGTCTATTACAAGTGTATTTGTTTACATCTGTATTTGGTCTATTACAAGTGTATTTGTTTACATCTGTATTTGGTCTATTACAAGTGTATTTGTTTACATCTATATTTGGTCTATTACAAGTGTATTTGCTTACATTAGTATTTGGTCTATTACAAGTGTATTTGCTTATATCTGTATTTGGTCTATTACAAGTGTATTTGTTTACATCTGTATTTGGTCTATTACAAGTGTATTTGTTTACATCTGTATTTGGTCTATTACAAGTGTATTTGTTTACATCTGTATTTGGTCTATTACAAGTGTATTTGTTTACATCTGTATTTGGTCTATTACAAGTGTATTTGTTTACATCTGAATTTGGTCTATTACAAGTGTATTTGTTTACATCTGTATTTGGTCTATTACAAGTGTATTTGTTTACATCTGTATTTGGTCTATTACAAGTGTATTTGCTTACATCTGTATTTGGTTTATTACAAGTGTATTTGTTTACATCTGTATTTGGTCTATTACAAGTGCATTTGCTTACATTTGTATTTGGTCTATTACAAGTGTATTTGTTTACATCTGTATTTGGTCTATTACAAGTGTATTTGTTTACATCTGTATTTGGTCTATTACAAGTGTATTTGTTTACATCTGTATTTGGTCTATTACAAGTGTATTTGCTTACATTAGTATTTGGTCTATTACAAGTGTATTTGCCTACATTTGTATTTGGTATATTACAAGTGTATTTGCTTACATTAGTATTTGGTCTATTACAAGTGTATTTGCCTACATTTGTATTTGGTATATTACAAGTGTATTTGCTTACATTAGTATTTGGTCTACTACAAGTGTATTTGGTCTACTACAAGTGTATTTGTTTACATTAGTATTTGGTCTATTACAAGTGTATTTGCCTACATTTGTATTTGGTATATTACAAGTGTATTTGTTTACATCTGTATTTGGTCTACTACAAGTGTATTTGTTTACATTTGTATTTGGTCTATTACAAGTGCATTTGCTTACATTTGTATTTGGTCTATTACAAGTGTATTTGCTTACATCTGTATTTGGTCTATTACAAGTGTATTTGTTTACATCTGTATTTGGTCTATTACAAGTGTATTTGTTTACATCTGTATTTGGTCTATTACAAGTGTATTTGTTTACATCTGTATTTGGTCTATTGCAAGTGTATTTGTTTACATTTGTATTGGTATATTACAAGTGTATTTGCTTACATTAGTATTTGGTCTATTACAAGTGTATTTGTTTACATCTGTATTTGGTCTATTACAAGTGTATTTGTTTACATCTGTATTTGGTCTATTACAAGTGTATTTGTTTACATCTGTATTTGGTCTATTACAAGTGTATTTGTTTACATCTGTATTTGGTCTATTACAAGTGTATTTGTTTACATCTGTATTTGGTTTATTACAAGTGTATTTGCTTACATTAGTATTTGGTCCATTACAAGTGCATTTGCCTACATCTGTATTTGGTCTATTACAAGTGTATTTGCTTACATTTGTATTTCGTCTATTACAAGCGTATTTGTTTACTTTTGTATTTGGTCTATTATAAGTGCATTTGTTTACATTTGTATTTGGTCTATTACAAGTGTATTTGCTTACATTAGTATTTCGTCTATTACAAACGTATTTGTTTACTTTTGTATTTGGTCTATTATAAGTGCATTTGTTTACATTTGTATTTGGTCTCTTACAAGTGTATTTGCTTACATTTGTATTTGGTCCATTACAAGCGTATTTGATTACATACAGAACCATACAGACTGGAAAACGTGATATTTTGCATGTTTTGTATAATTTAAATGAATTGAATTTCATCAGAAACATTGGTCATTGCATTTATCGTTACTCACGCTTACATTTTGTAAGGTACCCCTGTATGAATTTTAATGAATGCTCTTATCATAGCACCACAAAAATTGCACTGTTATATGTGTGAATTATTTTGTCCAATTCTCTCACAAAGTGGTTGGAAGTAGTTTCCTTAAAAGGTTTGCACATTTCATAGAATGCTTTATTACTGAGTTTTATTACTGTAGAATACTTTATTTTCGCTTGGAATTTATTTTCGCTATTTTCGCTGAAGGGATGATTCCGTGAAAATAAAATCTAGTGAATATACTTTTTTTCCTATATTTCACATTTCACATTTCACATTTCACAAAACGCCCAAAAAGCCTTTTCAGCGAAAATTAATTCCAGCGAAAATAACGTATTCCACAGTATTTCCTTGTGCAAGTAAGGGATTACCATTTGAAAATGATGGGGGTGGATCAATTTGCGTATTCACATATATCATGTATGCCACAATACCTGTATTCACATCCCCCCCTTAAAACCCTCCATTCTCAACCCTATTTTTTTTAAACTGGGCACCCATAAACACCGTGAGTAAATTATTTTCATAAGCAACATGTTTTATGTTAATTCAAGTGAGGTATAACTGTGTTATATCTGTGTTAACATAGGCATATATATCAAAATAATATTCGGATGCAGGTGTGACCCATCAACCATACGAGCCACCGGGTGTAAATTACCCTGCCACGGTGACGAGTCGGTATACGGTCGGCGGCGTCGGAAACGGGGTAGATTCCCCATCTCCTTGCCTCTTAACAACTTACCTGTTAAACCAGCAGTTCCAATGGCGTAAAGACTTCGTATTTATCTTTCTGAATTTATGTTGACTACTTGAATGGTACAATGCGACACTGAATACATAAACACTCCATTTAACGCAGCTGAGCGAAAGTGAACCAAAACAATACGCCCGCCATTAACAGGAAATTGTGAGTTCTCCCATCATGCATCCGACGTTGGTTCAGTGATGCGGAGAATCAGACGGATGACTGCGATCCAGAGATCTAGATGTACTATCAACGTTGATTGGACAACGAGGGAGTTCGTGTACCGTACACCATCGTGTGGGGATAGCGAGTGTATGCAGCTCGAATTATGCACGACGAATTCCAAGTGTTTAGTATTTTTTTAGAATACAATCATCTTAGGGAAATTAAATATTTCAATGTGCCGCTCAACGTGGTCTGTTTTTGTTGTTGCTAAGAGGGATAGATTGCAGAATTTTGAAAAAATCCTAAAGATCAGTAGCATAAAAGGGAAAAATATAACACACAGTGAAAATAACAATAAAAAAAAGTACCGGCAAATTCATCGCCTGACCCATAGTTTCTAAAAGTCCGCTTCGAAAAATGCGTGACGGGATCTTACATTTTAACGGCATAACTTTTAAATCGAGCGGTATAAAAAAAATGTTTTTTCAAAATTTTGCCTAAGATGGGGCATAATTTATAGCAATTTTACTACCAACATGTCACGGTTTTTGACACTCTCGCTCTGGCCTCACACGTTTACAAAGAAAACCAGAGGCGGTGGCACGAAATTTTGTAGGGGGGGGGGGGTGTGACCTGCTCACCATCCCTCGCCCTTAAGGCGCGACGTTCATAGGGGGTCCGGGGCGTGCTTCCTCTTAACAATTTAGACCCTACGCTATTTCCTGCATTTTGAGAGGCAAATTTAGAAGACACAAATGTTTCAGCTTGATTTTAGGGGACAGAAATTTTTTTAATTTAAGCTGTTGTTTTTTAATTTGCATAATCAAGCACATGCTGTTTATCCCAATCTGATAACCAGATTTGTTCATAAGATAAATAAACATTGACAAAGCAAATAAACCAATGCATGTACAGAGATGTTATATAATGCCTGCTGCCCACTGTGGTCAATACTAGTAGCACAGCGCTCAATTCGTCAGTCTGTCGCCATCAACGGTCAGTGACATAAACACCACTTCCTACTTCCGGTACACAAAACCTGCAATCCTCGCCTCAAAATGGGTCCCGGTTCTGGTGAAAACAAGGACGATAGGACGTTATGGGTTGGAAATTTAGATACTAAAGTCACCGAAGACGTATTGTATGAGCTGTTTGTTCAGGTATGGTAGCGTTCCAAGTAATATTATAACAAAATTACGAAATGTGCAAAGATCGTTTGTGCTGCTAAAATATATTGTTTGAATTTCGACTAAAAGCTCGCATGGCATTTCTTTAATTATACAGTTTTATAGCAAGCATCAACTATCTCAATACATTCTATAAGCCAAAGGGTCTTTGAATAGGCAATGTAGAAATCCCAAGCCATTGTCATCGACTCAGTATCGACGAAATTGTTTGGTCCAACCAGTTACTAAAACCGTGGTCCCTCAACGGGGGCACACACATATGAACCTAACCCTACCTGTACCATACCCTCCATCTCTCCAAAATTAATTGTATATGCCCTAGATGATACCTTTAGTACTCTAGAGGTGTATATACAATTGGAAAGGGTGATTTAGGGTGAGGAGTACAAAGGAAAGTCTTTCGCAAATGTACATTTAAAAAATAATAGGTGTTTAGGGCTAGTGGGTCACAGAACAAGATCATTGATTGTAGCTAAGAACATATGAGTAAACATACCAAGGGACCGTGTATACCATGGCTGTGTTTGTAGTTTTTACAATGTAGACTGACACACCATCTATGATCACCAACATCCTAGCTCAGTTATTGTTGGTTTTCCCACACACTAATATAAAGAACGTAAAAAGTTCGGCTGCAGTGTGCACTAAGTGACAATAAGTACAAAGGATGTCAATAAAAGGTGTTTTTGAAATTAGTAAAGTCACAATCATGTGAGAAGTACCTATAGTCTTTGTATTGATGCAGTGTACAGGAGATAAATATGCAGGGTTTCATATGTTTACAAAGTAGGCTAAAAGATGAACTGGAACAGGAAGTCACTAAAAGTCAAAAGATTTTTTCGTTAGTGTGAGGGGGGAGAGTTGGTTAGTGTAGGAGAAAACAGGTGTTAATCCGAAAAAAACATAAAACCTTTCAGTTCATAGATATTTATTTCTATAATGAGTCTTCGTAGTACGCAGATCAATACAGCACAATTTATTAAACATAGCTACATGTATAAAATAAGACAACACCATCTCATAGTAGGAGTATGTAGATATAATTGTAGATATATTGTAATGTATTCCCATATGTTTAAAGGGGAACTAAATAGAGCCTATTTTGGTGTTTGTATTTATCAAGTTATGTATATTGATTATAAATTTGAAAAAAAAAATTAAAAAAAATGATTATCTTCAGAGTTATGATGATTTAAATATGAGAAACCATAAACCTGCGAAGGACTTCCGTTTGCGCCATCTTGCCATAAAAAAACGCCCTCATCAGGTATAAACAGGTAAGGTAACAAAGCATGATGACGAAATAGTATCTGATTAAATATAAGCAACTTAGGGAGTCATAGTTGGCTGGACTGGTGAATTGACTTCTAGTCGAGGTTGTTTCGACTTTTACGTTAATGTTATTTACAAGCGTATCAACATACAAACATTATGGATGTGCGATTGATCGAGCCAGGCATTTTGTTTTGTTTTTTGTCTAACTGTCTAATAAATGCTGTTTCCAGTACTGCACTGTGCGGCGTGCAAATTATTCAAAGTATGGATGCAGGAGTATGCAATCATGAGTTCGTAGGATGGTGGTGGAAACATTTTCGTCCATGTATTCACGGGGCTACACTGGCAAATCATGGGACAAGTGTCACAGGAACACCAAGCAAATTGTTCGTGTAATTTGGAATAAAACTATCATCCGAACAAGGGGCATCGTCGACGATATACTCTCATCACTCACACTGGACTGATCTGAATCTTCACAGTATACCGTACTTCCATGATCATAAGCCCGGAGGCATGAACACGCAAGGGAAAATTATCCAAAAAAGTCATTCGTTCACCACGCCGGGCTCGGGAAAATAATACTTATTTTTTTTTTAAAATGCGTCATTGATTTGAACGACACTTACAATGAAGAAACAAACATGTTCATAAAAACACACACATTTTATTACAATACGATTTACATACCATCTGAATTTACGGTGAAATAATGGGTAGGGTCTGTGAGGAAACAGTGGACGAAGGCATTTATCATTATCTTCGTTTTGGTATGTTTTCGATCGTACGCAAACTCTCGACGCAAAGCAATTTTCCACCATCAGGTTTTTCAGCACGATTTGACCTGGAACAACTTCCTTTGACATAACAGGTCATGTCTTTCATTAACCAATCAAAATGATGTGTCGTAATGATGAAATTTTCCGATGATTTTTTAACGCAATGCGGAAGTGAATTACCACAATGTTAAAATGCGATCTGTAGCACTGATTGCAACGAAAAAACAATGATTTTTTTTCCCTAAAAACTGGCGATTCGCAATTTCCGAAATATAAATGACGGTTAACAGTAACCGTGGGTAAACTGAGTGTGGAGGAAGAATTTAAACACCTTTCTTGGTCGCCAACATGTCACATCGTTCAAACCCTAGGCCTTTCATGATAGTCTCAAAGTAAACCATGCCCAATAACCAGGTACACGACTTAACGATCACATTTTTGGCTTTTCGAAAGCTACTACTCAAAGAAATAGGGATTACCGGTACTCCAGAATTGCAACATCGGGGTTCATCCTGAGTAAATGACAGAATAGAAAGCATGCGAACCACGTTGTGTACATTCGCCATGCACTCTGAAATTAATGCGAGTTTTCTCATAAAACTAAAAGCATGAACCAAACTACCATGCCAATCACGATTATTATGAAATGAAACCCACCTTTTACACGCATATTATAATCGTGAATGCTCTCAACTCGATAAATACCAAGTAAAAATATAGGAATGGGCTTCATACTCGAGAGGGACTTACGATCGGGGGAAGTACGGTACTTTAACGCAATTGGGCTTTCACTCTCAGAATACTGTGGTTCAAATGCATAAGGCTCTAACCCAAGTTTTAAAAAGCACATTGTGCATATAAAAGTTGAGTTTATACTAGTAGTACACAATGCTTGGCAGCATGAACGGCTATGTACAATGGCGTATACGAATACGATCAGATACTAAAACGTCATAGCTTTGAAAATATGTTCGTTCGTTATTTATTCCCCTCCATGAATGGCCTCCATGGTGTTTAATTGCAAGCATTTCAAATGCCTATCCAAGCTACAGTTATAATTAAAACAAACTTAAACCACTGCAATATTATTTCGAATACAGTTTAGAACATACACAACTATAAATTAAGGCCGCATTTAGGTTCGCTTTAAATGTCAGTGAATATTGTAATTTATCATGCATAATTATATCCTGTAGTTTATAGTGACCTAACTGCTGTACTTTCCAAAGTCAGTGTTGTGTCAATAGATAAATAAATAAAAATAAATAAATGTATTGTCTATTGTAAAGCTACAATGTTTGTTTTGAAAAATAGTTTGTTTCATTGAATGTTTACCTTACATTAATTAAATTTGTGACTATTGTTGTCTTAATTTTTGCATAGAATTATAATGATTTAATTTCAATATGTTTTTTGTGAGACAGTTTTGTGAAAAACCCAGAACAAAAATAAAAGAAAATGTTGATGTTACGCAGGGAGAGGTGTTCTTCCCAGCAACATGTTCAAGCATCATGACTCGCTTGCATATGAAATATGTGTCAATGTATTATTTTTTCTTCCAACAAACCTAGCGTCACATTTGTGGTACTTGAAAGAGTCTGGAGAGAACACTCATTTTGATGACAACCATAAGGTTTCCATCCCTGGTTCCCTGCGAATTATATGCTAATAATATTGAAACTTTCTTTTCAAGGCTGGTCCGCTAATTGATGTGAAAATAGCGAAAGATAAAGAAGGTAATCGTCGTAATTATGCATTCGTTGAATTCAAACACGACGTCTCGATACCATATACAATACAGCTGATGAACGGGATTCGGGTGTACGATCGACCACTGAAAATACAATGTCGGCCGAATAGTAAGCACGATTTCGCACAGAACATGGGACGAAACAGTCCTCAACAACAGGACGGGTATGGAAGTCGGCAGCAAACACCGAATACTAGCGGCAATGCAGGAATTCTACCATCACCGCATATGCAAATGCAAATGCCACCAGAACATTCTTCGTTTCACCGATCACATTCTATGCCGGCGAATCTTTCAACGTTTGCTAGTCAGAGATCGATGCAGCAGCCAAGTCACTATCAACATCGACAACAGTACAGGTCAGATCAGCGCCAACATTTCCGACAACAGTTTCAAGGCTCCGCAACAGATATGGGTTATCAGTCACAACAAAGAAGACCTATGACTCCATCACAGGTTATCGCTATGAATCAACAACAATACCGACCACCAAATATACCCCAGCAACCATGGCAACCATCCAGTCAACGAGGACATTATGGTTATCGATAAATGATATAATTTTCTGTCACATATTCATTAAATTCTTGTTTAATTTTCTTTTTACGTTAAATAATTGATTTAACAGTTTTGATCAACACTGCCTTGCAGGTATGGCTTCATAGTTTATGCTTGATTTCAACACGTCTTGGTGTTATCTCTGTGTCCACCATAAATGTAAACATGAACAAAAAAGGGTCTTCCTTTGTCATCTGTTTGTCATAGCAGAATTAAAAAAAAAAATAATTGTTTTTTCAATCGAGTACAATGTAAGACATATTATATCTGCATTTTGAGTTGGATTCCAATTTTGTGTGATGGGCAAGCATCAAAAAGGTTTTGGATTTTGTACAGTTCATGAGAAATCTTTTTCAAAACAATTTCTGAAATCAGATTTAGAAAAAG
Source organism: Saccoglossus kowalevskii (assembly GCF_978046115.1). Lineage (NCBI taxonomy): Eukaryota > Metazoa > Hemichordata > Enteropneusta > Harrimaniidae > Saccoglossus > Saccoglossus kowalevskii. The sequence continues at coordinate 23,888,806 of NC_140645.1, read as the reverse complement.
TTCATATACCGGCAGAGATCTGTTTAAATAAGGAAACTGGCACAGCGCCCTCATGCCATGGCCATGCGCCCCCTTACCCTGGGGACCAGTCTTCAACTGTGACCTGTCTGATAGTAATTTTGGCCCCAAGGAAGCCATAGAATGCTCCATTTTAATTTAGAATTATCAAAAACTCCACACCCTGGTAGGGAAAACTATCTCCGCCACTTGGTGGCGCCGCTAAATTGCAGTGCTCTTTCTTGCAGTTTTATATAATTATTCCAGAAAAAAACCTGACCTGATAAGACACATAAAGTGCCTTGAGTGATTACAACAATAACAATTATGTTTCATTTGGTGGTTAGACTGTGACTTTCAGTACAGGCTAGCTTCAGTGCATCAATATTTCAGGATTTGTTGTCATGCCAACACATTTTCTCATTTTTATGGGATCACAGTAGTCAGGGGGATTGTAACTTCAAGAAACAGAGATCTCAAAGTCATAGATCTCAAAGTCATCTTTTAATGCAGGTCCAATGCATACAAATACTGTAAAATACTTTATTTTAGCTGGAATTAATTTTCGCTGAAAAGACTTTTTGGGCGTTTTGTATGGAATTTATTTTTACTGAATCATTCCTTCAGCGAAAATAGCGAAAATTAATTCCAAGCGAAAATAAAGTATTTTACAGTACATTGTTTGCTTTTAATTTTACCTATTAAGCTACCCATACCCTGTATTTTCTCATTTCAAGATGTATCCTCTGTAGTTAGTTCAACAGAAAAATCAGTTACAATGAGTTTGTTGCTGCTCTAGCTACATCAAAACATAGATTCTCTTTTTAGTCTTTTCACCACCAAATTTTCTTGCCCAAATTTTTCTGCACTTTTTTTTTTTATATTTTTCAATATTTCTGGAGATGAACCCTAATTTTGGAGTCAACAGACACAATTTGAGTCAATATTCAGTTTTTATTTTTTTCCAAATTTTCTGAAGAAAATGCAGACTATAAACGGGAATATTTTGTGAATGTGTGATGAATAGAGAAAACTGGTGGTGAAAAGGTCAATGTCTGTGATTAAAGTGTGATGATGAGATCATTCATAATGCTTTATTTGAGTCTACCTATAAGGATATTACAGGAAATATTTGAAGGTCTAAATTTGTAGGAAATGTGTACCAAATATTGACTTATCAATGGTTTTTTAGTGTTTCCTTATTTTGGTCATTGCTTTTTCTTCCAATTATTTGTTTGTTTGTTATTACTGTGATGCTTTTAAGTATTTTTTCTGACATATGTGAATTCTTGGAATTCTTCTGTTGCAAATAAATGCACACAACAGTATTTGGATACAGATTTCATTTTCCTAAATTCTCTATAAAATAGTTGCAAGACTACAGTAAAATTTGAGACCACAGTAAAGTTTAGGTTGGATCTGATTCTCACAATTGGAAGCTCTGCTACATATTTATGTAGTCCATGGATTGAGCCAAATTCATTGTGTTTTTTTGTAACAGAGCCTCTGATTGGTTGACAAATCCCGAGTTGCTACATATTATTACAACACATGGTTTTAGTAACATGGCCTCTTATCGAGTTTTTTGTATGAAATTTCTATGTATATTTTGTATAGGCGGTCATTTGGAATGAGTAAACTGTGATTGATACTTATCTATCACATTTTGATATGTCATTTTTTAAAAGATCCTGAGATCACATCATTGTTTACATTGCTTACACTTTGTCTGGTGTTCAATAATGTGCTTATAGTTATACATAGTTTCTGTAAAGTACTATTTGGGCTGTTATATTTTCATTGTTTTTTATGAATCTCGTATAAAGAAGTATTTTCTGTTTCAAATTATTTGGAGAAAATGCTAAAAATCACTTGCAATTAAAAAGGGACAATGATTAAAATCATTTGCAAGTCAAAATTTCGTATTTCACCACAGACCCAGTAGAGATGAAAGATACAATTCTTCCATAAGGTCTATAATTCAACAGTACTTAGAACTTATGTAATTGACTTGAGTGTTTGTGTATAGTCAAAATAAACAAAGTATTTTAGTTTCATGTATGCTTCTATTAGAGCAAAGACAGAATTATTAAATATTCTCAAAAATACAAGATACCGATACAAGACGTTTGTGACTATGAAAATTATAAAAATACTTCAGCCCACCATTAATCCCCAGATCTTTTCATTCAAAGCTGGTCACAAAAGAATAAATTGACACTTGCAAATTTGATAAAATGTAATGGGGAGAACACTGATTGTCAACGTAATTTATCAGAATTATAAACCTAAACATTATATTTAGAGTGAGGTTACAAAATGTTTTGGTAATTCCAGGTTTTAGTAAATAGGGGAATTTTGTACTGATTGGACAAATACTGTATTGGCTACATTTTGTCAAAATCTCTTAAAAGTAACTTTTGATGTTCATGATTTTCAAAAAAACTCTTATATCTGTTTTGATACTGTTATTGGAGCCTGGTGAGAAACCCACATAGATGCCCAAATGCATTTTGGGTACATACCCATTGATGTTATCTGCATGCATGTAGGAATGTTTACTTTTAAATTTGTAAGTTTTTAAACATCCTACAACTTTTTTGACTTTTTAATAAAGAATACAACGAAGTGGGAAATGTTTTATTTTGTATTCATTTGCAAAAATAATGACTGATTAATTAATTAATTATGATCATTAGCTTTGTGACGTTACAATTCATACAGCAGTTTTTACAGCATGTGTGAAGAAATTGGTTGAAGTAAAAGGTACTTTTTATTTTGGTAAAATTTGCAAAAAATGTATAATGCGAACATGTTGAATGTTCTTTATTTTTATCCAAGGATTTGCAGTGACAATTTATCGAAACAGTGGATCAGAAATGATCAGAATCATCATGTATGAAATTCACATCGTTATTGCTGGATGTTAATCAACTGACCTTGGCATGGATTTTCTTTACTACACTTAAGATATCTTTTTAAAATGTTGCCCTTTAAAAATGTGCAATACAAAAAAAATGTGTACAGCTTGGGAACTAAAATCTGTATTAGAAGCCGTGGCTTCTATTAAAATGGTATAATGCAGCAGTTTATGGCTTCTATTATAGCATCTACACATATAAAAACTGGTGAATATTGGTTTCTCAATTGTTCAAAAAGAATGGGTGCGACTTCTTTTAAGGATGCAGCTTCTAATAGAGAGTTAATGGTAGTTATTCTTCAGAATCTCTCCCCCACACCCTATCGCATTTTGGCCAATGAACCCCCAACCCCATAAATCCTCTATCCTGTGACAGCACAGCTGGTGACCCCCAGCCTCTGACATTCCACTCAGTGACCATTGCCCCATTGACATTCCACTCAGTGACCATTGCCCCATTGACATTCCAGCCAGTAACCATTGCCCTTCGACATCCCAGCCAGTAACCATTGCCTTATTGACATTCCACTCAGTGACCATTGCCCCATTGACATTCCTGCCAGTAACCATTGCCCCATGACATTCCAGCCAGTAACCATTGCCCCATGACATTCCAGCCAGTAACCATTGCCCCATGACATTCCAGCCAGTAACCATTGCCCCATGACATTCCAGCCAGTAACCATTGCCCCATGACATTCCAGCCAGTAACCATTGCCCCATGACATTCCAGCCAGTAACCATTGCCCCATGACATTCCAGCCAGTAGTAACCATTGCCCCATGACATTCCAGCCAGTAACCATTGCCCCATGACATTCCAGCCAGTAACCATTGCCCCATGACATTCCAGCCAGTAACCATTGCCCCATGACATTCCAGCCAGTAACCATTGCCCCATGACATTCCAGCCAGTAACCATTGCCCCATGACATTCCAGCCAGTAACCATTGCCCCATGACATTCCAGCCAGTAACCATTGCCCCATGACATTACAGCCAGTAACCATTGCCCCATGACATTCCAGCCAGTAACCATCGCCCCATGACATTCCAGCCAGCAACCATTGCCCCATGACATAACAATTTCCAGCCAGTAACCATTGCCCCATGACATTCCAGCCAGTAACCATTGCCCCATGACATTCCAGCCAGTAACCTTTGCCCCATGACATTCCAGCCAGTAACCATTGCCCTATGACATTCCAGCCAGTAACCATTGCCCTATGACATTCCAGCCAGTAACCATTGCCCTATGACATTCCAGCCAGTAACCATTGCCCCGTGACATTCCAGCCAGTAACCATTGCCCAATGACATTCCAGCCAGTAACCATTGCCCTATGACATTCCAGCCAGTAACCATTGCCCTATGACATTCCAGCCAGTAACCATTGCCCTATGACATTCCAGCCAGTAACCATTGCCCTATGACATTCCAGCCAGTAACCATTGCCCCATGACATTCCAGCCAGTAACCATTGCCCCATGACATTCCAGCCAGTAACCATTGCCCCATGACATTCCAGCCAGTAACCATTGCCCCATGACATTCCAGCCAGTAACCATTGCCCCATGACATTCCAGCCAGTAACCATTGCCCCATGACATTACAGCCAGTAACCATTGCTCCATGACATTACAGCCAGTAACCATTGCCCCATGACATTACAGCCAGTAACCATTGCCCCATGACATTCCAGCCAGTAACCATTGCCCCATGACATTCCAGCCAGTAACCATCGCCCCATGACATTCCAGCCAGTAACCATTGCCCTATGACATCCCAGCCAGTAACCTTTGCCCTATGACATTCCAGCCAGTAACCATTGCCCTATGACATTACAGCCACTAACCATCGCCCCATGACATTCCAGCCAGCAACCATTGCCCCATGACATAAAAATTTCCAGCCAGTAACCATTGCCCCATGACATTCCAGCCAGTAACCATTGCCCTATGACATTCCAGCCAGTAACCTTTGCCCCATGACATTCCAGCCAGTAACCATTGCCCTATGACATTCCAGCCAGTAACCATTGCCCTATGACATTCCAGCCAGTAACCATTGCCCTATGACATTCCAGCCAGTAACCATTGCCCTATGACATTCCAGCCAGTAACCATTGCCCCGTGACATTCCAGCCAGTAACCATTGCCCAATGACATTCCAGCCAGTAACCATTGCCCTATGACATTCCAGCCAGTAACCATTGCCCTATGACATTCCAGCCAGTAACCATTGCCCTATGACATTCCAGCCAGTAACCATTGCCCTATGACATTCCAGCCAGTAACCATTGCCCCATGACATTCCAGCCAGTAACCATTGCCCCATGACATTCCAGCCAGTAACCATTGCCCCATGACATTCCAGCCAGTAACCATTGCCCCATGACATTCCAGCCAGTAACCATTGCCCCATGACATTCCAGCCAGTAACCATTGCCCCATGACATTCCAGCCAGTAACCATTGCCCCATGACATTACAGCCAGTAACCATTGCCCCATGACATTACAGCCAGTAACCATTGCCCATGACATTCCAGCCAGTAACCATCGCCCCATGACATTCCAGCCAGTAACCATTGCCCTATGACATCCCAACCAGTAACCTTTGCCCTATGACATTCCAGCCAGTAACCATTGCCCTATGACATTACAGCCACTAACCATTGCCCCATGACATTCCAGCCAGTAACCATTGCCCTATGACATTCCAGCCAGTAATCATTGCCCCATGACATTCCAGCCAGTAACCATTGCCCCATGACATTCCAGCCAGTAACCATTGCCCCATGACATTCCAGCCAGTAACCATTGCCCTATGACATTCCAGCCAGTAATCATTGCCCCATGACATTCCAGCCAGTAACCATTGCCCTATGACATTCCAGCCAGTAACCATTGCCCCATGACATTCCAGCCAGTAACCATTGCCCCATGACATTCCAGCCAGTAACCATTGCCCCATGAAATTCCAGCCAGTAACCATTGCCCTATGACATTCCAGCCAGTAACCATTACCTCATGACACTCCAGCCAGTAACCATTGCCCCATGACATTCCAGCCAGTAACCATTGCCCCATGAAATTCCAGCCAGTAACAATTGCCCTATGACATTCCAGCCAGTAACCATTGCCCTATGACATTCCAGCCAGTAACCATTGCCCCATGACATTCTAGCCAGTAACCATTGCCCTATGACATTCCAGCCAGTAACCATTGCCCTATGACATTTCAGCCAGTAATCATTGCCCCATGACATTCCAGCCAGTAACCATTGCCCCATGACATTACAGCCAGTAACCATTGCCCCATGACATTCCAGCCAGTAACCATTGCCTCATGACATTACAGCTAGTAACCATTGCCCTATGACATTACAGCCAGTAACCATTGCCTCATGACATTCCAGCCAGTAACCATTGCCCTGTGACATTCCAGCCAGTAACCATTGCCCTATGACATTCCAGCCAGTAACCATTGCCCCATGACATTACAGCCAGTAATCATTGCCCCATGACATTCCAGCCAGTAACCATTGCCCCATGACATTCCAGCCAGTAACCATTGCCCCATGACATTCCAGCCAGTAACCATTGCCCCATGACATTCCAGCCAGTAACCATTGCCCCATGACATTCCAGCCAGTAACCTGATCCATGTACCCGTATACATGATCACACATGGAACACAATGCATCATGGCAACCATCCTCAGCATACAAATATGTGTTCCTAATTGAGTAATTTGCCAATTTATAAAAACTGTATAACCAAAATGACTTTTTTTCTGAGACCGTGTATCGTAATGCTTACATTGGAAATTGTATTTATAGGATACTACTGTAAAAGGGTTAATTATTCACTGGGTTTTAATTTTGCTTATTTCGCTGACTGGAAAATGCGCTAAATTAAAACCCAGTGAATATGTAAAATTGAGCATAGAACACATTATCTAAATGATAAAACTGTGAATTTAAAACTCACCGAATATGTCTGAAATGTTAAAACAGTGAAATTTAAACCCAGTGAAAATTAGTCATTTTACAGTATAATAAAACAATTTATATGCGTTGTGTCATTTGAATCGCTTAGTTTTCACGAACTCGATGTAAACATACTTGCTCAACAAACTACTCTAGTCGTAATGGGACGTGACTAAAGGCTGCCGATGGTAGTAAATTTTGTAGACAAGTGAATCGGTCTGTGTTGTGGGCGGGCCTTACGTGCGGGTCAGTCTGCGCATGCGAGTTCTCGTGGCAATGCACTGAATTCTGGGAGACAGCCAATCAGTGACAGAAAAGAATTACGTGCTCCCTACGTAGTTGCATTGCGATTCGCCAGGCCATTCTTGAGTGTACTCAAAGTAGTTTCAGAGACTGAGACAAAAACAACGCATTTGACTAAAAACCATTATTTTTTTATTTTTTTAATATGCATAATTAACGTCGTATGTTCAATTGATATCTAGAACTTATCAAGATCCCATACCAGGAAGTAGATGCAATATAATAAGATTCAAATTTGTTGATTTAATCTGATTTATAATGATCGTTGACTCATTATCATAAAAGTGTATAATGCTGTAGCAGTGAAAAGCATAAGGCTGGGGATGTCATAAACGTTTTATAAATATATTTTTTATAGTGATTGTTGTACCAGAAACCGTTTAAAGTTTTCTGTGCTGTGATGAGTCAAATCTCATTGAAATCAAAATGATTACGATAGTTGAATTCAAACTGACTAACCCGGAAACAAAATGATAAAATCATCAATTAATATTAATGAATCAGTACAACACCGTCCAATCAGCAAGCCCTTCATTATGAATAAGTGGGCGGTCACAGTTGTCATGCCATGATAATATAGAGCTCTGGCACCACTCATTTTTCAAATTGTTATAAAATTGTTTATAAATTATGGTACAGCAATCTGCCTTTCACTGTAGTTCATCAGTGTAAACAAATCGTCCATTCAAATAATTGTACGTAATGCATATATTAAAGCGTACGCTCGTACTCGTGTAGAATAGTTGTTTATTTGCACCTTACTGCGTGGCTGTGACTGTAGCGCTTTTTCAGTAACTATTTTAAATACCAGATAATTATTTTTAAAGTGGGGAAGGGGGAGTCATCACCTGCGCATGCGCATAATTGAGTCCCAAGCAACGATAACAACACACGCTAAAACGCAAAGGCTCATGGGTAGACACTTGTTTGTGAAGAGTGACACGATATGGCCATCTGACGCACGCGCAGGTGACGACTCCTCCACTTTAACTTTATCCACTTTTATTCAGCAACACATGTTTGATATTGACTATGCTGATATACAACACATAACACATTATTCTTTATGGATTGGATACGGCTTTTACGGCCCGAGGTCATGCGAGGGTGCGTAAGCCGTACGACCGAGGTATCCAGTTCATACAAGTTTTATCATATACCTTATGGTGTAATTACAATTTTATTACGACGTAACCTCAAACAGACGGCGTAAAATGGCGCGTTTTGTTTTGATTGATGAAAAACATGCGCTTGGCCGGGCGTGATCCGGCAAATTATTGCCCCGATGTGAGGGCGCACTTCCCATAGCGTTACGAGGCCGGTAATACGAGGTATGTGATAAAGTACGCTAAGCTGGTTTGAAGAGAGCCTCGTGAAATGGAATAAAAGACAATATATCCTTTCGTTTATGCAAATCACACCCCAACACTCAACCAAACCCCAATGACCACGCCCATATTCCAGAAACCACGCCCAAACGTAACTCGATGTTCAAGTAACATTTAACAAAACTTCATACATTTTTGTTTTGGTGAACGGCCACATTTAGTAACTCGAGCTTTTAATAAACAGTTAACCGAACATCAAGTTACGGGCATCATAGATTTGTTGTTTTGGTTTAACGTTTAATTTAATAACTCGAATTTTGATTAACTGTTAACCGAACTTCGAGTTGCGGAAAACATAAAACGTTAAACAAGACAACAAATTTATGTTGCCAGTATCTCAAAGTTCGGTTAACTGTTAATTAAAGTTTGAGTTAATAATGTGGATCTCTCCAAGTTCAACTAGATTACGTCAGGAGACGATAGCAACCACATGTACTAAGATATCGACGTCTTAGTGCGGGAATTACAGAAACCAACCAACTGTCGAACCACAATTGCTATCACAGTAGCCAACAAGTGTACTTCTAGTTACGGAATGTACTCCTTAATTGCAATTAATAATTGTTCACTTATTCACTACAATTAACGCGTATTAATTAGCTAATATACGATTTGTGGGTTTCAACGGCGGGTGATATTTTGTTAGATTACGTCAGTGACGATCATGCAGGACTGCTGGCTCATTTGAAGTTCATCGTGTAACTTCCGAGGGGGAGGGGGCAACACTAGGACTAAATAGCGCCCCTACGCCGATGCTAATGCGCTTAAAGCGCGGCGGTCGTCGCGCAGCGCGTGTTCGAATTTCAAGTAAACAACCAATGTATTTTACATGTGTTGTATATGTCGCTATGAGTCCCATATCGAACCAGACGTGGCTCGACGACCACCGTCCTTTAAGTAATATATATCACGTTCAGTCAAATGCGATATCTTACAACACTGTCTCACTCCTCAGATAGGTATGATCGGTATGAGCATATGCATAAAGAAGTGAAGCGAAGTGACAGTGAAGTGATTGAGACACTAAAGACAACGTCAGTATGGCTGGAGCTACCATCGTGTTAGTCGAGATTTATAGTAACACAGTTGTATCGAAATAATATAATCCACGTAATCCTAAAAGAAAATCTGTCGCCAACTTATTATAATACCCCCTCATTTACCATGGAAACAACGGATCGAGCACATCTGCGTGATATAAAAAGTGACCTTTGACTTTTATCCCCGAAGAATGCGTCTTGTTAAGTAAAAACTACGACAGTTCTAATCGATGTATTTTTTTGATAACTTTTGTAGCGTGGCACGATTTCGTGTAATTCAGTTGCTCCATTCTACGCGGCAAAGTCGCCATTCTCACGCTGGTTATGTAGTGCGTCGCGATGACGTTACGCACGCAGCATGGTAGTGACTGGCATATACCGTAACGGTCAAACCCATTGTGGTGGACGGGCTTTATCGACAATTTTAACAGATTCATTCCGATGTAGACATCCTCCATGCGAAACATTCTAATACGCCGTGCCGATTTTAACACGCCCCTCGCCACGTCCATTGACAGAACGTACGCTGGACCCGTTGGGTATGGCGGATAAAACTCGTACGACCACTCTTCCTCGCTTACGTACCATTTATTCCATGTCTTGCGTATCGGTTTCGATTGTACGTACACGTAGCCGACGGCGTATCCTTCTCGCGGTGCCTCGCTCAGAAGCGGTATGAGGTTATCCAAGTTGACAAATACGTCATCGTCAACTTTCATGACGTACTTCGCATTTGGGCAGTACGTGACCGCCCAGCGCAGCAGCATCATCGTTTTCAGGGTGAGATTATAGTACGAGTCATCAAAATCCAAAACTACTAAATCCATAAACGTATCACTCTCCAGTTTTAAGGTGTTCAAAATACTTGAGACATTTACAGTTGGCCTGCCCATGACAAACACATGCCTTATTTGGTAACCATCGACTTCTTTTAATCGTCCACGGACATTTCTGATGACGGCTCTTTTGTCAGCTTTCAGTGGGGAAATCGGGGTCATCATTAAAACAAAAACATTGTTTATGCTTCGGGGAACATTGCAAATGCCACTGGGGTTAAATAGATACGGAAAGTCAAAGTTATTGACGTTACTTCCTGTTAATGTATAATTGCTTAATATCGCAGAAAACTGTTCCTGTGTCTTGGTTATTGACCACTGAGTTGGATCCGAAAACTCATCATCGCCCGAACCAGCAAAGTAAGAGCTAACGTCATTGGTCAGCTCTGTCGACGCCGTCACGGATTCTTCCAATAGCTGCTTTGATTCAAGTAACTGATACAGCGTAGCCATCAAAATAAACACATTGCATGAAACTAGAAGAAACAGTAACAAAACGTTTCTTTTTCTTCCTGTGTTCCTGTATTTCTTTGCCATTTTCATCTACTGATAACATTACATTTGTGCCAGATTCCATATTTTCTAATAAAAAAACACAAACAATGACACGTTGTTAGTTGTATGTTCTAAGTTGTAGAGATTATATCACCTTCGTCGCCTATCAGCGTCGTGTTCGACCAGGGCTCCACGCGACGTACGGGTCGTCACCTCACGTTTTTTTTATATGTGGGTCGTCATTATCAATGTTTTGGTTTAGAGGTGTGTAGCATTTATTTACTTTTCACACGTCCTTATATTCAAAGCCAGATACCGAAAAGGCTGAATAAATTGCTGATTCTTAATGACAGCAACATGGTAAAGCATGCGCGTGTAACTTGAAACTTAAATCAACTGTCATTTGAACAATACAGATACTTACCACCATTCATTTGTAGTTTTTCATGTCAGTGACCCCCAGCTTACATAGTGTATGTGGTAACGAGGTAAGCCAAGTAGATCGCTGAAAACACTTTTGTTTAGAAGTGGGTATATACATAAAAAAATGGTTTAAAATTGAGTATGGTTTACGAGAGGTGGGCTGCACACCTCTATCCACTTAATGGCCCAGACGAAGACACGCTATGGCCGTCTGCCGCATGCGCAGGTGACGACTCCCAAGATAAACCAAAGACTATGGGAATATATTCTCCAGTGTCTTTGTTTAAACATAATTTGAACGCTCCTTCTCGGTGACTGTGGTGCTTTAAATGGTTTGGCCGTCGTGTCACGCATACACGAAATATGGGTCCCACATTAACAACTGAAAGATATTGTTTTTGATTGTTGCATAGATCAACGCGTACGAAAAGAGATTATACCGGTGGTTGAACTTGGTAATACCTGCGACGATTACAACATATCGAAAGACTTTTAAGGAGCCACAGTCACGCGTGAAGTAGCGCTTGTAGGTATTATATGTTCATTTCAAACTTACTACACACTTTGAAAATAATTGTACTTTGATGCTGCAGCATTATAATTTGTTTAGAACGAATATAATATGGCCGACTGGTGGCCATTTTGTTTTAACGAATGCTTTCCATAGATGCCTGACATGGCTTGTTATTATGGTACATATATACATATTCCCGTCTACTTACAGTGAAAATTGACAAAACTGTGGTATTATGTCATGACTTGTTATCTGCATATATATATTTGTGGATAATTACGGAGTCAATAAACATTTTAGAATAAACTGCGAGACAATTGACGTATACTTTTAGCGTACAGATCACCTTTATTTTGACTTATCTTGAAGTGTCACTTTATACTGCGAAGCACGTGATCAGCTCATAATGACATACATGGCGTAATGTGATCAGCTAATAAGGTCATGGTCATGACACGTGATTGTGTAGCCCTAACTCTATGAATTAAAGTACATGAAATATTTAGCAAAGTCAAAAATACAACATCTACATGTTTAATTTCCATAATAATTTAACAACAATTTAACCAACGTATATACAAAATGGTAAAAAATTGAGATTTGACCACGTTGATAGTAATTTATGCGACAGTTTGTAAATATATGCTAAACCAGAAAATGGCCAACTTTGTCAATAAACTAATAGTATATAGTGTGATCACTTATTTTTCTAAGTAGTGTCTCTTGTGTGCGACCAGGTGCCATTTAATATCATAGAAAGTAATTTCAAACATTCCCCATGCAACCAAGAAGTAATATAACATTTTCAACACGACTTTAGGTGTTCATACTTTAGACAATTCATCAAAATATCACTCTTATGAATATGACGAACACGCCGTACTTATGAGCCCAATTGTAAATTTAAAAGCTAACGATAAACAAAACACTTTTTATTTCATTAGTAGCGCTTCGAACAATTATTTACAGTTCAGTTATTTTATATTTTTAGACGGTTATGTCCTTGTAAAATTACTTTTTGGTGACGTGGTAAACAAATAATCACGACAAACTCACACTGCATATGTCATTTTATCTATATATAAAGGTATTTACAATGTCACTTATTATACTATCGAACTGAGAATATATCCAAAATGTAGGAAAATGAGAAATTAGTTGTCCTAATGAGCCATGTTTTGCCAAATTTGGTTCTGTTTGCGGCTTGTCATTTACCTGCAACAATATATATATTCACACTTTGATTCATGAATGGTCATCCCCGTGTACAAATCATAATTGCAGGTTATTTAAGATTTTGATCAGGAATTTGTTTTAAAGGAAAGACGAAAGGCAACTGAGTTTGCATATATGTTCATATCTGGACAAAGTATACGTGGCAACGTACTTGTTTTGATACTAATTATATATTTTATTATAAAATGATTCCTTGTAGAATAATGATGCCCATAAACTGAAATATATACCAGGCTTTAACCAATAAAAATGTAATTTATATTGAACTTTGCCCTCTCATAATATTAGAAAAGCTACACATTTGACACATAGAGTACACACTAAAAGCTTTCCAAAGATATCTTACATGATCAGCATTGACTTGTTGGTGCCGATATTTCCATGGCCCATGAACTAACAGTGTCAGAACACATCGCAGACTTTTAGAAAGCATCATTGAAAAAGGGAATGTCAGATGGAAATGAAACTTCAAACACAAGTCAATAAATAACCACCAACTTTCATATCTATTCTATGAAACATTAATATAAAACATCAATGTGAATAAAATCAAAAAGATTGAAAAAATGTCAAAGTTTGAGCACAAATCAGTGTTATTATTATACTAGCTATAAAAAGATCACAAACCTAAAAACAAAAGCAAACAAAAAATACAAGAGCGCCGGGTACCTTAACAGGTGAGCAATGAGGTGGTAACAGGTTCAATCGGCAGTGTATTAATTAGACTGAAATATACCAACTAAGCTGCTTGTCCCACACACAGCTGCTGCGTACATGGACGCGTTATATGAGTTTAACTGTAAGTGATGATAATTTTTCGTCGAAAATGAAAACAATTGTGTTATTATACCTCATATGGAAGATCTTCACATTGACTTTACAGAACAAGACCACGTAATGGTCAACAAAACAGATTAATAATGAAAATCGAGAGACTTTGAGTTCATTTTGTCGCATGCGCAATTACTTTTACGAAAATGGCGTCTGCAACAGATCCTTGTGTTCGTTTTATGTTATGTTCATTTTGTTACTATAATTACACACATAGTTACTGTAGCATCGCTCAATATTCGGTTTAATGATCCGAAGCGGCGTAGCCTAGGTCAATAAGTATTAACTGCTTATTAAAACACATATATGTTTGTGTTGGTAGTACGTAAATTAATAATCACAGCACGCGTGTATAAGTGTATATCATTTTTCATTGGTGCTTTGATAGATACAATCGAAACTAATTTACATAATGCGTGAACGATTTCCCGTGTCTCAAAGTCGGCTATCGGAACCTCCCTAGCAATACCCTGCCCATTTAAAAACAAAGTTGACAGTTATCATGACAAAACAACACACTATAGTCTGTTGACAGAACACTTGGCGATTCACTATATAAAACAATGGATAAATAGTTATAATGCTTTGTATATATTTTTTATGAAAATATATTGAATTTGACTTGTAGCACTTACCCTGTCACACATTTCTGTAGAGTTCCAGTACCCGTATATATTCGAACACCGAGCAAACGCACACCAATGAGGTCATGGCTGAGCGCAACCACTTTTTAAAACCAGTCTGACCTAGCTGGCGCGTGGTTCCAAATATCACGATAAACAGATCAGACAGCAGTGCACACGGTAGGGCTAAAAGGAGACAGCAGCATATGCCTAAGAAGCGTGAGCAAATTTCATTATGAATAATAGACGCATTAGCTACTATAATCGGTCGGCCAATCCAGCTCGCACTACCATCGCCGCCTGTCACAATTGAAAACACAGCTGCAAGCAGCAATACTCGACCTGGGCAAATAGGTTGTTGAACCCACGTTGCTGTGAATAGGTTAGTGGTTGCTAGAAACATACCCACCTTTAACAAACCTTTACGAAAACGAACGTATATTCGAAAACATTGGGTAGGAACTTTTGAACTGGTTGCTATAGGTTGTTAAGTGTCAAAAACGTGTTGGATGCCTTGGACACTGGCTGGGTTGCTGCGGGTTCGCCTGTCTTATCGCTCTGATGACTATTGACTTTACCCCTCTGGTAGCAAACCTCTATCTAAAATGGATTTGCCCGTAATAATTGTATGCATAATGAGGTCACGTGACCATATCATTCCTAACTTTTGTTCAAGAGAATAGAACACTGACTCAAATATGATATATTATTCTGTGCTATTTTTAGCATTATGAGAGAGAGAGAGAGAAGCCATGGTGTTACTGGCCATAATTCCCAAATGCGAACTTCAAAGCAGCTAGCCTGAAAGTTTTAAGCATGAGTGTGTCGCCATGGTTGCTAGTGTATGATGTCATGCAAAAGAGAATGTCCCCAAACATGTATATACCAGATATGGTCGAAAACATTTTTTCCCTAACTCAGGGAGACTTAGTCTCTCAAAAAATAATATAGGACCATTATTTAAGAAGATATGGGAATTTATGAATGATGCGTGTATTTCAATGTCAGAACTGAATTCTCTATGTATAGAATACAAAACTGGCGGGAAATAAACATGCATAACCAATGACACTCCAAATACATACAAACCTATATAGACAAGTGACCCAATGATCGAAAGATCAAAACATACACATATTAAAACAATCAAAATGGAAGAAACTTGTAAATTAATGATATTGTCAGGAAAATCCAACAGTAATTCTACCTACATATCAAGTACCAAACCATTTGGGCAGATAGATTTTAAGAAAAAAACGAAAATAGATAATTAATGAAATCTTCATGAAATGAACAATTCTTACAGTGATCCATCCAAGGAAAGAACATATCAAGGACCAAAGCATTAAAACTGGTAGCTCTTCACACAAAAAAGTTTTTTAAAAAATGAATTTTTCCATATATTTTCAACATTTCTGAACCAAATAATGACAACAAACTCCATGACGTGATCCGATTTTAAACTACATACCACTATACATCACCACAAAGAAATTCGCCAAAAATACGTAAATCGATACAACCCAAACCAATTTACCAAACTAATTCCGACATTCTTTATGTATATACAAGTACATTGTAATACAATACCCAGCAAAAACCTCTATTGTTCATATCTAATGAAAACACCCAATCGACTTGAGAATATTTGCTTATGCGCATTCCCATTATTTCCCAATAACCATATTGTGTAGGTGAAATGTATATAACTTTAAAAAAACATTGATTTATTTATAATTAAAGTATTTATCTTTTGTTCAAAATTCCAATACAAACATAGGCTATTTTATAATATATGTTCATATGACAGCTTGTTAATGCATCGTTGCCACAATGACATTGACTTTGACTAAGCAGGATAAATACTGGCGTCGCAGCGACATGGAATGACATTGAATATAATGAAATCGTAATCTATGACAATCAATATATAATCATATATATGTTCAATCAACTGTAAAGTGTATATATAACCCTGGCGACATCTAAATAAGCCATGCAAAACGTGGACACTACCCCCATTTCTAGATCTGCTGCTATAAACACAAAGTCGAATAATTATAATGTATCATCAAGATATCACTGGCAAATCTTCCTTTTATTGTTTTCACTTCCTATATCTGACATGTTTCAGTGACCCATAGACCGCACACGTGTTGCCATTCAAAGGCGATTTGCCTGTCAATTTCTCTATATTTTTCAATATGAATTATTTTGCGAACATATCCTAGTATTTCAAAGACATTTGTCATAGTTGCGTCATATTGCTTCTCGGCTATTTATAGTACGTGCATTTTGATATAGCATCACCTGGACATACCTTTCATATAAATGATGCTTATGACAAATCTTTTATATTATGTAAATATCGATATCGTTTTGAGCTAACTTTTACTTTTAGATTTTACATTATTCTAGATGACGGAAAATTACACACTCAAACTAACTTATCGATTGAAGCGACATTGATTGGCCCATCCTTATACGTTACAGGAGACCATGTCATTAGAATGGGATCATTTGTAGCAACAACATATTACTGTTTTATTTTGCCGCAGTTTTGTATCGACTAAATTCATTATGGCCAGTAAAATAACGTTTGTCAGGGAAATAGGTAGCGATTAATCATGGGTATAAAAAGATCCCAGTGTCGCCCCTGGATTAGACACATATGTGCAGCTCAACTGAAGCTTTACTGATATATATCGTGTGACTAGCATAATAATGAATCGGGTAATCAATATATATCATATGGCACGCAAATCAGGAATTTTAATCAGATTCAAACGCCACTTTTTCCTACATGTATGAATTTTAATTTTCTACCATACCCTGTGAATGTGACAAATAAAACAATATATATATCTTAATATTTCACAATAAATGTTACAATAAATTTCGTTTCTATCAAAATATCTTATAATAGGTTTAACTTTAACAATTAATGGATTTATTATTCAAATTATGAAACTAATACCCAGGCTCCATTCAAGTGGTGCTTGGAGGGAGAAAAGATGACATTAAAGAAACATGCCATGACATCCAAGGATTTAATATGATAATAAGTTGTTTGACTGATACTGCAATAATGTTCGTAATCTAGAAGACAATACGATTGCTTTATAATCAGCGATATGTGCAGTCAAATGTGCACATATGACTCTACCAGCTTTAAGTGAAAGTTCCGGTGAAACTCGTAATATATTCCATTGTTCATGTTCCTACCGCATGTCACAGTACCTCGACATAGATGTAACGCTGATGGTACCTAACACAGATGGCTCATACCACGTTAAATTATTAATGAGAGATCTCCCTTTGATTACCGAGATATATAGTATATATATCTATATAGGTTTTAAGCGGAAGTTGCGTAACGATTTCCTTGAATAGGAAGAGTAACTCTCAACATAATGTCTGGATACCTGATCTCTTTACACGAATGAGTCCATAAAACGGGCATTAAGAACACATCGACTGATTCCTACACCAATCAGCGACCAATGCCGGGAACACTGTCTCAGATGTTGAACCCAAGTCACTTGCTAAAATGTTATTGTCGATCTCTACGTTCTTGCCACACTATGTGGCAGCCGAATATATTTCCCCCCAAATCCGTGCTAAGTATCCTCTACAGACAGCAACGCCATGTAAAGACAGTATCAGGGGGTCGACAGAAACAGGACAATGAACATGAAAACAAGACACATCCGATTGTACAATCGAATTCATCCTGACTTTGGTATAAATCGTTTGGTTGTAATGGAATAGCACTCTGTTTTAGAATGTGACATACTTTGCATGAATGTATATAGCTAGAATATAGATTACCTTGTCTAAGACAAACTTTCAAGACCAACAATGTGATAGGTGCGAATGAGTACATGGGCAGCATACTGGTATTTAAGTCTGTTCTTCTGTAAATTATGCGTCAACATCGTTACCCCATTCTTGTTCCTCGTCTGAGTGGATGCGTTCATCTATCTTGTATGCATTGAACACATTTCCACGTTGCTGCCACTAGTTATAAATTGATGAAATACTTCCATGTTGATTTCAATATGACTAACGGAATTGGAACGGTATGTTTCATTTCCTTCCATTTCATTGTATACAAATTCGTTACTTTCTGTTATATAAGTTTACTTGTCTATTTGAGTCCTAAAAGTAGGCAACTAGATTGATATATGTGTAAGATTACAATCATATACTTAAACAACACAAAAAAGCGGCATGTGTGATTCATTGTCTCAATACATGGATATTATTATTACTATTCATACAGGATTGTTAGCATTTGCTGTTGAATACTGCATTTGTATACAAATTGTTTACATTTTCCTGGGAAAAGTTGTGTTCAGAGTACTGGATAGGATAAGGATTGCAATTGCAAACACATTGAGTGGGTCGTGGCGATGCATACTCACAGCTGCATATGTAGCAACCATGACCAGATTCTTATAGCGTGACATTGAATTCAGTAGCTTACTGTCTTTATAAGTTTTAGATTTAAACTTCACCAATAAATATAAACATCTTACTGATTAGTTGAAGTGTTTTGAAAACAACACAATTACAGATAAGGAAAATGTTATGCAATATTTTTAATTACATTGAAATGTAGGTAAATAATCCTTTCACCAATACAATAAGAGTTTACGACCATTACATAGAATCAACAGTAATAAAGGTATTTGGAAAAGTACTTGGTAATGCCTTTTGAGATATTTCGGAATGGTTAACTTATATTCGTTAAGGGCCAATAACAAGTGCTGTACGTAGGGCATATGATGATGTAACCTAACAAAATCGATAAATATAACACTCATGAAACTAATCCTGCACCCAGAGAATGATGACCGACAATTGTGAAGCAGTGCTCATCAGTCTTGTAAACGGTATCAGCGCCATCACTGTATACCTTGATCAATTGCACCTGTTAAAAATGATAATGCATAAACCAAGTTTGTATATGAATACCTGTTAATACATGTCAACTTTCATATATTATGTAATCAATAATCTGATGATTCACAGTAGAATGTTTTTCTTCTTCTCTAAAACCTAATTGATTTAAACCTCGTAATTGCTTTTGCCTTCTATCTCGAAATAAACTTATTTAACAGTGAACCAGCATCTGAAGCAATATGGATATTATTGGATGATAGAAATGGATACGAGCAGTTTGAGTTACAAGAATAGAGTTACATACAAATTGTTATTTAACAAGTCATAGTCACATGCAACGCTCACTATTATTATTTGTTTTTACTTTCGCCAATGAAGTTTTTTATTGTTGTCGGCACTGGTTTGTTTAATGTGATTATTTATCCATCTAGGACCTCAAATATTTCTGACAAGGATAATATAATGGTGCAAGTTTTTTTTAAAAGAACCTCTCACTACTGCCAGATTACTAAAAATATATTTTTAGCAAAATTTTTAGGATTGTATTGACAAGTTCTTAACCATTGTCAGATAAGTCTAAATAGATTTAAGATCTGTTTAAGAAGGGGTAACCCTCAAGTTAAAACATGAACAAATAAATTATATTTTGAGGGAGATCTGAATCTGGTTACCATGGGGAAAGGACTTTTGGAACAGTTCATCTCTATATCTAGGTAAATGCAATGTAAGGATAAGTATGTTTGCACTGTCGGAGTGCCTTTTAGTTTGGGAGTTATTTGAATATATAGAAGCAATAACGAACACTAACCATTACCTCAACCAAAGTACTGTCTTGGTCATGAATTTACATGAAAAGTTTAAGTGACCTACTTCGAATTAGAGTTAAAATAAATTACTTGGTTACTTACTCAATGTCTTGTATTTTCCAACTTTCACCAAATTCAATGGCATTATCCGCAATAGTACCATCAGGCTTCTGGAAATCATCATGGATATTGTCGTTATAATTGCCCAAAAGTCCACACAGAATACCACGATAGTCTGAACCAAAAATATGAACGTTGAAGACGTGTTTCCGCAAAGTCCAATCTAATTTGAAGACGGTATCCTTCAATGTGAAACTCACTAACACCATTTCGTGTACTTGAGAAACATCGATCTTTGTTAGTCCGGAAAACAATCCATTAAAATTTCCCTATAAAAGAAATTTGAATACATTATTGGTATCCCATTTCTGACGACTGCCTGTGTGTTTTTTGTGTGTTTATTCAGTAGGAGTATGAAGAACGAAATGTTGTCATATTCTCATGTTAACTCAGAAGACCCTGTTTTTGTGAGTTTTTCTATACCCTATCTAATGAACGACTACATAACTACACCCATTCGTATACTTGAAGGAAAAAGTCACGAATATCATTTTTACGTCGTAGCAGATTTGACTAATGTCAAGTCTGCACGTTTGAACTGCATTTTTGGTTTATTTACACTTGTGGTGCAGTAACCGACTAATGACTTACTGTAACTACGTCAAGTCCATTCACACGAACATATTCATCGCCAGCAGTTATGTTAATAGCAACGACCCTGGTTTTGATTTCTTCGTTGCTACTATTTTGTCGAGGCTCGAATTTAGCAGTTATTTCGAAGTCTGGGTTGACACCGGAGCAGTCCTTTACCAGAGTGTACCAGCATATTCCTTGATGACTGTAATGGCGACCATCCAACGTTGTGAAGTGAGGATCACATCTAACAGCGCCACCAGCTGTTGAAATATTGACAGAATTGTTATTCTCATATAATAATTTGTGTCAACTTGTGTACAATAAGAGCAATTGTCATGGATGTTTATGAAGCATGCTACACTCCTTAGTTTAAATAACCATGTAATCTGCTATTTTATTCGTCCATACTTTTTGTACAAAGATCTTATTTTTGTAAGCGTATTTCGTATGAAATTTCCAATTTTGATTATTAAACACAAATTATCAAATATATTATAAAAATGTAAAATGTAATTAAGAATTTGCTTTATTTGTAAAGTGTAAAAACCTATTATTTTACTGTAAATGGAACTTTCAATTCATTCATTCGTAAAATGCCGTTTTTATTTTCTGTAACCCGTACCAGCTATCCCCACCCTGGCTCTTCAATGTAGATATTATGCTTTATTTTGCAATCGTTGCCATGAGCTGTATTTTGTTGCATATACAGAGCTAAAATGGCCTTTGTACAAATAACTACGGTGAACAGACAGCAGCACGGCAAATTTGATGTATACTGTGTTTGTATAAGTTACTTCATAAAATACTCACAGCATATATCGATATATTTGACCTCTACGGTTCCTTTAATATCAAGAGTGTCTAGATCCCAGGCATACACATCACCCACCAACGTATTTGAATCATCATTCATGACGTCATTGATCTGACTAGTGCTGAGAACGCTTCCCCACAGGTTGAATTTCGTCATCCATCCAACAAACGCTCGACCTGCGACATATCTTCCTCTTAAAAGATCCTGACGCTGACCAAGTACGAGAACACCATTTCCTTTGATCGTGCTCCCCTGTCCTTTATAGCCCCAATCATCCAAATTACCATCAATATATATCTCCCAGCGACCAGTAGAGGACGTCCAGGTGAAACACAGATGGTGGCACTTACCATCGTTCACTGCTGTTTGAGACACCCCGAAACGTTCGTCTTTGATATCCAGTTTGGGACTAATTAGATTCCAGGCTAGTATCTCATTGAGTTCTGTATCACTTATAGCGTAAGAGAATAATGCTACCTTGTTGTCAATGGAGTTGATCCACACACAGGCAGTGAATTCAGTGAGATCTGGTATCGGTGTAGTGATGGCTACATCAGACTGTTTGTAGAAGTCCAAGAGTGCATTGTTTGCTGGAATATCCACAAATACGGAGAATTATTTATATCATTGTTGCAGTTCACTAGTATCCACATTTTCATCTGCGTTTCAACATTGAATGTACATTTGGAAATCTCGTGAATGTATAATAAGAACCACATAATACTGAATAATAATCGTATTGTAGAAATTATGAACAGCATATCAGAAATGGAAATTGGGCAGGTACTTTGTATTTCACGAAGGAAAAGTAGGAAATTGTACAATGTCGATTGAAAATCGTATGTGATATGCATCTGAACTAGTATATTATAGATTGGAAATCGCATAATGAAGATATGAAATCGCACAATGAAGATTGGATATCGCATAATGAAGACTGAAAATCACATAATGAAGACAAGAATTCGCATGATGAAGATTGGATATCGCATAATGAAGATTGGATATCGCTTAATCAAGATAAAAAATAGCATTATGAAGATAAGGAATCGCATTATGAAAATTAGAAATCGCGTAATGAAGATTGAATATCGCATAATGAAGACTGGAAATTACATAATGAAGACATGAAATCGCATATTGAAGATTGGATATCGCATAATGAGATTGGATATCGCCTAATCAAGGTAAGAAATAGCATTATGAAGATAAGGAATCGCATTATGGAAATTAGAAATCCCATAATGAAAATTGGAAACCGCATATTGGAGATAAGAAATCGCATAATGAAGATAAGAAATCGCATAATAAAGATTAGAAATCGCACAATGAAGATTGGAAAAGTAATTGCATAATATGAAGTGGTAATCGGATTATGTAGATTGAAATTAGCATAATTAGAATGCACAAAAAAGAAGATTGGAAATCGTATGTAATGTACAAATACCGAATAATATAGTATCGAAATCGCATAGAGTATATTGGAAACCGCATAATGTGGATTAGAAATAGCAACAATTTCAAATGGACTTTAATAAACAAATAAACCAACTACTTACGGTTCCGTTTAGTCAACGATTTCTGAAATTAAAATGTGTGAGATCGAATGAATGATTTAGAATCACTATCATAATGATGCATGTGTTGGAGTGTGTTCAAAATTGCATGGCTATACTATGTGTGAATTATAAAACAGGCTTGCTTAGTTTAAAACAAGTCTCCATGGAAACAATTTGTCACCTGCAAATGATTACGTGCATAGTAGAATGGTGTTTCAGGTAACGCCATAATGAAGTATGCGTCTGTATTAGGGTCCATGCTTAGCCCACACCTGTGTCTGGTCTGAGTGAGTGCGTTCGTATATATTAAAGTATCTGCTCACATACTGAACGCGTTGAACATAGAACAGCAATTACTGACTATGGAGCATCTATGGCTGGGGCAATTTGGTCAGCTTCGTTTTGATATGGGTACTTTCAAGTGGAATATTCAGTTGTTGAAATCGTTGTATGTGAAAGTTGGTTTACAGAGTAACGCTTGGACAATCAGTTGAAATAATAACATAACAAATTCAATTTCCGTATTTCTGCGTATTATTTTGGAAAAGTTTCTAGAAGTGATACCAAGAAACCTTTGAATAATTTGTCGGTGAAGTCCTTTTACATTGAAGAAAATTGGTACATTTTAACTTGTTTTCAGTATTCTAGGAAAAGACCGAAAATGTTGATTGCGATGAAAGCCTGTTAAGATGCAATATTAACTACGGATTTGTTGTATTTCCTGGTGTTGTAATAATGTTTATTATATCATGCATGCACTGTGTATGTATGTAAGTTTACTTCTGATAAATGTGTATAACTGTTTTTGTATTATTAAAGCTTGTCGCCTGTGCAATTTATTCTGAAAAAAATGGTATTACCTGGTCGTCAGTTCTAGTCGCCATCACATGGAAGACACACATGCACGAAGTGATGTAGAAAAGTAAATACGACTTCATTCTAGAAACATAAACACCGATTTTAATGGTAACACAACGTTAATACAATTCACATTGCCAGTGAATGGATTGACACGGCAGAATAGATAACTGGACGTTTCATGCAGTTGATTTTCACCTGCTAATCTTTCCATGAACAAGTAATAAAGGTGAAATCTCGTAGTTATGGCTTTATTATTACGTTCATCATTAATTTGCATATATAGCGTTCAAAGGAGGTTTGGGCCGAACAATATAATTGAATAATTATAATCTGGCGTTGTAATTCATAACAATGCCTAACATATTTTCATAAAATAATTGAACTTCAAAAACACGTACATATCCGGTTATTTGCGTTGTATATTTTCAGTTGTGTATTTCTAATACATACCAGTGTATAATTTCATCTAAATACCAGGATATGGTAATAACTGAATAGTGTTATTGAATTGTGTTATTGCCTGCGTTGCGATGCTTCTCAATCATGTTGTAACTATGGCGTTAAAATAAATCGAATAAATTCGTTTCATTGCATCACTTTAGCTTAGACATAGCAATAGCACTTTGCCACTAATTAACCTGATACTAGAAGTCAAATATTTCCACAAAATGTATAGAATTCATAGTTCTGTCTTTAATGCTTCGTGCTTAATATTTGTAACAAGTAAAGAAATGCACATCTACAGAACATTGAGAGACACTGTTTTGACAAAACATTCCTTTTAGTGTGAACAAAAGTTAAAATATCGAGAGAACATCTCTATATCAAAAAAGCAAACCCAATGAACCGCGCATCGTTTGGTTATGAAAAAAGGGTTATTGTATAGAGTGGTTGTCTCCTTACCGAGACCTACACATATCCCCTGAACACTACACATATCTAGTGAATCTTCCCAATAAACGTTTTGCTGACAGTACAGTTATGCAATATCACAAATACGCATTTACACAGCTCAAACATAATGCAATTATGGTAGACTCACCTTACTCAGTCGGTTGGATGCTTGGATGCTCTAGATTGAACTCTGGATTCTAGACTGTCCAGATGACCGAATGATGTGTCTCCCTGGGGGTAATAAGTTCTATATATAGTGCGGTTGCAATTTTTACATATTCCTCTTCACAGCCGTGTTTTCAAATTGCAGATCATTCAATCATGAATGTGTGACGAAATGCTTGATATCGAGGCAAATCATATGCATACGTAACATTAATAATGTATATGGGGTAAGTACAGGTTGACGTGGGAATTGTTTATAAACTATCTTTGTTAATTATAAATATATATTATCATATCACAACTAGCCATTAAAATATACTTGCCGAATCAATAATTTAAACACTTGAGCATGAACAAATATAATTAATGTGAGGTTTGAACTTTAAACTTTGATATATATTATGTATTATATATGTATTGTTGGTAGTTTTCGGCGCTTGGTATTTTCTGTAAAATGTCGACCTAGTACTGGCAAAATAACCATCGTTAAAGGACTCTCCACCATGTTTGTACTGGATTAATATAGTGAAATTCACGTATTCTTGCGTTTTATTTTACTCGCCAGATTTTGAGCGAGTAAAATTGTGCAACGACAGTTTCGGCTGCTGCTATTGTACCATAAGTACGACGAGAAGCAAAAACGGACGGGCTGGTATTTAGAATTCGAAAGATTATGACGTACATCCAAAAATTGACTTCTCAAATAACGTTACATAATTGCTTCAAAACACCCAACCTAAAATTAGCATCCCGACCCGCAATAAATGTTGCCAGGAAACCTTCTTTCTGCCCCCTGTTCTAAATGCGCATTCCAAATCTCTACATATTATGCATATAGCAAATCATGTTAATCTCCATTAGTTATCCATTTAGTATCCATTCTCACAAATAATGAAACGATGATGTGGACACTTTTAATTCCCTACTAAGTGTACACTCACGACAGTCGCACCCACAACTGTCTGAGGATGGGAAGATAGGTTTGGGTGGGGTTAACAGTTTATCCCACGCATAATTTGATAACTGTCATTTGAAAACATCCAACGGAAATTTGAATCGAAGCATATATGAAAAGCAACATTTTACTCCTCAACAACATAGCTGCTGTCTGTATATGACTTGGTTTGCGTTGACAATCGCATTCACTTATAACTGCTGGAACAATTTTTGGTTCCGTTTTTGTTGGCAGTTATACCACTCTTAACCTTGTACCAATTGTGTCTAACCAAGGTGTTTATTTCAGCATTGACGTTGAACATGTACCCTTTCTTATTTTGTCTTCTATATTCTTTTTATTCATATAATATTACATTACTTCAAATTATTTTTACATGTCAAAAAGATAAGAAAAAAGAAAATTAACAGCACTAAAATGTAGTAATAAAAGAAAAGAGAAGAGGAAATGGGGGATGTTAGTGCGTGTGCGGATGGGGGGGGGGGGGGTAGATTCATTCCTATTTTTTATAAATTCTTGGATGGCATTAATTTACAATAAGTGTGGAGGAAGGGGGGGTAGATTCATTCCTATTCTTTTATAAATTGTTGGATGCCATTAAAAATTAACTTACAAATCTCCTTCAATCACTTGCAGTTCTTTGCGCCATTTGTTTTCAAACTTTTTTCAGTTAAAACATTTTCTTTTAATGTCACTTTGGTTTCTGATTTTACTCATATGATAAACTACTGTTGGGCTATAACCAGTGAACCTGCTACAGGGATATTTTCCAAATTGTTCATTGTAATACCTATTTTCTTTAAAATATAGTTTTCATTTGTCAAATATTTATTCCATTGTTTCAACTCAACAATAGTCTTTTTTGAATAATTGAACCCACAACCTTACAATTGAACCTCTGATAGCATTATCAAATAATATTTGTTTTTTATTATCGCATTGGGCTAATACCATCTCATCTAAATTTTCATCTATTTTTTCTTCCGAATTCTGTAATTCAAGAATTAGTTCATTTTCCCTATTTCGTCCTTTTTATGTTTTTTTTTTGTTGAAAATTCAAATGTCGCTTCTCTAATTTTAAAAACTCGAACAAAGCTTGATCATCCATATGTTTATTTTCATCCACTACACTAGAGATCAGTATATTAATCATTTTTGAATACAAACTATCGCTTAATAAGTCACAATTAAACTCCCACAAATCAGGTCATCTTACCTCCCCGTCTGGAAACGGCTGTTGCATAATACCCGCTGTGCTCGGACTGCGCAGAGTATGGCTTTCCGCGAAGCATAGTCTCTTGAGAGCAGACCATTTTATTGAAACGATCGATTCATTGTTCCCTTCATATTCTAGTTTTTACAACCGAAAAAAACCCATATATGTTGATACTTTATATAGATTTAGAAGCTGAATACAATTCTTTAGCTGGCAAGTCTTTTCATAGTGACATATCGACATTATTATTCGTGAATATCGCACTTAAATTTGAGGTACTCTTCTAACAACCTTGACCGGTTGGCCCCTTCTATTCGTCATGTGTTTTAGAAGGATCAGTGTTTTTTTGTTTATTGGTTAGCTTAAACATAGTTGTAGTTGGTGGATCGGTTCATTGTGCTTGTTTCTGTTCAAAATAAAGATGGCCTCTCGCCGATTCATTTGCCTTTCGAATTTTCGTCATTTTTTTGTTTCCATGCATATATTTTGAATGTAGTTTACAATGCCAAGAATAACATCCTGCAGTATCAATTCTTTAGCACTGCCAGAAATTGAGTAGGCAGACTTTTTTGCTTCGATGAGAATTTATTTACGGGCGCCATTTTGTTTTTGATTGACTAACTTACTCGACGCGGTGTCAGCGGGTTGCCCTCTTTTATAGTAAGAAAACAGCATTCAACCATAATATTATTTTCGATGTACATTTACCTTTTGGTGATGTGGTTAGTTTTTCTCTCGGATGTTCGTATTTTGATGAATTACGGAAATATGTTCTGTTCTGTTTGCAGTTTAGCTTCATGGCTAATTGTCCAAGGTGTGAACGGTGTATTTACGCGCAACCAGCCCTAGGACAATATACCGCAAAGCGTTTCCAGACCTAGGAAAGAGGGATTGTGGTACAAGGCATGATGTCAAACTTCCTACTATTTCTTATTACATATGGCCTATCACATCTTTTATCCATTACTGAATCAAGACGGATATTTAGATCAACTCCAACTACCAAATTACAGTTTGGAAAGTTAATTAAATTATTAATTAATTAAACCTTTTACAGTGGCTAAGAATTCCATTTGTTATTTTTCCTTATTGGGTACATGTACATTTGCTATGACTAAAACCAGATCATTAATTTCCACTTCAACACAAGTATACCTCCCATCCTTTTCCAGCACCTTGTTTCTAATAGTAACATTTAAAGAAGCACACGTGATGAAAATCGGCGGCAGCTGTAGTCGACGTAGCTTCATCACGCGCCTAAATGTTACACAAACTACCTTGCCTGGTGGGCAGGTTCTATACATAAAAAAACTGAACAAAAAAGAAACAATGGTACCAAATAAAGTGTGAAAGGAATACATGTCACAAGTCAAGCATATATACCTGGCTTTATAAATGTTAGTTAAAAGTGTTTACAATTACAGTAAATAACAAGCCATTAAAGAAAACTGACTCTTGTGGCTACCAGTTTGTGGCAGCACATATACAATCTTGTTTATATACAATAAGCCGTTCGTAAACCTAACTCGCTTACCATCCTTGTATGCAGAATCCCTAATCAGATGAAGCTTCTTTTTAGTTTTGTAGTCGATTGGGCATAAATCCGTCATAATACACACAGTAGAATATGTGAAAGCCACCCCCGACTCGAAGCGGGAATTTTTCAATGATTAGGCTTAGCTTCAACTCCTAATTCACGAGTTGGCCTGGCCGTAACACAGTGTGCGTTATCAATAAGAATGTCATTTTGAGTTTCTCTTCAATCAAAATTTAAACAATAGAAATACAGTCCTCACCTTTTGCTTCAGAAATTCCCCCAAAACGTAAATTAAAACCATGCGAATATCTCTCTAACTTGACTGTAGTTGATTCAATCATTCTCATTCTTTGTAGTTTTGTTTGGTGTTTTATCCATTTCATATTTTTGCATTAATCCGTGTTTCATTGTCTTCGTTGTCATTGGTGACATAATCCAAAGATTTATCGTAGACGGCACATTGCGATTTAATACCGACCATTCATTCAAAAAAAACTTATGTTTTTCATTCACAATAGGCGAAACACGTGCTGATGCATCTTCGACTTTTTGCTCTAGCGTCTGTAGACATTATTTAATTACCGATGTGAAGGTTGAAAGTGAAAACTTCCCGCTTGCTGAGTCACCGCCATCTTGAAAGTAGTGAGAAGCCTCATTCCGTATTTTTCTTTCTGGCCTCCGCTGCGACTACTCGAAGCCAAAATTATGAAAAACACACAGAAAATATAGATGCAACTGTACCATTACTGGCAGACAGAATATAGAGATCTTTATACACTACTTTATATGAAATAGTTCACGGAGACGATGTGACACGCTGCTCACTCCACCATGTCAACTTTGCACTCCTTTTTTGTTGTAAGCAGTCTTCGTTTACTAGCCTTTGTTTTTAAACAATACCCATTTATTTTAATAGAACTGTTTCATTGTCTGTATTCTAGTTTGTTCCCACATCCAAAATTGCCCTTAGGTCGCAAAAAAGCTAGGCATGAACGAAGATCTCATAGTTATTGTGGTGTCACTGCTGATCACGTTAATTGAAGACCAGGTTAAAGATACAACGAAAATTGGCATTCGGGCTTTAGTGTTGAACAATTAATAATGTGATCGATTTTTAGTATTCCCAAATTATAGATTTAAAATTATGATTATTGT
The DNA here is from genome assembly GCF_978046115.1 of Saccoglossus kowalevskii. NCBI lineage: Eukaryota > Metazoa > Hemichordata > Enteropneusta > Harrimaniidae > Saccoglossus > Saccoglossus kowalevskii. The sequence goes on along the minus strand of NC_140645.1, from coordinate 23,858,644 downwards.
TAATCAGTTAGCATGAATTTGTTGCATGAGGTTATCATTTCATTTTAATACGATTGTTTAAATATATGCCAGCATTGATACAGCAGCAAATACAACTATGTAATTTTGATGTAGGTCAACATATACAGGCAGGACAGTTAACATCGAATGTTGACATAACAGTACAAGAGAGCAGTGGATTGTTTGTTTGTTTGCATCTAAAACTATAATAGCACTATGCCCCAACATAATAACAAGTTTGAAGAAGAAATTAAGACTAAGGTACTATTGCTACATGCATCACCTAATGGAGCTTGCATACGAATAAGGATACCAGTGATACCATTGCTTTAGCTGCATCAGTTGTACACGACAATTGTTCACAGACGATGCCAGCCAAGACTTAACGAATAGGTACAGTGTTGTTGTTTGGAGGAGTACAGAAAAATGCGATGAGACTTGATGGTGTTGATCCCAACCAATGATGGACTAGATGTTGACAAACTAGTAAAATCCCGGAAAACAGCCTTAGAGAGCAAATACAATGATAACCAAAAATGGTCTACAATATTAATTGTCCAGCCTCAATTAACTTTGGCAAAGTGGTAGTTCCTTTTTTGTTTTGAATGTCTGTATATGTTTGTAAAATCAATACTTGGCCGTTTGGTCGGAAATCCGGCGACTTTTTGTGTCAGAATACCTAATTAAATGTGTCACTATATAACGCCACTTCAAGAGATTTTGCCTCATCCCCCCCCCAAAAAAAATGCTGGTTATCTTAAAGCGCAGTTATTGTCGCGCAGCGCGTGTTCGAATTTCATGTAAATAAACAATGTATTTTACACGCGTTGTATACGGCGCTATGAGTCCCATATCGAACAGGACGCGGCACGACGACTGCCGCCCTTTAACTACTGAGCTCGTGAAAAGAACCATCTTATTTTTGGTTATTAAATACAAGCTTTTACAAGCTGTACATCTGCCAGTATTCTGTTACAAACATCATCACATTTGTGAATACTATTCTTATTATTACTACCTATCAACCTCGGTATACTGATGGTAAACCAATAACATGGATTACTTAATTTACGTTCATATGACAAACCGTATTAACACTGGAGGTCCTGGCAGGATAAATATTGGCGACATAACGACATGCCATGGCATTGAGTATAATCAGCAGCTCTTCGACTGCATTGTTGTTCTTAATTTCTATGACAAAGAAACTGATTTATAATCACGGATATTGTCAATCAATCATAACTGTTTATATAGCTCTGAAGACACTGTTACTGTTACATTTTTTCTTTCATGGTGTGCTGCTATTACAAAAAGTCAAATAAATGTAATGTGTCATTAAAATATTATTCGTTTCATTGTTTTCACCTCCTATATCTGACCAATTCAAAGGCAATTTGCATATTATCTTCATCATTTGTTTTTTTCTATTTTTTCAATGAAGGTGGTGTTTTTGACAGCTTTTACCATGTTCTAGAACATTCTGACCCCAAACTCAGTTGGCGATTAGAACGTCATTGCCTTCATACTTCCATATACGTCATTTTGACGTCACAGTAGCGCATGTAGACGGGGATTTACATATTAATTATGTATTGGTTGAAACATTTTACTACATTCTAGTTGACTGACCACTACACACCAACACTCAGTTACCGACAACCATATGTTACACACGCACCCATCTGTTGTGGTAAATTTTAGAATTAAAGCTTTTCTAATGTACATCGTGTGACTTGCACAACAATAAATGGGAGAATCACTATTAACATACAAATCGTGCAATTTGTTCAACTTTGCTTAAATGAATTTTAATACACTACCATGCCTCGTGAATATGTCACATGGAATATTATTAATATCCTTTGATATTTCACAGGTTGTACATGCTAACCTGTTTACCACCAGTCCTCTCTTTTCATCACCAATTCACAAAATAACGTTCCTTTCGAAGATTTGAATACAAATAGCCAATCTTGTTGACTAAATTTTCTCTGTTGGCGACTGTGGGATATTGATTGTTACACTAGCAACCGTTTTGCAAGGTCTTACACCTCAAAATATTCTGTGATTGCTAAGTCAAATCTTTGTGCGCATGAATGACCCCAAAGTTCTACATTGTCAGCTACAATTTCCCAACAGGAATTGCGAGATCATCGTCATACGAATGAGACTAAGGACACAAAAACGGCTTGGAAAACATTGATTATTCCTGCACCGCTAAACTAATGTATTATGCTTAGTATTCACTCCCAACTGCAGAGGTATTTAGAGATAATATTAGTTGTCAACACTAACAACGAACAGTTCAAATCAGCCACAGATTTGTTTAGCATATGCAGCAACCAAGAACAGATTCATATAGTGTGATATTTTATTCAGTGGTTTAGGTGCCGATTGTTTGAAGTGTTTTTACAAATGACTCAACTACACATAGTCACATTTTATACCATATTTTTAATTACACCAGAAACACTGAAACATAGATAATTAATCCCCTTCACCAAAACAACAAAGGATTCTAGGCGCCAATAACCGCAGAGATATCGTTGATAGCGTGAGTGTTTTGTTTACGGATTGTGTCAACTGTTCCACTAATGTAACGAAAGTATTTGGAAAATCATTAGGTAATGCCTATAAAAAGGATATTTCGAAATAGTTAAGTAATATTTGTTAAGCAATGCACGTATATCCTCTAATAACCTCTAAAGAAAATTGATAAATTCATAAGTACTCAATAGACTTGTAAACCATATTGGCTTCATCGCTTGATACCTCGATCAATTGCACCTGTAAATAAAGAGAATGCATTAAACCATGTAAGACTATAAATGCATGTAATACATGTCAACTTTCATATATTATGTAACCAATAATCCGTTTATTCACAGTACAATGTTTTGTTTCAGAGTGAATAAGCTTCTCCAACAATATGAATATTACTGGGAAAATAGAAATGGATACGCGAGCAGTTTGTGTTACAGCAGTAGAATAAGTTACATACAAATTATTATTTAGCAAATTATAGTCACGTGCAACCATTGAGGTTATGTTTTTGTCGGCACTGGTTTGTTTAATGTGATTATTCATCCATCTGGGTCCTCAAATACCTCAAATAATTATAACAAGAACCACTCGATGCCATGGTGCAATTTTGTTAAAAGAACTTTTCACTACCTCGAGATTACTAAAAAGATATTTTTCGCAACATTCTTAAGATTGTATTGACAAATTCTTCATCATTACCAGATAAGTCTAAATAGGTTAAGATCTGTTTAAGAAGGGGTAACCCTCAAGATAAAACATAAACCAATCAATTACATTTCGGGGGAGATATACATCTGGTTACCATGGGAGGGTTCATCACCATTGATAGGTAAGGGCACTATAAGAATAAGTATGTTTAATAGTGTGGAGGGTATGCACTGCCGGAGTGCCTTTTAGTTATATATTAGTTTGGTCGTTTTTTAAATATATAGAAGCAATAACAAACACTAATCATTGTCTCAACCAAAGTACTGTCTTGGTCATGAATTTGCATGTTAAGTTTATGTGACCTAATTCAGAATGTCAAAATGAGAGAAGTTAAAATAAAATACTAGGTTACTTACTCAATGTCTTGTATTTTCCAACTTTCACCAAATTCAAAGGCATTATCCGCAATAGTACCATCAGGCTTGTGGAAATCATCACGGATATTGTCGTTATAATTGCCCAAAAGTCCACACAGATTACCACGATAGTTTGAACCAAAAATATGAACGTTGAAGATGTGTTTCCGCAAAGTCCAATCCAATTTGAAGACAGTATCTTTCAATGTAAAACTCATTATCACCTTTCTGTGTATTTGAGTAACATTTATTATTGTCGGTCCAAAAGACAATCCTTTAGTATTTCCCTGTAAACAATTTGAATACATATTAGTATCCCATTACTGTTGACGTTCCTTGTCCATTAAGTGCATTCAGTAGGAATAAGATGAACGAATTTTATGCTCTCAGGTTTAACGGAAGATCCACCTTTGAAATACAACTTCAAAATCACCTAATATATTAGGCTAGGCTTTTGGGGTAAGCAGGGTCCTCTAGTGACGAAGCGTTCCCGTGTCAGAAATAGTGACAAAACCTTTGATATTGTTTTGATCTGTAGTCGTCTCTCAATAACAAAATAATGGTGCTGAGTGTTGTTCTATAATCTAACCGAAGAACGACTACACAACCAGCCATATTCGTCTACTTGAATGAAAAAACATTCAAGCAATCTGCATACATTTTACGTCACAGCAGGGCGTTGTCACTAGAGTAAGCCCAACAGCACTGGTCAGCTGTAGATTATTTTCATTTGCTGTATAGTAACTGACTAACCGTAACTACATCAAGTCCATTCACGTGAACATATTCATCGCCAACAGTTATGTTAATAGCTACGACCCTGGTTTTGAATTCTTCATTGGTGCTATTTTGTCGAGGCTCAAATTTTGCAGTTATTTCGAAGTCTGGGTTGACACTGGAGCAGTCCTTTACCAGAGTGTACCAGCATATACCTTGATGGCTGTAATGACGACCATCCAAGGTTGTGAAGTGTGGATCACATCTAACAGCACCACCAGCTGTTAAAATAATGACAGTGTCGATAAGCGGTGCGTTTTAATCTCATATAATAAATTGTGTCAATGTGTGTATAATATGAGTAAGGGTCATGGCTATTTATGATTACATTACCCAGCATGCAACACCCCTCACTTTAAATAACCATGGAAAAAATCAGACTTGTTGATAATCTATATATTTTGCATTGTTTTTTCAAATCCCGAGCTGCATTTTATTACATATACAGAGCTAAAATTCCTTTGTACGAATAACTATGGTGAGCAGATACATAACGCCACCTTTAAACCCACAAGCGATATACTGTGTTTGTATAAGTATAATACTCACAGCATATATCGATATGTTTGACCTCTACGGTTCCTTTAATATCAAGAGTGTTTAGATCCCAGGCATACACATCACCCACCAACGTATTTGAATCGTCATTCATGACATCATTGATCTGGCTAGTGCTAAGAACGATTTTCCACAGGTTGAATTTCGTCATCCAACCAACGAACGCTCGACCTGCGATATATCTACCTCTTAAAAGATTCTGACGCTGGCCAAGTACGAGAACACCATTTCCTTTGATCGTCCTCCCCTGTCCTTTATAACCCCAATCATCCAAATTACCATCAATATATATCTCCCAGCGACCAGTAGAGGACGTCCAGGTGAAGCACAGATGGTGGCACTTACCATCGTTCACTGCTGTTTGAGACACCCCGAAACGCTCGTCTTTGATATCCAGTTTGAGGTTATTTAGATTCCAGGCTAGTATTTCATTGAGTTCTGTATCACTTATAGCGTAAGAGAATAATGCTACCTTGTTGTCAATGGAGTTGATCCACACACAGGCAGTGAATTCAGTGAGTTCTGGTATCGGTGTAGTGATGGCTACATCAGACTGTTTGTAGAAGTCCAAGAGTGCATTGCTTGCTGGAATATCCACAAATAAGAAGAATGATTAATTACATTGTTGCAGTTCACATACGAGTATCCACATTTCCATCATGTACATTTGGAAATCTCATAAACGTATAATAAGAACTGCATAAAAGGATAGTTATCGTATTGTGTAGATTATAAACCTAATATACAAATTGGAAATTGGTCATGTAGATTGAAATTCACACAAGAAAAGTTGGAAATTGCACAATGTAGATTGGAAATCGTATGTAATATTCACCTTAACTCGCATAATGTAGATTCAAAATCGCAGAATGAAAATCAAATAATATAGTCTAAATCGCATATTGTATATTGAAATGTACATTAGGTGAATTAGAAATCACAAAAATATCAATTGCCTAATAAATTTTAACTAGCTACTTACGATTCCGTTTAGTCACCAATTTCTGAAATTAAAAAAAAATTGAATTGGAATGAATGATTTTTAATCGCAATCATAATTGTAATATGTGTTGCATATTTATACTATGTGTAGAATAAAACATGCTTACTTACGTTAAAACATATTTCTATGGCAGCAATGTGACACCTGCAAAGTACGTGCGTAGTATACTGGTATTTCGGACAACACAATAATTAAGTATGCGTCTGTATTTGACAACATGGTTAGCCCATTCATGTTCTTTGTCTGAGTAAGTCCGTTCGTATTTTTTAAAATATCGCCTTACACACCACACGACAACAAATACTGGTTATGGGGCATCTATGGCTAGGGCAATTTGGTCAGTTTGTTTTGATGAGGGTACTTGCAAGCAGGATATTTAGTTTAGGTACTTTGATTCATTGTATTGGTTCCTGTTTCATATCCTATCTGATGTGGTCTAAGCTGAAGTAACATGTTCAAATCTCGTGAATATTATTTTAGTATTCTGACAAATGCTGAAAGCGTCGAATACGATGAATGCAATATTGACCAAGGTTCTTATAATATCTGCTGCTTTTCCTGGTGCAAAGATACGATTATTTCTGATTATCGATTAATTCGAATTTAAATGACATCATACATATTTGTATTGCTATTGAAAAGAGACATATTCCCAACCGTCTAGATATTTTGTTACTCAAGACAACAATTAGCAAACTATTAATTTCTAAATTGATGTTAAATGTGTTGTTAAATGTATTATTAAAACTTGTCATCTATGCCATGTATTCTGAAAACAAGTTCCATTACCTGGTTTTCAACTGTAATCGCCAACACACGGAAGACACACAGACACGAAGTAATGTAGAAAAGTAAATACTTCATCCTAGAAACGGAGACACCAATTTTTATTTTGAAAGAACGTTAAAACTATTTACACATACTTGTTTGAGCACTCGTGATTATGGGCGTTTCATGAATTTGATATTTCATCTTTAAGTGAACTAGTAATCAATGTGGTTTTGTTATTACGTTCATCGTGTAATTTGCATATGTATCAAACAAAGGAAGTTTTAATGTAATTGAATGATAAAAATTGGACGCTGTAATTCAAAACAATGTATAATGTTATTTTAAAATAACTGAACTTCAAAGACACGAGCATATCTGAAAGATGGTTATTTACGTTGTATATTTTGTATTTCTAATACTTACTAGTCCATATTACCACGACATGGAAATATCTAAAACGGATATGTCAAAACTAGACTATTCCGATTCCAGGAACAATCATTGTAAAACAATATTGATTGAACTGGCCAAGTTTGGTTTTTTAATCCGTGTACACAAAATTGCTTGCATTGCGTTATTTGTCAGTCATGTTATAACACTGGCATTAAAATTAAAATTAAAAAAATCGGCAAAAGAAATCCATAATTCATTATAACAATTCATTATAACAATTCATTATAAGTGATGTCAATATAATAATCATATTTCAATTTAAAAAAAAATGAATTGAAGTCAAATATGTTCACGAAATGTATAGAATTTAATGTTTTGTCTTCAATGGTTCGTGCCTAATGATAACCTGTATCTGATATGTTTGTGCTGAGGTCTTGCAATTGCATGTTCAGCATTGTCAACGCAACACAATCTAAGCATATTTACCGTGTTTCACGAGTATATTTCTCTTCACTGAGAAAGTAACACATGAAATAATGCAGTGACTATGAGATCATGTCGCCATTGCAAATGAACTGCGAACAAAACACATCTAAAGAACACTGAAAGACACTTTCTCGATCAGTGTCCATAACTTTATTTTTGACAGATCTTTCAACATTTTTTGCGGTTTGAAAAAAAAAGTTAAAATATCGAAATAACATCTCACAATCAGGAGACTTTTACCCACTTTTTCGCTATATGAAAACACACACAAACCCAATGATCAGTGTATCGTTGGGTTATGAAAATGGGTCTTTGTATCGAGTGGTCGTCTCCTGACTGAGACCTACATGTAGACCCGATCTAGGGAAATTTCCGAATAGTGTTTTGCTGACAGTATATATTTATACAATACCACAAGTACACATTCGAACACAGCTCGAATATAATGTAATGGTAGAATCACCTTACTTTGTCGGTTGGATGCTGGAAAGTTAGTTCTAGATTATAAGACCCTGCTCAACTGCTCATTTTTCTCTGGCGTATATATATAGTTTGCAATTTTCTCTTTCAACCGTGCTTTACATTTTCAGATCATTAAATCATGATTGTATGACGGAATGTATGATATCGAGGCAAATCACATGAATAACTATCATTAATAATGTATATGGCGGTGAGTACAGGTTTACCTGGGAATTGCCTCCAAACTATCTTTGTTAATTATAAATATAACTTCGTAAAATTATTAGATATTAAAATATACTTTAATATATATGCCGAATTTACAATTTTAACCACTTGAGCGTGACCAAATATAATTAATGTGAGGTTTGAATTTTAAACTTTGATATATATTATATATATATTGTTGGTGCTTATTATTCTGTTGAAATGCTGATATAGTACTGGTCAAATGTTTATCCTTAAAAGAAGCCCAACCCTTTTAGTACTACTGGTTTGGTATACAGGAATTTGCATGTTGTTGCGTTTTACTTTAATCGCCAGATTCTGAATGAATTGCTATACTGCTAACGGCTGCTGTTATATATATTGTACCATAAATTTGATGAGGAGCAAAAACGGACGGGCTGGAAAGTATTTAGAATTCGTACATCCAACAATTGACTTCTTAAATAACATCACATAATGGTCCCAAAACACCGAACCTAAATTAGCATCTCGACACGCAATAAAAGTTGCTAGGAAACCGTGTTTATGCTGCCTGTTCTAAATATGTATTGCAAATCCATACATATTAAGCATATTAAAAGTCATGTTAATCTCCATTCTCACAACTAATGAAACGATGATGTGGTCTGATAATCTGACGGACTCTCCATTTATGGTTGTATATGTCCGCTTCCACAATAGTGTACGCCATGCGTCATAATTTTCTATATTTCTCACTACATGACCGATTTCAACAACATTTTGTCTGCTTTGCCCTTAGTTCGCACATAGTAGTTGTTTTGGTATTGGCTTTTTGTACAGTCACTTTGTCCATGCGTTTGTGTCTAAAAAGTAAATAACAGTATATAAAAACACCACGATAGTACAAACTCATTTTGGTCTGTTCTGTAGATATCCCACTTGACGCCTCGACAGTTACAACTGACATGAACACAACGGAAAAAAATATTACAACTGCGTTCAAACAAAGTTATCATTCATTCTAGTCCGAATCGACCCGATATTCGACTTTCAATGACTTGCATACAGAGCAATAATACGGGCTGCTTAGACTGACTAGTTAATGATGAATCATGCCGTGTGCCTTTTTTCAATCTATGAATGCAATGTCATCGAATCGGAAACTCGTAGTACAGCGGTAAGAGGTTTAAGCACTGTGCGAGATTGCCTGTAACCGTATCAAGTGTTTTTGTTGTCATCGTCAACATTGTATTTGATCGTCTTCAGTACATAGCAGCTTTGAGCATTCATGTTTTGATGAATATTTCAGTAACTTATAAATGAGATCAGTACCAGTCTGTGTAGTGAACCACTAAGATACCCTGGCACGGGGTTGTGACGAAAAGGATTTTTACAGAAAAAAAGTTTGCGTTTAGTATTCCCCCTCCAAGTTTCTAGTGGCTGAGCTGTAGGTGGGGATAAAGAGATAAATATAATTAAATAAAAAAAAAATATCGCAAGCAAATGATTCGGTTGTTCCAGTCCTTGTCATCATAACCATTTTCAAAACGACTCCACGTAAAAGAGTGAGCTTTTCTCTTGCTGAGAAGTGCTTTCATTTTCACAAATATTATTAAGAATGTTGTATAACCGGTCACTGGTAGCATAGTGGTTGTCGCATCAGACTCGGTGATCGGTAGACCCAAGTTCAAATCCTACCTTAGGCTGAACATCAAACGGGTCGACCCCTACCCTAGATGAGTGTGACACAGGCTCAATGGGAAGGCCAATTCCACTGGCCGAGATTCATTCACTAACGAATGCGACTTCGGGGGAACCTTGGTTAAGGTCCGCAGATGCTTGTGTTTGACCGAACCTGGTTGACGCCAGGATAGCGCATTGAAACTGCCATTTGATAGGGAGATGGCCACACAGCCCTGTCATGTAGTCCCAAACAGTAAATGCCTTCTTTGACAAAATGCACTATGTGTTAGCACTAGCACTTGCAATTTGCAATTACAAAAAAGAAAAAGAAAGTCAGGAGAGACAACAGCGACATTCAATGTCCGGAACTGTTGCCTGGCACAAAAGCATTTAAAAAAAATGTTGTATATGCATAATTTATGTCTAACAGAGGAGTAAATAGAGTAAATCAATGTTGCTCTAACATCTGACATGCATTTTGCCGTCGTCTTCAGGACTAGCAACATTGATATTGAAAACTTAATCATGCACAGGCATGCTTATAAGTGTTATCATCATTCTAAGAGATCTTGGACTATTAATAACACATATTAATCTACAAGCTTGTATAATATTAGAACTTCAACCATTTTTGTTTATTATTGTTTTTGCTCTCTAATGTTGTTTTCCTGGGCTTTTCTAGTTTGTCAACATCTAAAATATGTCTTTCTGCTTTTGTATCATCGTAGGATGGTGTGTTCATCTTGTTTAGGATGTTGATGTTTTTTCTGCAATCCTCCAAACAGCAACGCTGTACCTATTCATTAAGTTCTGGCTGACATTTTTTTGAAACAAATATTGCGAACCACTGATGCAGCTAAATCAATGGCATTACTGGTATCTATATTCGTAATGCAAAATTCATAAAGTGTTGCATGCAGAAATAGCACATGTGTCTTAATTTCGTCTACAAGGTTTTATTATGTAAGTTGTGACATAGTGCTATCATAGTTTCAGGTGCAAACATAGAATTCACTGCCCTCTTGTACCGTTTTGTAGCATTGTTTCTTATTATAGAAACATCAATGTCAACATGGGATGTTAACTATCCTGCCTGTATATGTTGGAATATCCTACAAAAAAAATTGCAAATATTTAAACAAATATATATTTATCATAAAATGATAACCGTCTTGGTTTTTGGTTATTAAAATTTTACATGCTTTACGTTCCGTCTGCTATCACCAAATATGTTACCTATTAACCTCGGTATAGCGAGGGTAAACTAATAACGTATTTCCGGATTACTTAATTTATGTTCATATGACAACCCAAATATACATAATTTCAATGACATTGACTCTAGACAAGAAGCGCTGGGCAAGATTAATACAGGCGTCATAGCAACATAGCATGGCGTGACATTGATTATACTCAGCAGTTCTTTGACTGCATTCATGTTCTTAATTTCTATGACAAAGAAATAGATTTATAGTCACGGATATATCCAAACAATCATAAAGTGTGTATACAACTCTAATGATAGAGTCACGCACAATGTGGGTCTCAGCATCCTTTATTTTATGTTTTTGTCATATTACCTCAAACGTTGCAAATAGAAGTGTTCATGGAATCATGGGAAACGGTGTGCATTGCCGTGTGATAGCTGTTATAAAGGTGATTGACAGGTCATACTTGTTTCAACTCTGGAAGAACAGTTGGAATTTACCAGGTGTGCTTGTGATTTACATAACAAAGGGTGTGAATCTACCAGGGGCGCTGCTTGCCTACATGAGACAGCTGCTAGCAAAAACACATTCTGATTGGCTCATGTGGAAACCCAGGTGGTGTCCCTGAATATGGGCCATTTAGGCCTATAAATAGGCTACACAGAGGACATTTGGGGTCCAATTCAACTAAGTATATTGTGTGTAGCTGCTGCGATATTGGGGAGACAAGTAATACAGGCTTCAGTCATCATTCTATGAGAGTTTTTTTATGAACTGCTCTTTGATATGCTGGTGTCAGCGGTGCCCTCCACAATGACAGCATTCCTCTGCAAGCAAGACTCCTGTATTTCTTCGTTGTTGTGTTGCAGAAGCCATTGACTGTCATCTATTTCTACATCCTGGAACTGCGAGTTTCTACCAATGCACACTTCTTTAGGCAAACCATATTTTTGTGCATTTATTCACTGTATTTTTCTCTGCTTTGTTTCTTGTAATTATTTTGAGATGTTTTCAATTCAGGAGCTTTAACTCGATATTTTGGTGTATGTGTATTTCATTTCCAGTGCTATTGTCTTGTCCACCCCATTCTAGCAGTGAAAGAACCCCCTGTCCAAAGTGAGTTCTGTGGGTGGTCCTCTGAATAGCAATAAGCACGTCTTACACTGTGACAGTGGAATAATATTTCATTTAACTTCCAACATTTCTCGATCTGCTGCTATTACAAAAAGTCAAATATATGTAATGTATCATCAAGATATTATTCTTTCTATTGTTTTCACCTCCTATATCTGACCTGTTTGACCCTAAAACCATAACACCATTTCAAAGGCAATTTGAATATTAACTTCATTTGGTTTTTCTATTTTTCAATAAAGGTAATGTTTTGGAGAGATTTTACTATGTTCTAGACAGTCGAAACCCAATTGTCGATTAAAATGTCATTGCCTTCATTCATCCATATACGTCATTTTGACGTCACAGTGGCGCATGTAGACGGGGATTTACATATTAATAATGCATTGCTACAGTCAGGTCGCTGGTTAAAATATTGTACTACATTCTAGTTGACTGACCACTGCACACCAACACTCAGTTATCGAATGAAACAATATGACCAATATGACCGACACCCTTTGATGTCACACAAGCACCCGTCTCTGGACGTGAATTATTGTTGCAGGGATATATTGCTGTTGCAATTTTGATTAAATTACCACTGTTTATCACTCAAGCTATATTTATAATGGGTAAACTAACGTTTGTCGGGCAAATAAGCAGCGGATAATGATATATTTAAAAGTATCTGAGCATCGCCGCTGGATTAGATGCATATGTGAGGCTGAATTAAAGCTTTTCTAATGTATATTATGTGACTTGTACAACAATAAATGGGGTAATCAGCATCAACATACAAATCGGACAATCTTTTCAACATTAAACACCATTATTTTGCTTCTCTAGAAATATTGAAGAATATTAGAAATAAATGTGGAAAATTTCATGAGAAGGTCTGGTGGTGAAAAAGTAGGAATTCATTTCTTTGTTGTCAGTAAATGAAGACCAGGTATAATTTAAGAATTAATGGAATGATTATTTAAATTATATGACTCCGATCATGCTGCGCTCGTCAGTCGAAAAGATGATGTCATACGACAAGCCTTGGTATTTGACGATTTAATATGATATTGAGTGTTTTACTGATACTGCAATTATGTTCGTAATCTGGAAGACAATGTCAATCGTGAAGCACATATGACTTTACCAGCTCTAAGTGAAAGTCCTGGTGAAACTCGTAATATATATCCCATTGTTCATGTTACTACCGCATGTCACGATACATCGACATAGTTGTATCGCTGTACTTAACACAGATGGCTCATACCACGTTAAATTATTAATGAGAGATCTCCTTATACAGTGCCTGTTTATGACTAGTATTCACTATGAACTGCAAATTTATCTGCAAACAATAATACGTGTCCGCACTAGCAAAGATCGGTTCATATCAGCCATCGATTTTTTAGGTTGTTTTATCGTAGAGGAAAGTGCGCTTCACAGCACAAACAATCAGCGATCAAACATTTACAGAATAAGGATTTTCGTTGGTGTAATGGTGTGTATTTGCAGTCGTGGCGAGAAGATCATCGCGAAATGGCAAACACAAAATGCACAATCGGAAACCAGTTTGGTCGTAATGGAATAACAAAATCTATATATTAGTGTCATATAATTAGAATATAATAAAAACAAACTTTCAAGACCGACAATGTGATATGTGCCAAGGAGTACGTGGATATACCAGTATTTCAATATATTACACTGTAAATTATGCATTTGTATTTGACAAAATGGTTACGCCATTCTTGTTCCTCGTCTGATTCGGTGTGTTCATATACCTTGGATACGTTGAACATATTTCAAACGTTGATAAGTTATAAAATCTCTGGTGACATAAAAAGTAGCATATGTGATTCATTGACCCGAGTGGGCCGTGGTGATGCATCCTCGTAGTTGGCGCTGTTTGTGCATCGGAATAGATATGTCGAGTATTCTACTCCATTTATCATTTACATGAGTTTTAAAACATGAGCAGAATCCTGTAGTACGACATTGTGCTCAATGTTTCATTGCCTGTATAAGTTTTGATTAAAGCTTCCTCAAACCATCTTTGTACTAATTAGTACTAATTTGTACTTTGGACTAATTCACAAATGACGCAATTACACAGACTCTTATTTCATTCCATATTTTTAATTACAACCAAATACAATGAAACGTTGGTAAATAACCCCTTCACCAATACAATAATAAACCTTAGACGCCAATTGCCGCCGAGAACTTTCGACTGTCAACTACTCTACCATGGCAACAAAGCTATTTGGAAACGTACTCAGTAATTCATATCCAAAAGGTATTTCGGAGTGGTTGATTAATATTTCTTAAAAGCTGATAACAAGTTATACACGTAGGCCATATAATGATGTAACCGCAAAAGAAAATTGAACAATTTTGAAACTAATCCTGCACCCGAAGAATGATTACCGATAATTGTGAAGCAGCTGTACGAGTGCTCAATATCATTTTCATCACTTTAATAACTCGATCAATTGCACCTGTTAAGAAAGAGAATGCGTAAACCATGTAAGTCTATGAATACCTGTCAATTTATGATAACTTTCATATATTTTGTAACAAATAATCATATACTTCACAGTAGAAGGTTTTTTTCCCTAGAACCTGATTGCTAGCTTGTAATGGCTTTTGATTTTTATCTAGAAATAAACTTATTTAACAGTGAACCAGCATCCGAAGCAATATATATATAATTACCGGGAGGATAGAAATGGGTAAGAAAGTTACATACAAATTTGTATTCAACAAATTATAGTCACATGCAACGATCACTCTATTATAACATGTTATTGCCATTGAGATTATATTTTGTCGACACTGGTTTATTTAATGTGATTATTCATCTATCTCAAATAGTTTTGAAAAGGACAACTTTAATGATGAAAACTCAAACCATTTGCTATGGAGCAAGTTTGTTTAAAAGAACTTCTCACTACTGCCAGCTTATTTAAATGACACTTTTCGCAACATTCTTAGGATTTTAATCTATTTAAAAAGGGGTGACCATAAGACATGAACCAATCACTTATATTTTTAGGGGAGATCTGAATCTGGTTTTCGTGGGGTCATGACTTTTGGAAGATTCTTCCCCAGATAAAGGCACTGTCGGGATAAGTTTTTCAAATTCCGGAGTGCTTTCTTAGTATATATTAGTTTGGTCGCTATTTCTATATATATAGAAGCGATAAAGAAAACTGACCACTATCTCGACTAAAGTACTGTTAGTGTATTATATTACTTACTGAATGCCTTGTATTTTCCAACTTTCACCAAATTCAAAGGCATTATCCGCAATAGTACCATCTGGCTTTTGGAAATCATCATGGATATTGTCGTTATAATTGCCCAAAAGTCCACACAGATTACCACGATAGTCTGAACCAAAAATATGAACGTTGAAGACGTGTTTCCGCAAAGTCCAATCCAATTTGAAGACGGTATTCCTCAATGTGAAACTCACTAACACCTTTTCGTGTACTTGAGAAACATCGATCTTTGTTAGCCCAGACAATCCATTAAGATTTCCCTGTTAAAGAAATTTGAATACATTATTGGTATCCCATTTCTGGCGACTACCTGTGTGTTTTTTAACGAGTTTATTCAATAAGAGGACGTAGAACGAAATGTTGTTATATTTTTGTGTTGACCCAGAAGACCTTGTTTTTTCAATAACAAAATAATACTTTTAAGAGTTTGTCTATATTCTATCCGATGAACGACTTCATAACTACACCCATTCGTCTACTTGAAGGAAAAAGCTTTAAATCATAATTTTTAGGCCGCTGTGGATGTTGTCATTGGATGAAGCCCACACGGTTCAAAGAGCACTGGTCAGTTGTAGATTATTTACATATGCTGTAATTAACTTACTGTAACTACGTCAAGTCCATTTATGTGAACATATTCATCGCCAACAGTTATGTTAATAGCAACGGCCCTGGTTTTGATTTCTTCATTGGTGCCGTATTCTCGAGGCTCGAATTTAGCAGTTATTTTGAAATCTGGTTTGACACTGGAGCAGTCCTTTACCAGAGTGTACCAGCATATTCCTTGATGGCTGTAATGGCGACCATCCAATGTGGTGTAGTGAGGATCACATCTAACAGCGCCACCAGCTGTTGAAATATCATAAGAATTAGTTAACCAACTATGATACACACTATTACCATGATAATAGATGCCAATGTACTACATACTAGCGATATCTCGTGTCAGTTTATGAAGCAAGCTACACACCTTCAGGTATACTGAATACGAATTCAAACTGACTTTTTGACGATCTGTCTTCAAATGATACAGCACAGTCACGTCTCCGTAGCATATTAATGTCAGTATGCACCATTGGGTAAACGCCTCCGTGGGCTACATTTTGTTGCATATACGAAGTCAAAATGATCTTTGTACGAATAGCTACGTAGAGCAAACAACAGTCGTATATTGTGTAACAATAACCTGGTTTGTATTATTTACTTCAGAAAATACTCACAGCATATATCGATATCTCTGACCTCTACGGTTCCTTTAATATCAAGGGTGTCTAGATCCCAGGCATACACATCAGCCACCAAAGCATTCGGATCGTCATTCATGACATCATTGATCTGACTAGTGCTGAGAACGCTTCCCCACAGGTTGAATTTCGTCATCCAACCAACAAACGCTCGACCTGGGAGATAACCTCCTCTCAAAAGATCTTGACGCTGACCAAGTACGAGAACACCACCTCCCGTGATCGTTTCCCCTTGTCCTTCGAAGCCCCAATCATCCAAATTACCATCAATATATATCTCCCAGCGACCAGTAGTAGACGTCCAGGTGAAGCACAGATGATGGCACTTACCATCGTTTACTGATGTTGTTGACGCTCCGAAAAGGTCATCCTTGATATGCAGTTTGGGGCCACTAAGTCTCCAGGCTAGTATCTCGTTGAGTTGCGTATCACTTATAGCGTAGGAGAATATTGCTACCTTGTTGTCAATGGAGTTGATCCACACACAGGCAGTGAATTCAGTGAGTTCTGGTATTGGCGTAGTGAGGGCTACATCAGACTGTTTGTACAAGTCCAGAAGTTTGCAGTTTGCTAGAATATCCACAGAATGAGAATAATCAATAACATCGTTGCAGTTCACAAAGGAGTATCCAAATATTCATCTGGCCACAGAATGTATTTTTTTGAGAAATCTCAGAAATGTAGAATAAAAACAGCATAAAAGGGATTATATAGATTGTTGCATCATGTAGATTATGCAGATCACTGAATGGAAATTGGACATCTGGATTGAAATTCGCGCAAGAAAATTGAAAAATGCACAATGCAGATTGAAACTAGCATAACGAAGATTATTACTTTGACTTGTAGATTGAAATTTGCAAAATAAAGCTTTAAAAATGCACAATGAAAATAAGAAATCGAATATTACAGATTCGAAATGGTACAATGTACATTTGATATCAATTGCCTAATAAACAATACCCATATACTTACTGTGCTCCTCTCTGGATTTCTGAAATTAAAATGAGTGAAATGAAATGAATGATTTAGTATCATAAAATCACAACGTGCGATAAACGTTGCATAGTTATACTATTTTATAGAGTATAAAACAGGCTTGCTTGGTTTGAAACATGTTTCCATGGCAGTAATATGTCACCTGCAAATGAGTACGTTCGTAGTATATATGTATTGTAGGCAATGAAGTATGTGTCTGTAATTGAGACCATGGTTACCCCATACCTGTTCCTGGTCTGAGTGAGTGCTCCATATGTGTCTTGTTCACAGGATATTAATTACTGACTGTGTCATATATGGCTGAGGCAAGTTGGTCAGTTTATTTTTATCTTCGGTGTTGAGGTATTTTAAAATTATTAAGTAACGCCAGAATAATAATATGGTACGTGATGAATGTAATTCAGGTTTTATTGGCTATATCTGATGTGGTATGATGTGGTCTGGTAATGACCTAACAAATTCACTTTCCGTACTGCTGCGTATTATTTGGGAAAGGTGTCTAAAAATATTGTGCATGCACTGTCTATTTTTGCAAGTGCTTTCCAAATAAATGTGTTTCTCGTAATATTAAAGTTTGTCGTCTGTTCGATTTATTCTGACAAAATATCGTATTACCTTGTCAACTGTAGCCGCCATCACATGGAAGACACACAGACACGTGGTGACGTAGAAAAGTAAATACAACTTCATCCTAGAAACAAAGACTAAATTTAATTGGTTCTGAGCGTTAAAACAATTCACACTGCCAGTAAATTTATTGAAACAACGGAATAGACAAATGGCCGTTTCATGAAGATGACTCTCATCAGACATACTTTCCCTGAACAAGTAATTAAGGTGAAATATCGTAGTCACGGCTTTGTGATTACGTTCCTCGTGTGATTTACATATGTATTATACCAAGGTGGTTTGAGCTTCACAATATATTAATTAATCGAAGAGAATAACAGAAATATGGACGTTCTAATTTGAATTAAACAATTGACACAAAGAACTCCAAAAACACGAGCATACCTTTTTAGGACGGTTGTTCGAGGCCCGTTGCATATTTCGTATTTGTAATACATACTAGTGTATAATTTCATCTTGAGGCCAAGACGTGATATCCAATTCCCATTATGGAGAACAAGTCGGATTGTTCATGCTAATTTTTTTTTTTTTTTTTTTATTAACAAATAATATAAAAGTACATCACAAACAATAGTGGTAGGTGGCAAAGTATTGGTATTTATAAATATGCAATGAATGTACGGGCTTATAATAATAGATTAAGAATTACAGCCCACAATGAAGTAAATTCTTGGAATTTGCCAGCAGTTTGTGCTTGCCTTTTTTTAACTAGAATCTTATTTTTCAATTCTCGTAAGAAGCCATTAAAACTAATATGAAAAGAACGGTTTCTGAAATATTTTTGCTTGTATATGTACCATTTTCCAAGTAAAATACAGTAATTCATAATGAAATTGTCTCTATTAAGTGGTATTAATCTAAACATTACATCTTTATCTTTAATTATCGACCGATTTCTAATTTGTCTTTTATATCTAAAGTCCTTGAACGTGTCGTTGCATCCAGAGTGAAACAACATTTAGAGAATTATTCATTGTATGAAGAGTTTCAATCAGCGTATCGGACCGCACGTAGCACTGAAACGGCTCTTTTGCGGGTCGCTAACGATGTACTATGCAGTATTGATAATTCTAAGAATTCAGTTGCTCTCGTACTTTTGGATCTTTCAGCCGCTTTTGATACTGTGAATCACAGGATTCTCATCGATAGGTTGAGATCAAATTTTGGTTTAAATGGTCTCATCATCAAATGGTTTGAGTCGTATTTGAGTAACCGCATTCAAAAAGTGAAAATTGGAAATGTATTTTCTGATATGACGTCTATATTAGTAACCGGTGTTCCACAGGGCTCTGTCTTAGGGCGAGTTATTGCGACGTCACGGCGTAAAATATCATTTTTACGCCGATGACACACAGATTTATTTATCGGTTTCTGAAGATGATCAAATTCGCGCCCGGGTGATACTTCAGACATGTATTCAAGATGTTAGCGATTGGATGTCTTGTAATTTCCTACTTTTGAATGTGTCGAAAACTGAATTTGTGTGCATGGCGTCTCGGAGATTCTCACAAGACTCGTGTCCTTTGTCTAGTATCGCAATTGGTGAAGAATTGGTTAGTGCTTCGTCAAGTGCTAGAAACTTAGGTGTCTTGTTTGATTCGCAGCTATCTATGGAAACACACATTTCTACTATTTGTAGATCTGGATATTCCCATCTAAGAAATATTAATCGTATTCGTAAATCATTATCCCAATCTGATACTGAAAAGTTGGTACATGCTTTCATATCTTCTCGCTTAGACAGCTGTAATTCATTATTGTCTGGTCTCCCTGTAACTAAGATAAAACCTCTTATTCGTGTACAAAATGCAGCAGCCCGCCTTGTCACTCGTGCTCGAAAATATGACCACATTACAGACATTTTTATTAAACTTCATTGGTTACCAGTTGTACAAAGAATCAATTTCAAATTACTTTTACTAGTGTATAAATCTTTGTATGGTTTTGCCCCAAATTATCTATGTGAATTAATCGAATTTTATGTACCGAGTCGTAGTTTAAGATCTGAATCGAAGTTTCTTATTAAAACTCGTCAGATGTGTAGTAAAAAGTCCAAGGTGTTATACAAAGACCGTGCTTTTGAAAATTTAGGTCCTAAACTTTTTAATGAATTACCTCTGTCTGTTCGTTCTAGTCCTTCAGTAGACATTTTTAAATCCAAACTGAAAACGCACTTATTTAAATGTGCTTTTAATATTTGACTGATTGTTTATTGTATCAGCGCCTTTGATCTTCATATGTTGGAATTGTTGCGCTTAATTAAATAGAGTTATTATTATTATTATTATTATTATTATTATTATTATTATTATTATTATTATTATTATTTACAAGATAATGGTTTATAATCAGATATAGCTACCTCATACCAGCGTGTTAAATCACTCCAAAAACAATTTATTATTTTACACTGGAATATGAAGTGACATAATGTGTCGACCTTGTCGCAATCATTACATAAATCAGTATCTATTATACCCCATTTCTGTAACCTAGTGTTACATGGAATGATTCTATGGAGTATTTTATATTGAAAAGCCTGGAGTTTAGTTTCACTGGTAATATTAAATGACATATTAAAATATTGTACCCACTGATCATTTTGAATGTCCTCAAAGATTGCTGACCATTTGTTAACTGCAATTATAGCTAGCACTTCAAGAGTATTCATAAATAGATTGTAATATTGTTTGCAGGATAGTACATTACAAGTTATTGTATTGCAGGTTCGTGACCTCTGACCTTCATACAAAATTGACTTCCATTGAGATGGGATGGCCGCCTTTATTGTTAAATAATTCAAAAAGTTGAATGATCTTATATTGAATTTATTAAATAACCTATCTACATTTAAAAAACCTTTTTCATTAAAGATGTCTTTTACGTAAAGAATGCCTGCTCTAAACCAATTTCTAAAGAATAAAGTATTTTTGTCACTTGTAACATGGATATTATACCACAGTGATTGGTTCAGAATGTTATGCTTTGTCATTGGATCGTCAGCAGACAACTTTGAGTAACATTCAACAATTTGTTTATAGAATCGGGGTAGTGTGGTTGGAATGGCAGATGGAGGAAATTTTCCATTAATAAAATCACATACAGAATATACATTAAAATAACTTTCTGGAATTAATCTCCAACTGGCTACAGTTGGATTAATAAATTGTTTAATCCAGTTACATTTCAAGGAATTCATGTAACTACGAGAGTCCAGCATGTTTAGACCACCACACTCTATCTTTCTCGTGATCACATTTCTCTTTATTTTGTCATTTTTTCCAGACCATAGAAATTTATAAATTAGTGTCTGCATTTGGTTAATCACCCAATCCGGTGTATAAAGAACCGAACTAATGTACGAGATCTGAGAAATGGCGAGAGAATTAAAAATGGTTATTTTACCTAATCAAGATAGATCCCGTTGCTGCCAGATATTTAAGATACTTTTCATTTTCTCTAACCGTGTAGTGTAGTTTATTTTAATCAGATTTTCGTTATCATGGGCAAACCAGACTCCCAATGACAAGACTTGTGACTGTGTCCATTTTAAACGAAATGGCTTTTTTTCCAGAAAGCGATACTGTCCTAACCAAACTGCCTGTGTTTTGTCATAGTTAATTTTTAGACCAGCTGCAAAGTATTAACGAGTGAGCGCATTCAGTGAGTTCTGAATTCATATATCATCGCGTAGATAAAGTGTGGTGTCGTCTGCTAGCTGTGAAATCTTCACAGCTGTATCAAAAAGTTTTAAACCCGCAATTGAACTATTGCCTCTAATATAAATTGCTAGAAGCTCCACTGAAATAATAAAAAGCAGAGCAGAGATGGGACATCCTTGTCTAATACCCCTCTCTAGTTTAAAAAATAGAGTCGAAAACCAACTATTACTGACGCAGCTCTCTATATTACTATAGAGTACCTTGACCCACCGACAGAAAATGGATCCAAAATTGAACGCACGCAAAGCACGTAACAGGAAGCACCAGCGAATAGAGTCGAAGGCCTTTAAGAAATCAATGAATATGAGAGCACCTGTGACATTACCCAAATAACTTTCATGTAATACATCAACGATCAATCGAATATTGTGACCGATATAGCGACCCTTGATATAGCCAGTGTGATCCGGGTGAATAATTTGTGGTAAAATATCATGAAGTCTATTGGACAGGGCTTTTGTTAAGATTTTATAATCCGTATTTAGCAGCGTGACAGGCCTCCAATTCTTTAGGTGACGCAAATCCTTGTCCTTTTTTGGTATCGGTATGATTACTCCCCTTTTTTGTTCAATGGAAAGTTCACCTACTTCCAATGTGCACAATAAGCAATCTAATACTATGTTCCCAATTTTTGACCAGAAATAACGGTAAAATTCTGGGGTGAAACCATCTGAACCCGGAGATTTATTGTTTTTTAAAGAGAAAAATGCGTGCGTGCATTCAATTAAAGTTAAGTCACGATCGCATGTCTGCCTTTGATCTTCGCTCAATTGCGGAAAATTTGGCTGGTTAACAAAAATATCTTCTGCTTTCCGAACAGAATCTGGGTCATTTTTATGCAAACTTTGTTCACTATATAATGTGGAGTAGAAATTATGCTGTTCTTTTAGAATTATTTTCGTGTTTGAGGTACATGTACCGTCGTCAGTAATAATAGAAGACATAGACTTTATTTTTGCATTGTGTTTCTCAAGACTTAGAAAATAGTTTGTACACTTCTCTCCCTCCTCTATCCACTGTGCCCGTGAACGTATAATTGCACCTGAAGTAAGTGTATTATTCAAATTCTCAAATTCTGATTTCACCGCCACATATTCGTTAAGTTTACTTTCATCATTATGTTCGTTAATTTCTTTTTCCAAAGTTTCTAGTCGTTTAGATAAATCACGATAATTATTGCTTAAAGTTTTTCTTTTATGAATGGAATACGTAATCGTTTCCCTACGTATTTCGCATTTATACATTTCCCATTTTAATCGTTTGTCAGTAAAATTATTATATGTTACATTAAGATTATCAATTGTTTGGGTAATCAGTTGTGTATATTTGTTGTCGTCTAATAAACTCGCATTAAACTTCCAAAAGCCCCTACCTCTTTCACTAGAACCAAACTTTAAACTTAACGAAATAAGGCTGTGATCAGACATAATTGAATGCTTTATGTCGCACTTAATAACACTGTAATTCAAATTGCGGGACAGTAACCAGAAATCTAGCCTGCTTTGAATAAGTGGGTTGCTGCGTCTCCAGCAGGTGTAACGCCTCACGTCTGGGTTGAGAACACGCCAAACGTCAAACAAATCAAATTCATCAATTAATTCTTTGATCCCATTAGCATACTTTGATTGCTTTATGGTTGCGCCACCTGACTTGTCTATTGTTGGCAACAGACAAGTATTAAAGTCTCCTCCAATTATAAACTCAGACGCACTGGTGCTTAACCTGGTGATCAGCGAATGAACGGTCATAAGAAAGTTTTTGTTATGTTTTTGTTTGAACGGTCATGCTAAGTTTTTGTTAATGATTCCGTGTATAGAAGTTTGCTTGCGTTACGATACTTGTCAGTCACGTAATAACTATGGCGTTAAAATAAATCGAATCATATCGGAAACGGTAAAGGATTCAATAGTCAATCAATACCAGCCATTATAATAGCTTAAAATAATCATACTTTAATTCAAAACAAAAACAAAAACGGACCTCATCTATGTTGATATGCCACTCATTGTCTCGCACTTACACATCGGTCTAGCATTTAAGTTTACCCATTGACCGAATATATTTATTAAATCATACACGTGACTAATTAGATTTAGTTCGTAAACACGTTCACTATTCAGTGATGGCAAATAAACTTGGCTACAGATTATCCTAAACAGCATAGAAGTCAAATATATTTCTAAAAAATGTTTGGTATTTATCGTTTTGTCTATAATGGTTCGTGCATAAATAGTTGATAACCTGTATCCGATATGTTGGCGATGAATTCTTGCATTTGTACGTTCAGCATTATCAATGCCACAACATAAATGTATATTTACGCTGCTTTGTGAAGACTATCTGATTCCGTGAGTAAGTGACGAAGTGAAATAGTGTTTGCAGCGTAATTGTAGCGATTATATGATCATATCGTTATTACAAGCGAAGTGACAACACTTTCCCTATTAGTGACCATTACAGCGCTTCATTTTTGACAAATCTTTCAATAACTACCAATTTGTTTTCCCTATATAAAAAAAAAGTTGATTGTGTTTCGTAAATTGGCAACCCAACCTTAAAATTAACGCAGACTTTGTTGTTGGGCTGTTCTAAATGCGCATAGACCTCCCGAATAACCCATCGCTGGGTTATCAAAAGCGTCTTCATACCGCAAAAAAAAATGTTTTGCTGTATCGTTTACAACATCACAAATAAACATTTGAACACAACTCGAAGATAATGCATTGATAGACTCACCTTATTCTATCGATTGGTAGTTGGAAAATTCTGGATTGGAAGACCTCGCTCAGCTGACTGAATAATGTATCTCTTGGGGTAGGTCTTATATACAGTGAGCATGCAAATTTTACATGTTTCGTTTCACAGCCGTGGTTTCAATTTCCAGATCTACAGTCATGCGTAATATGCGATATTGATGCTAATCACATGCATACCTCATTAATAATGTATACGATAATAAGTGCTAAATATGATTGTTATGAATATAATTTAATAAAACTCAGTTGTTAAATATACTTGCTGATTTTATATTTTAAACAGTTGAATAGGACATGAACAAATATAATAATTGAGATAATATACACGTGAATCAAAGTTGGAAACAATTCAAGAACTCATTCTCAATTGTAAAACCATTCGCGTATGAACAGTATGTATAGTAATTGGAAATAACCGGATAACCACATAACAGCTCATTTGATGAAAGCTGACTCCTGCACAGCAATTCACATCACCAATATGTAAACGCCTGTCATTTTTCTGGTATTGTTGGTAAATATGACGCCTGTTATTCTGGCCCAGGGCAGGGCGCATCACCAGTACCTTAGAATTCGTATGCGGTTGTGTTTTACTTTAATCGACAGATTCTGAAAGAATTGCATAATATTGCAGTTTTAGCTGCTGTTATAGCTATTGTATCATAAGTTTGATAAAGGTGAAAATACATTGCTAACATTTAACCGGGCTTGTAATTATTTGATTATTTGGAAATATTTGCTACTCAAATAACGTCACATAATGGCCTCAAAACACCAAGCATCATGGCCCACAGCAGATGTTGCTCGGACACCGTGTTTCCGTTCCCCTGTTCCACATACACATCGCAAATCCATAAATATTATGCGTAATACAAGCCATGTTAATCTCCATTTGTTATCCACTCTCACAACAAATGAAACGATAATGTGAACTCCTCAAAATCCCTACTGAGTGTACAGCAGCTTACGAGAGTCGCAGGCAACGCTGTAACAACACACAACCCGCAATGAGGTTGCAAGAAAAAGCCTAAAACTCGACAAATTTGCAGTATAACTTTGTTACAGTGCTCATATTCTGTCGCTCTCGTTAATTATCGTATTGCGAGTAGCGCTGATAACTTTTACCAGACCTCTTAACTATCAGTTAACACCACCCAACAGCTTCTCGACCAATCAGGCTTTATAAATGCCCAAGTTCAAGTCTGAAATCAAGTTTAAGAACATCGACACAATGTGGCAGTCTTGAGTAACTATTTAAAAAGAAATGAACATAGACGTGCTCGAATCTAAACCTCAGAATGTGTATTTTATTTAATGCTTGACTTGTCGTCCCTTGATCCATGTTAGAGTTAGATCATGAACAGTCGTAAAAGTTTATGATTACGCACTCCGGGGTGTCGCATCCTCTACCACATTTTTAATATGCATATTGTGTGGTCAATATAAACATTCTACTGATCTACTGATCATGAGTGTGATTCAAAATCCTAAGCCAGTACACTGTACTGATGATTGGTATGTCCAGCCACGCAGCACTTTTTTGTCGAAATGCCCATATGTTGCCTTTCCCAAAGCATGTCTGTCTCGTAAATCCACGGATATCATCCGCCTGACACGCAGATATAATCCCTCCATTGCAGCCACACACAGTACCAATTTCCAAAATAACTGGTATGAATTTTTAAACGCGATTATAGCGCAGAGTGTTTGATAATTCATACACCGTCTGTCATCAGACTATGAGAATACAATTAGTATTAATGTACTTTTTCTGTTTTTAGTAACAGTACGGTTTGGCCAAAAAATGTCCATATTCGCGCATTTACACCATTCGCGTCGACCATTTAATGTCCTTCATCCATCCGTATCTTATGCTTTCATCCAGCAAGTTAGCATAAAACACACTACAGTCAGGCTCAACCATGGCAATTCTCTGTTTTATTATTATATACATTATCTAGATGCATTTAGATATCCAATTATGCAAATATACGACACGGCCATGTAACGTATTAACACATAATTTATTTACAGCGATTTTAAATGAAATTTTACAGAAATAGCTACAACCCACACACATCCTTACAAGTTATAGTGTACTATTTCAATGATATCTCATGGTCAAGTAACAAGTGATCTAATGCAGTCTCAACTGTAGTAGAACAAGCCAATGACCCAGCCGTGTGCGCCCGCCTACGGTGGAAATAAACTAAACTTACATCTTACATAAACTCGTGTATGCATGTGTGGTCGAACTCTAGCGACGAGATGATTTAATAAAACTAAAGGTGAACATCTTCCCGAGTTTTTTTTTGTATAATTTGAAAGCAACATCTCCGGCCATGGACTACCAGCCATCGTATGGAATTCTGGGGTACTTCTTCTTAGCATGAAGTGATTGGATCTGTTCTTTCTCAGCACTCTACAGAAAATCTACGTACAAGTTTACCAAATATGCAAATCATTACCTCTCATCATGAATTATTTATAAATTATGCATGATGAGTCAGAAGGTGAGCGACGGAGGGGGGGGGGGGTCATGGGATATTGTGATAACCATGCAAAATCATAAATTAGCAACAAATCCTGAAATATAAAGACATTAAAGCTAGCCCGTGTTGAAGACCATGGTGTTTATCGACCAAAACTAATATAATTTCTATTGTTTTGTAACCTCTAAAAACCACTTCATTTGAATGGAATTTCTGAATTCAATTTCAGAATTGTTTTGGATAATATTTCCCATTAACTTTACAAAATCGAAAGCAGTCATGATATTTAAATGATAAGTGGCGGGGGAAGTTATACTTTTCTTGGCACAGTGCCAATGTAACTCATAAACCGGAAATGAGTATCTACAACGGGGGAGTCTCGAGATTTCTCGTTGCTAAGCCGAGTTGTTTGTGAGTTCGTTTGCCTTGGGTTTTTACGAAGTTAAATACTAGAATATAGATCTTAGGCCGATGCTTCTTATAAATATCTTGCACTTCACACATTTATGGCCTCAATACTTCACATCATAATATGCTTTGATGAATAAAAACATATATTTTCATATTTTTAAGAACATATTATAAACTTTCAAACGCAGTACGCAAGCCATGTACAATGCGAAATCAAAACTGATATAGTAATATATTTGCATAAATCTGCATAATTCTAATAACTGGAAGTGCATCGATTCACAAGATCGACATGATGGTTGCACGCATGAAAGAGCCAGGCAATCAGCGAGTCTGAAACTAGACAGTGTGAAAGGTACTTTAGTGACTATTCAAACGTACATACTAGTAATATATATTGAAGTTACCCGCTGACCTCAACTGTATAAAAGCTAGACCATATGGAGTAATTAAATTGACATTCATATACGTTACACTATAAATAACAGATGCTTTCTTTTTTTTATGGATCGCCTAGGTTCTAGACTGTACCAGACTTGACACAATTATATACCATTGATCCAACTCAATGATGAATGTAAATGAGAGGAAGGTAAACAGAATACACTAATCACGTACGTATTAGGCATGGATGGATGGGTGGGTCAGTGTATGTGGATGTGTTTTAATTAATACGTTCAATCGCTATTTTATTTTATCCGTATTATGTGAAAATACAAGATCCTGAGGATCGCCGTAAATTCTGGTCTAATTTCGCCTGCGGTTCTCGAAGGCAGTTCGTGACGCTCATAATTGTTCATTACAAAATACAATCACGCCGTCTAGTTTGCGTAAAAAGCAACTCGTTACATGCGATGGAAAGGGCGGGTGCGTTACATCATGAGTATTATTCTTTTTAAAGATATTATACGGTTGTATCAATTCAGACAACAACAACGTGGCCTGTACTGTTTTCACCTATACGAAGAGTATAAATTTTCTGATCGAGAGAGGGCGTGACAGTGTGCCTTTTTATATTTTATTATTAGCTAACATACAAATCAGCAAGTTCTGACAGTGATGTATTCTAATTGTTCTTTGTCGGTTCTTTAACGTTTTCCTAAATGAAGCACGTAGAATGGTAAGCCAACAACATTTTCCCCGTGGTGTGAACAAGTTCTACGGTTACACTAGAGCAAACATAATCCGTATACGTTGATTCCTATCTCCACGCATATGTGGTGGTAGTGAGCTGGAACATTACAGTTCGAAAATTCAAAATGTATATCAAATGTCATTCAACATCGCGTGTCAAGCCAGAGAGTCAGGTCATACCTCAGAGACCACCATCGTATCACGGGGCCAGTGGAATCCGGGTAGGCCACCACTCTGTCAGAAAGATTCGAGCCGTTTGTGATTACACGTGCCGAGTGACACTGAATGGCACATGACGCCCGCTAGTGTAACCGCTCTGATTTTATAAACGTTATAACTTGATTCGAATTACATGGAACAGAAGATAACACGAGAACAAACCGGTTTACGTGTGATCACGATTATGACGTGATGAACTTTCACTGATTTTGTTAACAGTCAAACAATGTGTTACGTGTTCAGACAGCCACACGTAAAGAGTTCTAAAGTTTATACATTTATAATAAATACATTATAAATAAATGTCTTGGGCAGTAATTCAGATAAATCGCGTGTAATTAGAAAGCGCCCCACAAACTGTTAGGCTGATTTGCGATTCGCTCTGCTTAAATAAAACCATCAACATGTTTCCGGATGTTACCATGGAAGAACACGAGCGTAAAGCTAACATCATTTAAATAAAAGATAAAACCGGGGCCCATATATGAAGTTCGCAAAAAGCATTCAGTTTTCAGCAGTCACTTAACTTTATTATTAGTGCGTCTTTTTTGCTGTTATCGTTATTGCATTCACACAAGTTAACCTTTTAACTTAGATTTCGATAAGATGACAAACTTTGTGCGATTGTATTTTTCAGGTCATTCAAAGTTGCGTTGGGACTTACTTTTAGACAGTGTAACATTGTCGGCGCCATTGGTCTCTCGTCAGCGTGCAACAAAATAAAAAGCATGCTAAATTGAACACTGCTATTACAAGACTAGTTTTTTGCCCACTTCCAAGGCAATAGTCATATTTTATCACCCAACTAAATATGAACATACAGTAGGATGTCAGAAACTCTCAATGCAAAGTATTTCTCAATTGACATGTACATTTCACATCTAATTGTGTAATAGTGAAGAAAGTAATGTAAGTAAGTTAAAGTAAAAAATATCATTGGATTGCAAATCATATCGAACTATAAATTGCATATTTTAAAACGCAATGATGTATTTAATCAATCATTGGGAAACAAAAAAAAATAACACTTACTTTTGTTAGTATTTGGCATCTATAATGGCACTAACAGACCACGGTGATAAAAACATACATAAACAGTCACTTATTACCATAAGACTCGTATATGGTCGCTTAGCTCATATATGTACACCTAAACAGAAATAAATATTAACGATGACGTAAAGCGGCGAATAAATGACTGAACGACCAACTTTCTAATAAACAGGATGTTAAATTTAGTTACTGTTTAAAAGGCGAGACAATTTACGAGGCATTCAGGCGTAAACAAGTATTTATTTATTACGTTTAGTTCCTTCATGTCGAGCAATCCTATAATTACAAGACACTCAGAAAGTGGATGGCGATGCGCGGTTCGCGTTTGTTTACCGTTAGAATATGCGCATGCGCCTGAGAGGCAGGCCCAATTTCCAGCCAATGGGACGCGTTCGCTGCGTTGATGCATGGGAATCTCTTTAACATGCTTTAGTTTCTGTTCACATTTGCGGAATCCGTATTTGCGGGTCAACTGCGAGAAAGAGTTTTACAGGGATTTCAACTACCGTAACTGAGCATCGTGAAACAGATTCCCCAAATAAATAGGTATGTATAAATCTGTGTATCTTTTGCGTACATTTAATGAAAAATGTCATATTAGACTATTTCTTATGTTTTCTATTTCTAGCATTACGTACGTGACGATTTTGTCACATAAGTATATTATCAACTGAGATGCTCAGATCGGAATTTTGAAAGAATTCAACTTCAACCACGTGCTTTTTAAATCAGACACTGACAAGTTTTAAACACTTTGCGTCGATGTGTACATTTTGTTTTCTTGGTTAAGCCTATTTAGGCATCCGGCTGAAAGGCTTTCTGTCGGGGTTGATCTTTCCCAATCATAATACTTATGTTTTGAAATTTAATTGTAATTTGCGTACCTCTGGTGGACTTTCTAGTAAGTTCGTTAAGGGCGATCATTTTCTTCTCATGTGGTGATGACGTGCATTTTCAGAGTTTTTTACATTTTAAAATTGTGTGAAAATTGATTTAAAATAAATATGTATAATGTGTATATATATTGCTGTTCGGTAAGTGTATCAGCGTGCTTTCTCGGCAAATCGGCAAAGTTCTCTTGAAAATATCACTAATTTAGCGCCGAGCGTCTTACGATGTTAAACTCAATACAAATAGTTCTATGAAGTATTTAGAGATAAAGTGTGCTAATCGCGTATTCACAACACCAATATATCGTGTTTTTTATCAAGATATTTTATTTCACCACTTTGAATTCCCTAAATGCTGTCTTGATGGACTTTTCTTTCGATGCTATAGTTTTCCGTACGACCAGAATGTACGCATGTACTGTATGTCACAGTCTGTTATCTTTCGTTTGTTAGTGAGACATATATTTCAATTATTCTGACAAGTACGCATCGCTCATAGTGTTTTTCGTCACCAGGAGGTGAACGATACAGTTCCTCGCGTGCCGAGCCCTTTACTGGTATTAGGTTTTCGCGATAGTGCGTTGACCCGCGAAATTGTAGCCATCGGGGCTTTTAGAATGTGCGTCGAAAGTTTCGGTCAAACGCGCTGCATACGCCTCCTGGGAACTACATATCGAATGCGATGAGACGCGGTGACTGGGGCTCTTTACCTATTACGCGAATGCGCACGTGTTCTGCATTATTGGTACGCATTATTAAGTCAAAGTACATGTCCATTTGTTTGGATCATTACTTTCTTCATGAATATCAACAAAAACAAATTACAAATTACAAATTAACCTATTTTCTATTGTTAAATGAATCAAGTTTGAGTTATTTTCTTAAATATGTTCGCGCTATGTTAATACGAACCAGTTGTGGAATGACATATTTCCCGTTACAGTTGGCCAGTAAATTAACGTAAAAAATATGCGCAATGGAAGTTGAAGTTTTAAATCAGTGAATACTACATACTTTCACAAAAAAACATAGATATTAGATAAACAAAACATTATTAAAATGTATTATGTTATTATTCTTATTATTAATTGACAACTGCAAAATGTGACTATTTTAACATTAAAGTAACTATTATCCATTTTTCGCTTCTGTTACCGAGGTGATCTACATATAAGTTATCAATACGCACCAATAAGAACGGGAAATTTAAAAGCAATCATTTGGCTTGCCAGTTTACTGTTTGTCACAAAATAACATGTAAAATGCACGTCTGACCAGGTGACCCATAAATCGCAGATTCCGACTGTGTATTCTCTTGGACAATCAACCCCTGGTATTCCACTCATAATTTACATTATTTCGCCATTGGATAATCTGTCACGGAATATCACCCCACGTGACCTTCACCGATCGCAACTGATTTCGGGTTGAATAACAAATGATGTAATACATTAATTTGATTATGTTAAAACGTAGTCGCTGGCACACTGTGGTGACAAGGCACACGTACAGTGAGCATACCACCCCGCAAGGGTCGAAGTCGTTACGCCAAGTATATATTTCAAGCACCGCAGTGTTTGATTTATATCCCCAACCAAACATCAGCAATGAAAACTCACATTATATCACGCGTGCATTTATTGTCTACACTTTTTTAACGGGAGCATTTTTACTGAGCCTGGTATATTACGCTTCTGACTCCGAGAGGTTGTAAAGCATGACGACTATCATCTGTACATATTATTGGCTAGTGTTTTAGTAAACATCGCTAATAGCCACGAAGTGTTTATTTGACGTTGTCAAATGCAGGTTCTATAAAATTGTGACTGTTAGCTGTGAGCTCGTTGCATCACATTTTTAGGATACATAGCAACCCTTCACGTTCTTTTGAAATATTGTGCTCTTCGTCTGAATTATCCTGCCTCCGAAATATTTCAGCTGGCGACCCACAATGATATTCGCTGTTATTTAAATCCGTATGTGTGTGTTAGGGGACACGCCGCGACGCAGCTATGATAGTGAATAGCAAACATAACCGGGACGAGAAAAATAGATTGGTGATTTGCGTGGTGGCAAAACCTAAATAGATACTATACGATATGTACGATAAATCTCGTTCTAACTGTTTCCTGACAACACACCACGCATGAATTTCAACTACGTTAGGTCACGTGACTCTGACATACACTTGCAGATGGCTTCGTACTTAGCAGCCACGGACACTGTTATGACGAATAGGAAACGACACTCAACTTGACATCGTTAAATATATGGGCCATAACTATTAGTGATGGCACGTTTGATTCCTGTCTGTCGCCACTGTCTATACCCTTGCCATATGCATGTCTGCACTGGTTACAAATAGACTGGATATTTATAGGAACTCGGTAGGAAACGCATTTACTGTAATCCAATTTAGTAATAGTTACGACCGATTTATTTGTTCCGGTCTCTATTTTGGAGCCATATTAAATTGGATCCAGCTATAACAGTGTTGACGTGCGCCCACACTGATGACGACGCCTTCTTGAATGTCACTTAACATCCGGTATCAATACATTGAACTTAAATTTTTAAAAAAACGAACATTCCCTGTTTTTTTATTCTTTTCTAAATTGACCAAATGAGCAGATGCACTGTGGATATCAATTGTAGTGTCATGAGTCAGTGTCAGTGGTGAATAACGTAACGATGTTTACTCACCGTATCCCGCTTTGGAGTGTTGGAATTCTATATTTCGTCATAGCATTAAAAGCAGTATTCAAACCAAGCTTTATCAAATACAGTCCATGTACATTTCCACTTTTCAGTTTCAGTTGAACAAAATTCAGTGTGATACATGTATCGTAAGCCAACTAAACCTAATAACAGTCCAGTCAAACGAGGTTATACATATTCGAGGAATTCATGATGGTAAATCTGTTGAATACAATATACATTAAACGCATATGGCCGTCGAGATCTCGTTAGAAACGACAAAGCCACGAGACTTGCCTTTGTTCCCTGTTCCAACCCCCAATCCCCTCCCCCCCCCACCATCGCATCCAATATCAAAGTTACATAGTTGAGTGGAACAGTAGACGCCATGACAGAACGAGATCTCGACGACCAATTGCGTTTAAGGTTTATTGCAGTCCCATCAGTATGAAACCATCTGATTACAGTGCAATATAGTGGTATGTCCTTTATTAATGTTCCCGTGGATTATGTCATATTCTATTAGTATAGTAATGCATGTAAAATAAAATAAAACATAAAAAGTGCATCTAAGCTATATCGCTGTAAATTTTCAGTCAATGTCTTTTATTTAATCGTCGAAATAACTTATAACGGGTATTTTACATTCAATAAAACACGTTTTCTAACCGCAAATTGCACTATTCCGTTCACGATCGGTAATTTTATCAAATTGCGTTGTGTACTAATTTTCACATACTATTTACGAGGTTAGCAGAGAATAAGGACTGGTGTTATTTTCACTTCATATCAGAAAAGAATGAAAGTCGCATGACCAACTTATCGATCATACAACTGAGCGCGTCTATCGCTTTTCATTTAACTGACGACGCCCGACATGCGCAACGAACAGACGAGTGCCGTTGCTGTGATTGGTAGCCCGTTCACATTCCTTACTGATTAATTGTTTACTTCCCAAGAGATGTAGAACTCACAGTGGTGAAATGTAAGAGTTATGTGAATTTGAGATTGCGTCATTTGCTTTCAACACCACACGAGGTGAGAGTTTATTGTTTAACTACAAAAAACGCGTTTCGTGTGGAAGTTTAATGTTTACTACGCTTTTCTTTGTATATGGCATTGTCACATATGTTCAAAAACATTTGTTTTTGCATTTTTCAATTAGCTTCGCAAAAGTTGTCACAGATTGATACGAAAACTGTTTATATTAACCTATTTCCTTCGTCCATAAAGTGGTGGTAGTGCTGGACGTGAGGGAATCCACATATTAACGGGAAGCTCGTTAGATCATATCGTATAATTTAATGACATCGTTTTCCTGAGAATCCACGAAATAAGCAATTAAACTTTGTATCAGAACAAAAACTGTCACTGTACGACGACTCATCAGATCTGGTGAGATATACATGAAGTCGAAAAACGCCAGCTATAAAGTCGAAACGTTGCGCCACAGCGATAACGTCTCAGCCGTGGTGCTACGTCGTGTTCGGTATGGGTCCCATGCTACGTATTCAACGCGTGTAAAATTCCACCCTGCCGAACAATATTTAATGCTATTTATCCTAAAATGTGCCGTTCTGTATTTTTCACGCCAATGCACCAGTCATATGCATTTCGCTTCCCATGCCTACAATTTTCTTTTAATGCAGGGGGCGGGGGCGTCACCTGCGCATGCGTCAAAAGGCCATAGCGTGTCATCGTTTACAAACAAGCGTCTACCCATGAGCCTTTGCGTTTTTAGCGTGTGTTGTTATCGTCGCTTGGGACTCAATTGCCGCGCGTGCGCAGGTGACGATCCTCCCGCTTTAATCATGCGCCTTTATTGGTTAATACGTAGTCACATGGGGTTATATAAATTTACGCTACTACCCACACATGATGAACTATTCCCAAATTAACGTCATATTGAGAATTATCATCAGACTATTTGTCACTGCGCATGCGTATGTGCTGATATCTCTATTTACAACACATTCCACAATTTCCACCTGTGGCAGAGTATTGGCTGATCTAGTATCTGACAATGATTCACAGTGGACTAAGAATATTATCATATTCATTGAAAAAAATCCTTGGCTTTAAAGCGGCAGGGTCGTCATCTGCGCACGCGCGGGAATTGAGTACCAAGCGAAGATTACAACACGCGCTAAAAATGCAAAGGCACATGGGTAGACACTTGTTTGTGAATAATGACACGTTATGGCCATCTGGCGCATGTGCAAGTGACGACTCCCCCTTTTAACTACATTGTGAAACCGAATGTTGCGTCCCCCGTCATTACAGGTGTCTACGCAACGTCTACTCTGAAATACAGACTACGGGCAACTACTATTGTTTGTATGAATGATTTGTGTTTACCACTGTTTAGTAGTTATTACAAGTAGTGTTTAGTAATTATCGTGATTCAGTCTATTTAGATCAGTTTACGGCGAATACAAATCCACCGGGAAATAGACGTATGCTATTGCCCCAATGACCAGTTAATATTTGCTGAATATTGCCCGACATAGCGGGGGCTCTACAGCGGTGAACGAGATCATGGCTTAGATATTGTATTAAGATCGATAGTCAATAATATGTTTGTTTATCCTCCACCCTGGGACAGCTGTAACACCCATTTACACTTTGTGTATATTTACAGGTGGCAACGATTACATACGGGGACAAAATTAATTCGCAAACCGTTTACATTCCTTTGTTGAAAACGCATTTACATTCCTCTGTTGAAAACGCAAACTTTCAAATTGATATTTTCGTACTCGTGCATTATGAACTTGCATCTCGAATAGAGTCAAGATACAATAGTAAAAGTTGAAATAAATTCAATTACTTACTTGTATTTCATAGCATGCACTATTTTATTTACAATCAATCCGCGTCGTTGAATTAATCGGAAACTTTTACTTCATATGATGCACTATTTTATTTACAATCAATTCGCGTCATTGAATTAAGCGGAAACTTTTATTTGCTATCACGGAGAAAACATGTGTCCAGACAAGCTTCGAACTTTACTCGTTGACTGGAATACTGGTATGGAAGTTTAAATCATTAAAAGTATTCTAATTGACGACCAGGTTGATTTTTTGGCAAAAACAAATACGTCGTTACCATCACTCAAACGATTGTTTATGTTTGCGTGACTTATTGGTGGAATTTGCCGCTAATAGTTTCGGAAAAGTTTCTAAAAAAGCTTATGTGCATTGAACCCTATTTGACCGGCCAGATGACAACGTTGCGCTTTTACGTGTTTGCTGTAACGTCTAGCTTGACCTTTGAACCCAGTGAACTATGTTGGAGGAAATATGTGTGTACGCTGTTGTTGAGGATCTTTATTGTCCTGATTTAGGGTTTAGAAAGCATCCCCGAACACTATTATGTGAGGGTATGTTCGGTGGCAAATTGCCAACATTCTGTTTATTTTAGTAAACACGACTCCCGCTTTAGATGTTACTGTGCAAAAGAGCATGGAAGATAAGGAAGGGAAAGAAGTGTACCTTAATCCTTAGTTATCCTATCAAATATTCAAGTGAGAACCTTAAAGGCTGAAGAGGAGAAGGGTTCTATGTGAAACAACGGAGGACGTGCTGCCCGTAATTGCGTGTTCATTTTATGAACTCACGATAATGTAAACTACTTTTCGTAAATAAACTCTTTTTAAAGAAAATGTACCCGAATTTAACTATATTTATTTAATGATGATGGTGGTGATTTATGTTGCCGTAAACTCCTTATCCAATATGGCACTGCGAATGTTTCATCATTGTTTAAACACCAGGGCAAGAACGGAAATGTGCACAATAATGGGCAAGACGCAGCGCCCAATCCAATATTTGAGCAGCAGTGGGCAGTGTGTCGTCTTTTACGTCTTTAGTATTACGCGTAGAACGTTCACGAATAAACGACCATGTGGGAATACGCTAATATGTATATTTCTAAATGAAAATAACCATTTTTTATCGTTAAAGAAATCATGGATAACAGATTTGTTGTTTAACCTATCCGTATAATTGTTGGGAAATATTTAACGTGGCTGAGTCACAAAAATTTTTGTTTGTATGTTGGCAAATTGAACTAAATCACGTGATACCGATCGACCAATCAGAACGCTGAGTTTCAATAAAAAGCAGCGAATGGTCGTTGTGTCGTCACAGGAAGCGCTGTCCCAGCACAGACCGAACTCCGCACAGTTCGATACGCGTTACTTATCATCACTGCACAAAGCAGCTTTGCATAGAACTCATTTGCATATTCGAATATGTTCGAACTACCAGACTCTGTCGGTTAACAAAGTTATGCGTAAGTCACTTGGTTACTTTAGTCACTTTAATAAGACGTTTCACGCCCCGACTTTGAATAAAATGTTCAGTTAATTAGATTAAAATATACATGACTTGCGTTAGAAACGTACAATCCTTTCCTAGATGAGAAAGCATTAGATTGTACAATAAATAAATAACTTTATAAATTGACAAGAACCTTTGTGTTCCATGGCAGTTAGACGCGGAAAATCGAACCCGTTCAAGCCAGAAATAGTATTGAAATATTCAGCAGAATACAAGATGAACGGAAATGTTAGGAAACCCTTTTCAGTGAAATTAGTATTTAATGTTTCTTTCCCAACTATACTCGTTAACAGAACGTTTTTTCCTCCAAGTTTTAGTGTATCACGTGCGCCGTTTCACTACTATAACATTACCTTGCAAAATATAGTTCGCGATAAAATGGTTCGTATTTACGTTTTTACTGAAGTCTGACATTAATGAATAGTTCGAATGTCACATACGTTTTTTTCCACTTTTTGTAGTTCGGTTTCAAATGAAACAACTGCGGAAAAATGGCCGTGCGTAGTGAGGTGATTTGACCACAAAATTGAAGGCTACCTGTGGCAGAGGCACTATTGCGTAAAGCGCAAAGGCCTATGGGAAGGAGATTGTAGTGTCGTATGACGCCTTACTAGCCGATTTTGTCTAAAATAGCGCTCCGCAGCCACTTTACACTAGTGTTTATACACGGAACTTGATAAACTTTTTTCCAATTTAAGTTGCTTTTTAATCGCGTATTTTAGTGAAATATTGTTTAGTGAGTGAAATATTAATGTCATAAATGATTCAATCTTTCAAACAACAGAAATTAACACACGATAACGATAATCAAATTTGGGTTTGGCGTTCGAAAATACACGCGTAATTTCCGGTTTCAACTAGTTCGAAAATAGCACAACCTTTAACGCGATACAATCACGCGTGGAACTCCTGCCTGTGCAATTTGGGCCCAGTTTGTTCTTACAAGTTTTCTAAGTTTCAATTATCATTATTTAGTAAACAGGTTCCTGAAATGATTTAATATATCCGTAAAATACGTGACAATCAATGATTGACTTTGAAACGTTCTAAATTTCGATCAAACTCCCGGCACACCTAGCGCGATATGCGTCAGATCGGTGTAGAAGACGCCGACCTGCAGCGTCAATGAGCGAATGGTATCATATAATATTGTGATAATGCTCAACTATTAAGTTCTCTTTCCAAAACTGATTGCCGTCAAAAATGGTGAATTAGAGTTTCAGGCAATGCGCACTCTAGGCTGAATTGCCACAATACCGATATCAATGGATGTGAAAAAATGAGGAAAATGTGGAAATTGATGTCCCGGCTTCCACCTGACACAGTCCGTTTTACGTAAAGAGTACAATGTTGAGAATTTGAATCTTACTATGATGATATAAATAATCAAACATCACGTGGGCGGGGGTTTGACGTGGTACGGATTGGTGGAAAAGCATCAGATGATAATATCACGTGACACCAGCGGTTATTTACATTTTACAAATAATTCGCGCAAAAAACTAAATCGAAAGTGTCGATATTTTAATGAATTATTTCACCGGAAGATCGCGAAACAAATAACGGATAACATCTCATGAGTACAGCACGTTAACAGTAAATAATGGTGTCCCTAAGCTGCCTTGAATTCCCTGGGTCAAACCCCCATAACGAACATATTAACGCCAATGAATAAAGATAAGATGTCTTCAAATAAGAGACTAGGGAGCATATTTTGGAACAGCTGCTTGCCATCTTTATGTAAATATGCCATATCTATGGGGTGAAGAGTTCGCATACCCTGTGATCAGTTTTGGGGGATGTATATAAAACATTACTGTCGAGCTACAGTCAGTCTGTCTACAAGTTTGTACGTTATGTTATTTATTGAATGTCGACTTGGAACACCCTAAGTTTAATAACTTGTTGTTCATGTCAATGCATATTGTTGTTGTTTTTTCCCGATTTCTATTATGTATCGTAATAATTTGACAGCGGCGAAATTATATATTTTCTGTTTGGAGCATGGTGGCGATTGTAAGCCATAGTTTCAATTGCATTCCTGCTTAGTATTTTATGCAGAACACGTGTAACTGAATATTGTATATATCACCGCAACAAATGGTAAACTCAAATGATTTGACAAAAATATTGGAGCACTTACGTCACAGTGGACTGAAGTCGAAGTGTCTAATCTCAAAATCATAGTGTTAAACATTGTAATTAAGTAATTTCATACTTGTGTAATAACTCATTATACTTTATTTTGAGAACTACTTCTAAATTCGATTTTTACTTAAGTCATATCCCCTAAAAAATGATTGAATCTCGGTTGTTAATTCATCATTCAGTCTGCGTCAATGTTACAAAAGGTACGGGACAATTCGTTTTTTACTTCAATCCCATGACCGATTTCATCTTTGGCCCCCACCGGTGTCAAGTCCATACTACAGGTCCCGAACACGCTCGGTCAAATATCTACTTCCATTGAAATAGACCACTCAAAATAATTATGAAAGACTACATTTTCTACTCTAAATCCAATACTAAATAACTCACTTATATAACAACACGACAGAAATGACGCAGTTATAGGTTGTATATGTATTATTTTAATATATATCTAGTGAGTAGCCGAATGACTATTTTAAAGCAGAAAGAAATGTTCATTTAAGATCTCATCGCAAATCAAATGTGTTACATCAATATCACAAGCGAATGCTTTATGATTAATGCGTGCTCGACAAAGTAAACTGTAGATACTGTGTCTTGTTGGGACACACTTTTCGTATTAACGCCATTCCAATCAATTAGACGTTTTAAAGGAGTGTATTATGGTCTCATTTTTCATACATTAAATTATTCATTCGTACCCCTATTTAAACGTCGTCAATTCTATTTTTGAATTGTAAAATACGGGATGTACTTTTGAATTAAACGAAAACAACACGGGCATAATTGCTTCGCCCATGAGATGCGTTGTTCTCTAGATCCATTAGGTGTCGATATATATTCAAGTAGCACTCCTGATTAATCAACCAAAAAACAAATAAAATCTTATTTTGGTGCATGCTCCACTTTTTGGTCATGATTGGTATGCCCATACACAAAGTTGTATGTCACATTAACAGCCGCGACAACTTATCCTAGTGTTTGATACACTATTACTCGGTCGAGGTATTTGCTACACATCAATACACTAGACGTCTGCAATACGATAAGATATGTTAAACACGTGTAGAAAAGAGAAAGATATGTACATCCGTCGACAATAACGGAGATGTGACACGTGTTTTAACATGGTTCAAGTATGTGTACGTGTTTCTACCCGCCACGCCCATATTTTAATTGGTTAATATATTTGAATGTCTTACGTGTCCTGAAATGAATCGCATGCATCAGAATTCTGTGTCACATATTTAATTCAGTTATAACTACGACTTAGGCGTGTTGATTGCTCTACCACGTGTCGTAATAAATTATGTTATTCACATCGTTATTGACAAGGAACATTTTAATAATCCGATACGGAAGATTCCGGCTTGTAGATTACATGATGTAATTACTGCAGTTTGTTCACACGTTTTTTTTAAGAAGTAGATCTAATGTTATCGCCACGTATACGTAATTCACCGGAGATTTGACAATATATTCATCCAAGTGCATCTCCAGTGTGAGTGGTCCTTATGTTATACCTAATTTGACAAATTTACCATGACCCAAATAGCCACAACACGATGTCAAAACATTTCCATTTCCACGTCTACCATGTACACATATCAAACAATAAATAGGTGATAACAACTTCAGAGTAGTAAGTTGAGTCGCAATTTGTAGAAGAAATAATTTTAAACCAGAAATTTCAACCAGAAATTTTCAAACAAACAAAAAAACCGAATAAAATGAAATATGCAGGATGTTATTTTCAGCTTATCTCAAAACGTGGTCATCGCAAATTTGCTTGAGATTTTAATATGACGCAGTTGTCGAACAACTGTTTTTCTTACAAAGAATGCGAGGATACATACATACGATATTACGAGGCTGACCGTGGAAGCTCAGTGCCCTTGTCAGTAACCCCCATCAATATATTTAAGAAATGTCTTCAACACCAAGATAAAGACTTTCCATCTTCGACATTGTGAAATCCTTTCGTTTTTTGGAGAAAAAAAACCCTCAAAAAAAAAGTATTTATATCAAGAATAATTTATAACGAAATGTATTCCTTATGCATCCGTAAATAATTTTCATAATTACAGATTACACAATAAAAAAAACAGAAAAAAAAAATTTGCTAGTATTCTCTTCCATTGTATTCTATTGCTATATTTGCATTTTTTTGTCTTGAATTATGCCTGAAGGAAGCTGAATGAAATTACAAATTATGGAGTGTGTTCAACAACTCATGTATGAACAAGAACTTTCATAAATATGATTTGACTTGGTAAAAATACTGTATTTTTCTGCATAAAAACGAAAGAATTTCACATTGTCGAAAACGGCTGGAAAGTCTTTAGTGTTCATCTAAATGAGGAACTGACTTCATTAAGTGTGTGTTTCTGCAAACAACATCACTTTTTTCATTGAGACAAAACATATCGTTCAAAAAAAAAGATATAGATTTTTATATCAGATTCTAAATTCCACGCCTTCCGTGTGACTACTAGATAAGAGTGTTTGCGAAAGTTTTCGAAACCCCGCCATTTCGTATATAACGAGAATGGTAATGTGTCTCTAATAATGCAGTACATTTGTCACTAATAAAGTTTTGAAGTGAAAGAGTTTGTGTATGTTTTACATGTGGGCAACACAGTGCAGGATATAATCTAATTATAGTCCATAATCGTCATTGGCATGGAAACCGTCAAACCTCTTTCAGCGACAGAGTGATCGGAACTTAAAAAAAAACGCCTTTAATTCCCAAAGGCATCTGTCGTACGGATTGTCTGTAATTACCGCTCGTTAATCATTTGTTGGATACCAACGTGTAAACGAGTTCAAACCGGATTTGTGACAGTTTGGAATCCAGATTACAGAGGGGGGGGGGTAAATAGGCATCACCGTTTAATGAGCAAATAATGGAAGCCAGAAACAATGCGCC
Source organism: Saccoglossus kowalevskii (assembly GCF_978046115.1). Classification (NCBI taxonomy): domain Eukaryota; kingdom Metazoa; phylum Hemichordata; class Enteropneusta; family Harrimaniidae; genus Saccoglossus; species Saccoglossus kowalevskii. The sequence goes on along the minus strand of NC_140645.1, from coordinate 23,815,430 downwards.
CAGGAAATTGGACACAGAATCTTTGACGTAAAAGAAGTAAGACTAATTTCTTTTGAAACAGATTATATAAACTTAAAGCTATCATGTTTGAAACAAATATTTTCTTTGATATGTTTTTATCCATTATGGCTACATGGCAAAAAAGTCGTTAGCCACGTGATTTAAACATTGAATGTAATTAACATACATTAATATTAAATAAATGTATTTAACAAAACACAATACATGGAAATTCTCTTCTCGAAAAACAGGACACATATTGTGAACAATTTAAATCCATTAGACACATACTCTGGTAGCTATTTATATTTGAAATCCTGAACAGCGAAAAGGTAGATAATACGTATTTTAAAACATTCATGTATGTCTTCATGTTTTGATTTACTTAAATCGTTTTTTAAATATGTTCAACTTGGGGATGGAGCTCTGAATGTTTAACAGTGTGTACCAAATAGTGCCTAAACATAAATATTAAATATATGTCCCCAAACCTGCACCTATCTATTATTAGCATGAAGACGGCTGTAGTTTATTGTTATTTACAGGCAATGCGTTATTATAATATATTGCCAGTGTACCAAGTACAGCCAAATCCAATACTGCCTCAAAGCAATTAACCGTGCATGCTTTGAATTGTGAACTAGGTCAACTATTCGCGTCATGAGACACTTCTGTCCAAAAAAGTTCATACAAGGTCACTGGTCTTATTTCGTAACTGGAAATTTATTGTACCAAGCAAAACCTACGCAATAATAATACCGTGTTTTATTATTTATATCAGACAAATTACTGGCTATTCCCGTCACTGACTGGTGGTCATCTCCTAAAATACCAAAACAAAGCTCGTTTAGTGACTGGACAATTTGTTTTTGTGGTATTTTTGTAAATATTATAAGTCTGAAGGTAATCCAGTGAAATTATTCATCCAGTAAATTGCGCGTTCGGTTCCAAGTCCCATCTTATCAATGCACGCGACCGATTCCCAACTTTAACACGAGTACTACACGGCCACGAAAATGTGTTGTTGAGATGTGTTAAGACGGCCTCACGCTAGAAGTTTCTTTCGAGCATATAACTGTATTTCTTTGGCTTTCGCTATCCAATTTAAAGGAGGGGGTATTTTTGTCGTAATTGTGACTGTCTCTGTGCATTTTCTATCTCCATTTCTCACATTTTTATTAGTGAACCCAAAAATCTTACTATGCCATCTATATATCTTTCTCATGTAATCCACTAGATAATTTTACAAAGATATTCTTAATGTTTATAGCAAAAGTTGCCAAAAATTTCCTTCTTTTCCCACACGTCACATAGATTGTACTCAAACCAGAGTTTCCAATATTTAAAAGCATATTGTAACATTTTCTTTGATATCAATCTTTGTTTGTATAGTACACTCTCTAAAACGACCCCCCACCCATTGGAGAATTGTTAGATAGGAAAACACAGTATGCCAAAAAATGCTTTCGAAACCCCACACCCCAGCGCCATGTGTAAGTATAAGGAACACATTTAATAACAAATTGCAAAAGTACGTCGCTCTACAATTATTATAAACGGATTTCTGCGCCTACTGCGCTAGTGTTCTTCTTGCCTATTTGAAAACAAAATACCTAAATATGTGTAATAGAAAACCACTTCCATCCTTTCGTAGCTGCTACCTCAACAAAATCCCGTCGAGAATGATAACTTGTTTTTGGTTTTCGAAAGTTTTCATTCTAGAGTTATTTAGTCATGTCAAAATAATTTGTTTTAATTGTTCGTCTCAAACTAGTATGATTAGGTTATTAGAAAGTGTGCATTGAGCTAAATAATACATTGTTTATACATATCGCCCGTGATTTTGTCTGTAGACATCAATCAAATACAAAACGTGTTTTTCAGAGATGTACAATACTGTGAATAATAAAGGACGTAGTTATTGTTTCAATGCCTTCTACAATGCTTGCCCTGTTGCACGACTTATTCGTAAGTTCTGTTGTTTGGCGTTAGACAAACTTTGCTGATTTTTTTGTTTAATTTTTTTTATTTTTAAGACAACAAAAACAAAGTTTACACGGCAGCCATGTACATCAATGTTCTTTTTAAGTTTTCATTTCATTTTCAATTTGTATTTTCGCAGATCACCATGAACCATAACGGGGATATTTGTACAGCGACTGTAGAAGACGATGACGATGATTACGAAGAAATTGAGAATTTCCAACTATGGTCGACATTCAAAGGTCGTAGCATGTCAAGACCACACGGCGTTAAAGTGGGTCCAACGGGAGACATACTGGTCGCTGATCGTAACAACGGTCTGGTCAAGGTGTTCACTCTGCATGGACGATACGTCAACAAAATCACAGTATCAGAAGATCCCATCGACATGGCAGTTCTCGAGGAAGACGTCATCGCAATCAGCGATCACAAAAAGAAGACGGTTTTAGTGTGCACGAAAGGCAGTCAGGTGCTGAGAGAAATCGGCATGGGACTTTTGGTGGCTCCACTCGGAATTGCGTCCAAACACAAACTGTTATACGTTGCAGACTCCGGCGATTCTAATATTAAAGTGTTTACATTCAGTGGGGAACACGTTCGGACCATCGGCTCTGTGGGTAAAGGTCAAGGTGAACTACTTGTACCATGGTTCATTGCAATTAATAAGAAAGATCAAGTAATTGTAGCCGATGCGCTCAATAATGCAGTGAAAGTCTACACTCTAGAGGGCGAGTTCCTTTTCCAATTTGGGAAGTTCGGCACGAGAGAAGGTCAATTGATTAATCCCAGAGGGGTGGCTGTAGACAAGAAAAATAACATATTCGTTACCAGTAACCACATGATTCAGATGTTTGATCAGAAAGGTGAGTTTCTCAGCCGCGTCGATCTGCCGAAAGATGGAATGAAATCTCCACACGGCATCGTCGTTGCCACGTATGAACCGATCGAAATCGCGGTGGCTGATACCGGCAATAACTGCATCAAGGTGTATGCCAAAGAAGACGAGCAGGACCGACTGCAAGAAGACGAGGTGGACAGTCTGCCATCCCTAGCCCAAATGGAACCAAGACGAAACAGTACCATTGCATCTCTGCCATTGGATTTCCACCACAAACCGCTTTTGAAAAGACGAAGCAGTGTTTTCTTCTAAAAAAAGAAGAGATTTACAAAGCAGAAAACTTGTTATTTGTCTATTGCGTGTGTTGTCGGATCTGATTCGCAGGAATAATTGTTGAAACTGTAGCCTGGGGGGGGGGGTGTCAATTATTTCGCAGATATTTTCCTATCAAACAAAACACGACCGAACTATATCGTCTATGCATCCCCAAGTCCACAACCTTTCTCGCTATTTCCTACTTCACATCCTCAAGGCCCTTCCAATGTCAGGAAATGATGAAACACCGTGTCAAAAAACATTCCCTGTGATAATTTATTAACAAAGTGTTTGCAAATGTTGTACAGGCATGTACAGGCATTTGTTGAATTGGTGATTTTCCGTTCAACTGCGAGATCTCGCGAGATGCATAAGAGACGCGCGTCGAACGTCTACCGCAAAAATCGAACGATTTGATTTTGAACTGGAATTTCATTATTTCATAGATCATATCGACTGGCCGATCTTCGACAGAGGAATATTGCTTTTGAATACCCTCACTTAATCGAAATTGTCTATCATCAAATGTGTACAGCACATTATTAGGCATGGAAATGCCCCCAAAATATTTTCGAGTTTGTCGAATCCCACGCGTTGTTTGACGCCACTACGACGCTATGACCTTTGTTTGTCCTGTTTTTACGTTCGATTTCACGCATAACGCGCGATTCTCGCAGTGAACGGAAAATGGTCTATTGCGGAGACCCATTAGCTGCCACATTATTTCAGATACCTTAAAAATATGTGTCAACATTAGATAACGAGAAGGCGTTACCTTCGATTACGTACGATAAGAGATTCAAAGTTCTTTTCAAGTGCATGTGTCCGTCTACTTGCATGTAAATATTACTACCTTTTTATTTGGCTCCATTTTATGCACTCACATCGACTTCGATTTTTCGCTCTTTCATGTGTGTAGGAAAGTTTTATGAAATATATACGAATACATATAACGAAGTGAGATATAATAATGTGTGAAACGAAAGTCACTGTAGGTAGGTATGGCAGATATGTAATGAATCAGTAAACACGTGGAAGTCAAAATGAGGTCAGTCAAATAACATGCTTAGGTGTAACGTTCTGATATCATGCTGTATCAATTGGTTGGTAGCAGACAATTTTAAGGCCAGACTTTCATTATCCCTTGTTTCGCGAACCCGCCGAATGAGCAGGAGCCGAAAATGAAATAAAATTAAAATTTTATTTCAGCGTAATTTCTCGTGGCCACCGATTTGTAAGTGCAAAAATTGCTAAAAAAAAAATTATTTTTATCTTCATTTTTGTCCGCCCGCCGCATAACAAACCCAAGTTGCATGATCAAAGTACCGAAGTCTCGCGCAGATGAGAAACAAGGTTATACATGGAATAACATTTTATTTCATTTATTCTTTCCGACCAATGATCTCACTTACAATTCTTTGAGAATCACACGAATCTAATGGAAAAAAAGAATTAATTTTATTTCCGCCCTCCCCCCAAAAATTGCCTTATAAAAACTCGAGAAACAAGGAATAAAACAAGTCTGGCCTTAAGTTAGGTTAAACGACAATATTTCCACGATTTGAACTTTTGTTCTTTATAACAAGTCATTAATATACCTTATTACTTTTCAAAGTTTATACTACCTATATTTACGCTATATCTTGTTCATAGATACTCCGGACACCTTGTAATACCTAATACGAATAAACGCGGGAAAAGCGCGTATTTTTATGCACACAAGTCAAAACCTCGCACGAAAGACAAACGATACTATACGAGTTGTATAATTTATGCATGCATAGTTAATCCTCGACATTATATGAGTGTAGTTTATTTTCTTCCATGTTGTTTTGTGAATAAATTCTGCTTGTGAACTGCCATCCAAACTGTATACAACTTCATTATCGACACCATTTAGGGCTCGAGCAATCCTGAATTCTACCAAGTAGTCATGCATGTTTTAGAATGCATGAATATGTAGTACAATAAACAAACGAACATCAATGTACACAAACTCGGTGGCCAAACATGGCCGCGAGATCTCGTTGAAAGGGAGAGAGCCACGAAATTCGTTTGCATCTTCTTCTTAAATAGAGTTCTTCCGTTATAACGACACTGTTCCGAATACTACAGTCATAATACACCAGGAGAACAGTGAACAGTGTGACAGGACAAAATAAAACACTAATCGAAGAGCGAAAGCAAGGCTCTCTCGTGACCCGGATGCAGTTGCAAATTGTAATCAGTCGGCATGAACGTGGACGTATAATATGGCGGATACGTCCTCGATTTGATTACATACTCGGACGAATATATCACGTGATGCAGAAACCCGCGTTTTGTGACGTCAATAAACATTACGTCATGTCATGAAGACGTTCGATTTGAACAAGGAGGAAACGTTATTTTTGATATGTTAAAAGGCGGTGGGTCGTCTCACCGCGTCATCTTCGATAAGGGTATTAGTACATGTACATTAGATTGTTTGCATGATATTCGGACACTCGCTGTTCGACTTTTCATTGCAGACAACTGAACCGAAGTTACTGTTACTGCCCTTTGTGTCGGGTGTTGAACTCTGGCAAAGCGTAATAAGTCAGCCTCCTATTAATTCCAGAGGAATTCAGTACCATTACTTTTCAGAACTTTCTATGTTCATTGCTATGACGTAAGCGGGTTTACTGAAACCGTTAATAAATATGTCTATCTTGAGATGTCTATTTAGAAATTTGATAGGACAAAGTATTTTGCAGACTAAACAAGACTGAAAGAACGCACATTACCACAAACGAAACTGTGCAAATTGTCGCTTTACAAAATGTGTCACCTGGCTTGATTCGATGACAACTCGTACTGCGTCAGCGTTGAGGGCGCAGTGTATTACAAAACAATCATTACTTAGGTATACATACAAATCAGCGCCGTCACGGTGGTTGTTTAATTGTAAGAAACTTAGGGGTCAACCATTTGATCTCATCTGGAACTAGAACAGACCATGCAATATGAGCAATGCATTTTTTTATTTTTTTTTATTTTCTGCAACACTGCATGCATTTATTTTCAGTCTCGGTGTCAGCTTGTAATTTTTTTTTAACAAATCTTCCGCCCTCATGACCTCAATGTTATAATGTGATACGAATCGTTGGCTTCATAGTATTCCTACACATCCCCCATTAATTCGTAGAAACATTATATTTTTATTGTGGTCGTTACGGCAGTGTTTGGGTTGGCCCACCCACCTCATGTGTCCCGATAGATGTACATTTCTTCACACACGGTGCGTATGTATGATGAATGGGAACACGTGCACGTGGGCATTTCGAATACTTGCCATGACAGCCTGCATCATTAAAAATAATTCTTCCGGCATTTCGCCAATAAAGTATGTATGCCGAGTTCGCTGCACTAAACAACGAAGTGAGTCAGACTGACGAAATCGCAGTGTCACCTTGTTCCCGGCATCTTTGAAAATTCTTCACAAACAGACACATATCATATATTTATATATATCATTGTCAACTAACTGTCATCGTCTTCAATTGTGGGGTGTTTTACGTAAAATATCATTGACAAGCCGATACAGAATGTATTAGTTGCATTTGATAGCATCGTGCGAAGCCGTTCAGTTATATGGCTTGATGGCGTCACTTAGCCCCAATAGCGTGGCTACAGGTTGACAGTTACTACAGTCGGTGTCATGATTTTACGAGAGAGGGGGAGGGGTAACATTGTCCTTTTCATGAAAACCATTTTATGCTGGGAAACAAGCAAGATTCGATGTAAATCAGCAACTATAAAAGGGACACCAACGAGAGACCATCTGTATGTCTGTAGTTTGTCGAACACGACTCTCTTTAAGGTCAACACTTTCTGATCTATTTCTGGATTTTCTAATCTTGACTAAAATGAAGTATTAATCACAAAAAAAATCCAATAATCCCAATTTCATTTTGCTGTACTTATTTCAAATGGTAAAAAAATGTTTTTTTTGAAAGTCAGTGTTCACACTATTAAACAATAATGTATTTTGTCATTAAATAATTGCACTGACACTTGATGCACACAATTTTAATTATTTTGTTTGCAAAAACAATGATTATCCAGCTTGACACATCATTTTCAATATTTTCAATATGAACACGGCCTGATAATTGCACATTATCGCTCAGAGGTATATGGTTTTCAATTGTGCACCACTGCCTTGATCCATGGCCCTAAAGATTGCCCTCAAAGTCTGAAAATGACTAAGGTAGCAATGGTGCACAATTATGCACCATCATGTTTGGGCCATGGCTTAAAAAATGGAATCAGGTCTGTTTTTTTTTTAAATGACAAAAGTAATGACGGTGCACAATTGTGCACCATCAAGTCTGCTAATACTTTGGAAAAGACCAAATTAATGATGGTGTAACAATTGCACAGAATTATAAATGAATGAAACTAGTAGCTTTGTTGTAAGTGGGTTTCGGGTCTAGTGGGTTTTGCAGAGAATACTTTCACCGTTGTTGAGAATTATGTTTCATTAACAACTGGCACTATTCTGTGAATACCATCCTTAGAGGCTATTATTTTGCCCTTATGATTTGAGCAGTTGCTCTGGCAGGAGTTCCAACATAAGACCCATGCTCTGGTAGTATCCCTAGTTTCAAAGGCCAATAAACATTATGTATGACCTTATTGGTGATGCAAAGGACAAAAATAATTTCATTGAAATAAACTGTTTTCGAATATAGGTAAATTATAGTATGTTAACAATGAAATTGTAAGAATTGTATATATATTTACATTATTACTATTTTAAATATGCCACAGTTATCATGATCAACATAGAAAACGAGTACCATTTTCTTTTGATATGTACGTCATACCTGCCCTTGAGGGAAAAGTATATTCCTAGACAATATTTTATTAACCATAATATAGAGAGGTTTATTCAGATTATGTCCTCATACAATGTGGACACTGTGGCTGTGAGAAATTTAGCCAAATTTGTATTATTTGCTCAAACAGAGAGAACAATAAATGCCTTAAGTCTGTACTTTTTATATGCATGTATTTATACTTAAGGTCACTAAATTGTTGTCGTTATTTCCTTTAGCACAAAGGGCCCGAGGCCTAGGGTGTATACTGAATAAATTATTATTATAACTACTAATGCATTGCAACAAAACAAATTAGAAATTGAAAGAAATTGCAATATAAAATATTCGGCAGTAACTGCTGAAGGGTGTATTTCGCGGTCAGTGTTGTTTAAAAAAATATTTATTATAAACTGGCTTGGCAATTCCCACCCCAATTAGATATAATGTGTACATATTTTAATTAATAAAGATACACTAACAAAAATGAAATGTTAATTATTTGATATTTTATTATATAACCTGGATGACCGTAAATGACAAAAATGTTGAAGAATTTTGAGATTTTGAAATGAGCTGAACAAATCTGAGAAAGAACCATCCGAGGTACTTGCATGTCAAATTTGAAAACATTCTGACTTGTGGTTTCGAGAAGTTGACGACGACGGACAATAAGTAATAAGCATAGCTCCATTATTCTCACTCTTCCTCACTGTCAGATGTATATGCATATTCGGTCATCATGATCTGACTTTCTTCTGTTGTTGCTCTTTTTACAATAGCATTGTACTTCTCCTTGTTGTTTTCAAGTGCCAAGCAATTTCTTCCACTTCTCAGTGATGCAATCATTGCAGAACCTAATGAAAAATAAAAGATAATTCAAACATGTGTGCAAGCTTGATAAATTTCTATTTAGTTTATAGTGTTAGCTTGTTGTTCAAAGTCACATTATTGTTAATGTCAGAGGGTTTACGCATCAGAGCAAAAACTTCCAAATGGTGTGTGGTAAAGGGAGCTACACGTTACCAATGTGCCACAGAAACATGTTTATTTTGCTTAGCAAATCTTTGCGGACTAATACTAAAGTTTATTATTATATATATACCTGTACCACTGGCAACTTCCAATATCCAATCCTTTTCTCTGGTAAATAATTTAATTAATGTTTCCATCAACTCTACTGGTCTCTGATCATAATCAACAATGTTGCCAGATTCATCAGCGATCATTTTGTCTTGATTGACATTTATCAGGTTGTGGTGTGCCTGTCCCTTAAAATCAATCTGCCGCTCAGTGATGTGACCTGTACAAGACCAGTAGGCGATGGTCATTCCATGCAAACTTTGCCAAAATGTTGTACTATCTGTAATATATAAATAAATAAACAGACAAATAAATAAATAAATGGGTGCATACATACATACAAATGAACATACAAAGAATAGTGTTTAGAAAACTACAGGTAACAACTACATTTGTACATGTAAAAAATCCTGACAAGGAATACACTAGCTGGACAATAAATAACATGGATATGCCCCTAAAACCTTTCCCTACAACAATCCACAAGTGCTCACTCTCATGGTGAATTTTGCCATATTTAATTTTAATTATTCTGATTAATTTGAATACAAATTAATGGAGAGCTTTGAAAATTATGGATGATTTCTTATGAACTAGAAAGTGTTTTTTCTGGGTAATGAACTACTTTACATTTGTAATAAGCAAACTTACTTGATTTTGTGTTCTCTATCAGGTAATATACATCCTCCACCTTGGAAAACATATCCATCTTTTCCAATGTTTTTTTTGTACTCATTACAAGAGATAATGAAGTGAGTATCACCAGTGTGTAGTACGGCACTCCACTATCCAAACTCAATGACCTTAACGCTGTGGTGAAGCTTAAAAGGTCATCCTCACTCCATGACTGAAAAACAAACGCATACCTGTTTATTAGACAATACAAAAATGAACTATTGTGGTGAGGTTATGGGAATACTCGTGTATGCAATACATTACCAATCAATCAACACTAAAATCACTCTTATATGTATAATTACCCATCAAAATAGATTGTCATAATATTTATTATTCTATTACAATTTTTGTAATTTAAGTGTCTCCTCAAACCAGTGTAAAATGTTAATTACTAGAACATTGACCTTGTAAAACCACTGCTAAAGTCCCTTGCCCTGGGTTGAATAGTCTGTTCCATAATGGGAGATCAGTAATTATCTAGAAGATTCATACATGTACCAATAGCAAAGCCTCAACTAAACCTACTGGTCAAACTGTAAATTACATAGAGTAACATAGAAGCCCCAGGGCCCACACTTTAAATTCAAATTTAATTCAGATTGACTACCCATACATGTTTTGTGTTCTTCAAGCAATACTGTAAAATACTTCATTTTAGCTGGGATTAATTTTAGGTGTTTTGTGTGGGATTTATTTTCACCGACTTTTGGCGAATTGAATGTAAAAGATAGGAAAAAAGGTATACTCGCTGAATTTTATTTTCACTGAATCATTCCTTCACTGAAAATAGCGAAAATTAATTCCAAGCAAAAATAGGTATCCTACAGTATTGACATCCTCAAAATGTTTATTCCCTTAGGGTAGCCATATTTATTCAAGTTAACTTACCTCTGCCATATTCAGTATACAGAGTGATGCTCCACTGAATGATTCAACTGCTTTTTTGACATCTCTGCTACTCAAAGAAAGGGCAGGCAAGTCAATCACAAAACTTTTGGTATTTGATGCACCATTCATTGCAGAGAATTTAACATCTGAAGTATTTTCTCTTGGTAAATTAGAATTCCTCAGTTTTTGGCATGCTTGTATGAGGACTTCAGGGGTGCCCTTTTTGAAGTCTAAATCTAAATATCGCTTGAGATAGTCTCTAGTACAAAAACTTGGATACAATTTCTCTACTTCATCCCATGTCTTTAACCCTAGCTGTGCCACAACATGCCGTTGAACAGTTGATAATTTTTTTAAAAAGTCATTTTCTTTACTAAACTCCTGCATGGACATCACTCCATCAATAAGATGATTAAATTGCATCTTAACGGTGTCCTCATTTAGGAACACCAATTCTCTAAAGAGGTACGTCTTTAAACTTGGCTTCTGCATCCTATCTTTCTTTGACAGACGTTGATCCTTGAGTCTGCCTTCTTCATGCATTTGCATCACTGTCTGCATTAACTGGTAGGTGCCTTCTGATAGTTCTGCCAAAGCACATATAGTGTTTACATCATTACGATTCTATATGTATTAAAGAAAAAAAATCATTTAGTCTAATGTAATCAATCTATATTTTACACTATTGTTGTTTTTGCAATATGTACTCAAATCATGGCACATGACTATCTACCAGTCACAAGCCTCCATTTCAAGACTTTATATTCTGATAAAGGTCTGTGTGAGCTGTTTCCACTGATTGCAACTGTCACATTTTCCTCATCTCGACTTACTGGGCATACATGTATACATGTAATCTAATAATTTCTTAGTGATTTTATCTTAACTTAATGCACATATCCATTCCCTTGAAGAATTTTATAAGGGAAAATGTGTCCGCATTCAAAACGAGACTATGCTGGGATTCAAACCCATGAATGAAGGATAACAATAATTTGACTGCTCTTTTCTGTTTTCTAATGTGATTTATATTATAAGAATGATATTATGAAATGAAATATTCATGCTTACAGCGCCATGGCATAGTGTAGCATTTTTAGCTCCATGATCTAAGTCAGATAAATCAGGCTCTTCTGGAAAAAGTCCCAGAATTTGTAAATAAGTAATATAACCTGATGTTAATAATTATAAAGCTGTTACAAAATAGTCACGAAAATATTTGCATAATTTAGCATACTAATTTGCATAACTTTAAAGTAACCTGTACTGTAATACTATCAACTTAGGTGGACCAATCTGACAATCATGAGTAACTTGGGAAGTTGTATTTTATTTTATTTTATAAGAAAATGTTTTACGTGAGGTGTTTCGCACATGTTTTTGTTTTAAGAGACACTGTTATTCTTTGTTGATGATAAGTCAATAAATGAGTGCAAAACAAACTCCTTTGAATTGTTCTTGTCTCATGGTACTACAAATTAACACCGGATACAATTTAACTGCCAACATTTCAATAAATAGGTTCATGATCTAGGATTTGGCCACTAAGCGACAAATGAAAACATCAGTGAGAATGCTAGATAGTATTGTGACTGTTATTATGACATGATAGGTGGAAAAGTCTGTTCAAAAGATGGGAAGTTTGATTGATAGACACCTCCTTGTGAAGAACAACACTAAATAAGCACCTAATGTCATGAAGGATATACATAATCTACATATAAACAATATTGTATTGTGTCAAATAGCCACCAAATCACAGTGCAGTATAATATCAATGCCAACCTTTACCTCATTTAACCACAGTCGACACTCATTTACCCACGTAATTCGGTTTTCTTCCACTGCCTTACGGAGACGAGCCATATGAACCTGTCAAAAGATCAGTCATGCATTATTTTCTGGTATCATCAAACTTTTTAATGGAATGGTATAGATTAAAAACTGTAGACATGCCGAAATTATAATTCTTCACATCAAGTTGAGTTGGATATTGGATAGTCTTTTTGCGTTAATGCACCCACAAAATTGCTAATGACAGGGTCGGTGACAACATTTTTCTCTAATATACCTTTCCAAGATCAAGGTAATAAAATGCAGAGCAGCAAAAGTACTTAAAATATGAAAACAGTACAGATGATGGTTTTTAGAGAAAAAAAAAAAAACAGAAATGGTAAAACAAAACCAATAACCATGAATAAAAAACAGTACAGATGATGGTTTTTAGAGAGAAAAAAACAGAAATGGTAAAACAAAACCAATAACCATGAATAAAAAACAGTACAGATGATGGTTTTTAGAGAGAAAAAAACAGAAATGGTAAAACAAAACCAATAACCATGAATAAATAACAATGTAGCAAAACAACATTTTTTCAACCAGGCAATAGTTTCTACATTATATTAATTTCATTGTCGTCATTTCAAGTTATGTTTGTTTATGAGAACAGGGATGCTAGCCAGGGGTAGTAGGACAGAACGTAGTAGGACATCACAGTAACACATCAAACTTCCAGTGGCAATTTTTATCAGGAATAGCAGCAGACTGACTTACTGAAAAATCCCACTGCCGGAAATTTGCAAGTGTAAACTGAAGTTAAGTTAATCAAAGCCTGACATATAAAAGTTATGTTTCTTACCACTGTGATATCGCCCTCTTAAAAAATGTGAAAAATAATGAATAGAAATTGTACTGAAAGTTGCTAAATGATTTAGAATGACCTAATATATATAAACAAGCAGCCTATCGGCTGAGATAGCTCCGCTGTTAGCAATGCACATTTCAATTAAAGAACTGAAGACATCATTAGAAAATGAACAATATGTATAGTATCAAAGCAATCGGACTTACAGTTTTTAACAAGAAGTCGAAAATATCACTTTCTACCAAAAATGACCAAAATATTCACCAAAATTAGAGAATTGAAGATATCATCACGAAATGAACAAATCTAAGAAAGGTCTACATGTAGTATCTAAATATGTAATATCAAAGCAATTGAACTATTGGTTTTTAACAAGAAGTCGAAAATATCACTTTTTACCAAAAATTACAAAAATATTCACCAAAATTAGAGAATTGAAGACATCATCACAAAATGAACAAATCTGAGAGAGGTCCACATGTAGTACCTATATATGTAATATCAAAGCAATCGGACTTGTGGTTTTTAACAAGAAATCGAAAAGATCACTTTTTACCAAAAATTACAAAAATATTCACCAAAATTAGAGAATTGAAGATATCATCACGAAATGAACAAATCTGAGAGAGGTTCACATGTAGTACCTATATATGTAGTATCAAAGCAATTGGACTTGCGGTTTTTAACAAGAAGTCGAAAATATCACTTTTTACCAAAAATGATAAAAATATTCACCAAAATTAGAGAATTAAAGATATCATTACAAAATAAACAAATCTGAGAGAGGTCTACCCAAGGTACATATACACCAAGTATCAAAGCATTTAGGCTTATAGTTTTCAAGAAGAAGTCGAAAAAGTAAAACATTGACACGGACGACGACGACGGACAATCACTCATATGATAAGCTTCGCTCGACAAAGTCGACAGCGGAGCTAAAAATATATAAAAACAAATACATGTAACAACTTTTTCAGTCCATGGCACAAACCATCCACTAATTATATTGGCCTTAATAGTTGTACTAATGCCTATCCCGCCAGCATGCCAGAAACAACCAGAAATATTGGGGCACATAGATGTACTACATGTATTCATGTTTACCTTATCTTTCAGGGTCAACCTATGCACATATCCTGCAATATCATTATGTTGTTTCATTAGCCACAGCTCCTGTTTAAGTGTCAGACCTGCATACACAGTACACATTCTGGATTTAAAAAGACTGTTTTCTGGATACCTTTCTGCCATGATGTACGCAGCTTTAAAATTGTGCTGCCCACCAATTATACTATACTTGTAACCATTGACCTAAAATATAAAATATTTAGATAAAAGTTTTATCCTGAGGAGCAACTATCAAACAATTCACTGCACAGTAGGTTATACTTTATATCAGTAACAAGATGATGATAAATAGTATGCTATCAATTCTTTATACAGCACCAACCCTTATATTTTGTTCAACTGGTACTTCAGACAATACTTTAGGTTCAGAGATTTTTGATATTAGGGCTTACATTTTCAGCTTTAAACTCATCTTTATTAATATTCTTGATAACTGCACAGTATGGCTGGTAGCTGTCATCAGTGAACTCTTCCATTTTCTTCAACAAAAATGAAATAAACTCCTCATCCAGGTCTCGATTTGTACCCACCTCCATATTGCTGATATGTACCTTGTAAAGTCCTAAACAAATAATTTTTTTGTCTTATCCAATATGCATTTAAAATAACATATTAATGGTTGAATTAGTTCAAGGTACATAATATAAGAAAATGCAGGCAATGTAGTATGGTTTTGCTAAAATGTGATAACAACTAAATATATCATTCGAATTTGTGGAAAGTGTTTCATTTGTGAAGTATTCCTTACTAATTGCATGTTTAAAATGGCTTTGAATGATGACCTGACCCTGATAACTCAGAAAAACATGTCATCAGCCTCCTTCATTACACTGAAAATCAATATAGCACATCCCTCACAAGTGAATAGCAAGTATGTTTTTACGAGGTTACTCAAAATTAAACCAATACTTCATAAAATATCTTTAGAAATTAAGGTCAATTATGCAAATGGTCCATTAATTAATTAACATGACATGCATATGTGTGGTTACTCAATTTTTCTTTGTAATCAGCGTCACACCAAATCAGTAAAAGCCATCTCAAAGAAATAATAGATAGATCAACTGAAATTGTTGAGTTCAAAATTCCATTAGCATTAATGAACAAAACAAATAAAAGACATTGCTCACTAATGAACTACCACCAAAGTTGGGCAGATAAAAAGCTTAGATTTTGACATTCCAAATTTTTCCAACCCCCAAATGAATAATTTAATTTGATATACCAGTGTATATTCTACACAAGGACAGTCCCTTGGCCTTGGATCTACATGTATGAGTTAAAAACAAAAATTGAAAGCTTTTGATTACCTATTTTACAATCTGATATTCCCTGTTTCATGGGATCAGCAATCACTTCTTTCTTCCGTTGTTTAGTGAGATTAGGCACCTCAATATCACTTACAACATCTTTTTTCTTTCTTTTACCAAGTTTTCTGTTTTGCTCAGAAGAAGTGCTGCAGTTTGAACAGAAAGCATTTGATTATCTACTAATAAATCCCATGATACAGCAGTGAGTAGCATACCAGCACTGCCCTAGGGAGTTGCACATTGAAAGTGTAAATTAATAACAATATGTTCTAATAACATAGCAAAACACATTGCGATACAGTGGATACTTACCAGCAATACAGCAGTTTACAGTCGTAATCAAAATGTTAAATTGAGACCCCTTAAGTTGGTGCAAACTCAGTCTTTTAAAACAGTGTTTTCAGTGTTTTATACTGTAGCAGCATTGTATAACTTATATTTTATAAAGAGGAAATGATAAATTTAAAAAAAAAAATTGAATACAACTTTAACAGCAGTATTTGTTTGAAAATAAATTAATGTTTAACTTACCTAGTATTCTCAGAGACATTGTCAATTTCATCATTGCTTGGTGGATGAGAGTTTGATGAACATGGAGAACAACTTGCACTTATATCAAAGGACATGTCACTCTCAAAAGAGCCATTTTCTCCAACTGAAGCTGAATCATCCGCAATCCCACTTTTATAAGCGCACTTATTAAACTTGCCAACAAATTCTCCTGCATCCCTGATTTCAGAAAACTGATGGCAAAATTCATTACGGTTCCACTCAAACTGGGGTCTGAAGAAAACTATTGACTTGTCTCTACCAAAAAAATTAACCTGAAAAATGGATAATGCAAAGATAGTTATAATTTAGGGTTGTATTGTTTCCTAAATTTAGTCTAATGCTCTTTGTAAATAGGTTTGTTTGACCCCTAATAGTAGCATACCAACACTGGCTTAGAAAGCAATTTTGCACCTTAAAAGCACAAACCAACGAAAATGTGTTTAATAACAGAAAATTTATCATTTAAAAAAATTAATACAGAATGTCATAATGTATTCAGATATGAAAAAAATTACTTTTTTGACAACGCATTAATAATTAACGTCCCAGAAACTAAATACTGTGGAATACTTTATTTTCACTGGATTTTATTTTCGCTGAAGGCATTTTTTCTCTAAAATAAATTGCCGTTTTCCCTATACTTTACATTCAGCCTTGATACAACCAAAGACTCTTCTCTAGTCTTTGATACAACACACTGAAAATTTAATACAGACATAATGCCTCAAAACTGTTCCAGTGAAAATAAAGCATTTCACAGTGCAAGTAGTAGTATTCTCCTGGGAAACAATGCAGGAAACATAGAAGCTGATATTGGGTGAATCATTTCTAATTCTTACATAACACTACACGTAAAGCATATTTAATTCAGTAACCAGTGACCCCCCTCCCCCCAATGGCTTTTTTTCATAAATCAACATTCATTTCAACCTGATGAGATGGGGTAAATAACAATTACATGTAACAGTGACTCGCCACAACTTTACCTTGATACCAGGTGATTTCTTCTCATCTAGATGGGTTGACACTGCTATACTTTTTACAGGATTGCATTCGTTTTGACTTTGAGACTCTGCTTGCAGTTTTCGAGAACCTGGTCTGCGAAGACGAACACCTTTGTGTTTGTTGGGGCCGTTCAGTGATGGCTGTGTTACGTACAAATAAACAACAGCGTCTTCGGCTTCACTATGTTCAGGTCCGTCGTGGCCGTCTACTTTCTTTTCGAGCACAAACCACCAGCTGCGTTTTCCAGGCATCTTGGTAACAAGTAAAATGCGGGGTAAAATGAGCTGTCACAGAAACGTTCACCATTTATATGGAAGCAAAACGATAATCCTAATCCTGGATTAAATCGGACTGTCATGATCATGGCGAAATTTTGAAACGCCATATTTTCAGTTTCCGGTACCGGTTATCTGTAAACGGACTGGCTGCGTTGTCATACGCAAGTTTCCCGCCACAATCCAAAAGCACACTTAACCAATTAACACCAACAGAATACCACCAAAAGTTCACGGTAAAAAAAAAGTTTGCACTATCAATGTCCTCGTGCCTTCCTCAATACGCACGCGCGACGTGACCTTTCAGAGCAAGTGATATGACCCCTGACTTTTAAAACTGCTTGCATAGATTTGAACGTCCTTGAGTTTTGATAGTAAGTTGGTTGCTTTGCCCGCGAAAATTTAAAGTGCAGTATCGTCATTGGCACTGTCTGTTTCTGACTCCGACATTGAGAATTTAGAAGAGAACGACGATATGAATGGTCCATCTCACGGGAGTGAACATTTTTCCAGCATTAGTTTCCAATCAGTAAGTTCAACGAGCGTTTATCAATTTGATGGTAAGTTACTACATTATATCTTATTTTCGTTGTCTGTAGATCATAAAGTGTCACTCACTCACTTGTGCGCGGTTGTTGTGTTGTGTGTTTGTTTATGTGGGGTGGCGTCAATTTGATTTTCTTAATATCAACGCTTATTAATGTAACGCCATATGCCAGTTTTTATGTCTCTGCGTAAAAAAATATTATTTTTAAACATTTCAAACTGAAATTATTGAATTTAGTTAGCATTTACTGAATTTGTGATGATATACAAATTTTTTTTATAAAAATGGGTTTGTTTGTGTACATTGGTAGTATTTTGCATAATAATTCAATGTTGATTCCAAGCAGGATGTTCAAGTGTTGCCATTCTATGTCAATAGAAGCTGGAGATTCCGGATTTACGAAAAGTGTTAATGTGTAAATGGCAACAACCAACTAAGGGAAGAGTAGGAAATCAAACGGGCGGTTCACCGCGGTAATCACCGCGGCTCTCCGCGGTACACCGGGGAGAGCCGCGGACTGCTTATAATTAGGGGTCTCTACCGCGGTGGCCACCGATACCGGTTGCAACCGCGGTCGTAGGAAAGGTGTGAAATACGTACTTAACAGTTTCCTTTGTGATTCCATGAGTCTTTGTTTCAAATAGCTGTTTTTAAATCGAGCAGGTTACGAGCACCGCTGGCATGGAAATACTAAGCATATACCGTAGTAATATTATCGGCCCACATATTATATTAATATAAAAATCCATAAGTCCAATGCTGTATACGAATTGTTGTTGCGTGAAACAATGTTGTATTTTATGCATGTATTTATCACCAATTCCAAGAGTAAAAGTCGTAACTTTCGATGGTACGACGAGTATTATGACTCGTCCATACATTTCACTTACGTTTGTTACACTTGAATAAAGTCTACCACATAAAAATAATGTTATTTACGAAGTTTTAAATAGCCGAGCCTTCCTGATTCGAGCCTCTTGTTGATTTGACAAGGGTGGGTATCATTAATGTTTATTCTTTGCCTGTATCGCATTCCAGACAAAAAGTTCAAGATCGGTAAACAAGAAATGGACGAACTAAAATGTCTCCTGTGTTTCACGTGCGACATGATTATTAAAAAAAACAGTCATGTACGTTCTATAAATCTAACCTTGCACACATAATCTTGTATTGACGTGTTTGTTTGTTTTTTTTTTGGTCAAAAACGACGTTGCCTTACAGTTAACTCTTCGCGAGAGTTTTATAATACCGATTTTTTGAACAAAAATTAAGTAACTATATCGTTTTGCGTCAAACTGGGTGGCCCGAATTTAAATGCGTCAGTGCGTGAACTCATTGAGGTCATTGCCCATTGCCGCACGTAATTCAAACACGTGGTTATTAGAGTTCAGTCGAAATGTACGTGAATAATGCGATCGAAGTGCGCTGCGAGTTTATTATAGAAAAAAAAACATTACGCATGATATTGTATGTTATTGTATGGTTAATATTACATATTCACTTTATTTCGAATAAAATAATTCACCGATGAGTCACAAGTATTTAAAATATTTTCTCGACTTTCGTTAGACACCTGACTCCGGGACCTGACTATATGTTTCAATGATTTACTAGTAAATGCGCCCACGTTTATATTTGCGTAATAATTACGAATGCAACGCATTATCAAGTCGGTAATATTGAAATATTCACAGACCCAATAGCCCAGGTTAGTTTTCCAACAATAATAAAAATAACTTAGTTTGCGTAATTGTTATAAAAGTAATACATTGCAAAGTTGAAATATTTAGAGCCCGTCCAATACTGTAAACATATTTGCGTTATTAGAAAAGCAGCACACTAAGTAAACGATGTTGAAATATTCAAAGCCAATACAGAGTTGGATACAAGTTGTGTTATTACAGTACCGCCGGATATGATAACAAATTTACGAGATCGAAGCGCGGACCAAGAAAGAAAAGGGTTGCTAAGGTAACGCGCCAGTTCAGTGCGTGACTTGGGGGGTCAAACTTCGGTCAACACACACTTGATGTCAGCATCGCCGCGTAGCAAGTTTCGCAACGTACTTGAAGTTCAATTGTGCCCCAAAATGATGTCGACGATCACTCAATTGTCGCAACGCATGTTTACCAAGTTCATGATACACCCCGTTTCGACTTTGGCTTGCTTTTTTTTCTTAGTGCATGTTCTTTTTCACGTAAATGCGACCTCTCACCAATGTATTAAAACACTTTGAATTTATACTTTATGCGTGATTATATTTGGTCTACGCGAAACATTAATCTTTCTAAACATTTTCCGAGACCATGCATGATATATATTCACAAAATAATGCGATCTTATTTTATATTATGTTGATCTCTAAGTCTTTCTGGATCGTTTTGTAAGCAAATAACACCGAATAAACGGCAAGGTAAAGACTATGTCTAATTATAGTAAATACGTACTGCGTGCGTGACTCGAACCAGCGCTCGCGTACGGCACCTAATCGCCTAGCTTCACGCCACTACACGTCTTCCCCTCGGCCACCGGGCATCCCCAAAAAAGGATGCTTAGGCAAATAAAATAATGTGAACTATTATAGACTAGTTTCCTAGCTTTTGGCTAGGCCAAATTGGTTTAATTTTTCATTAGAACTTTGTGATCCTTTTAATTTCCCAGTTCTTTGTGTTCATTAATGGTCTTGACAATAAGTGTGAATTGCTGTGCGAGCCCACCGCACACGACCGCGGTAAACCGGGGTCATGGAATCTATGCATAAATTTGCATAAAATGCGGTCGACCGGCGAGTACCCACCACCACCGCGGTAATGACCGCGGTGCACCGCCCGTTTGATTTCCTACTCTTCCCTAATTAAGGCTACTATATCTAGTTTCCTCATTTCAGTGTTTTGATATTAAAACCTACAACAAGCCCAATTGCTTATATAAACAGTGATGTACCAATGTAGTAGGCTTGTCTTAGAGAATGTATTCCTTGAGTTGCTTGTTTATTTCATGGAGGTAACATCCATGTTTAGTCATGGCTAAATTAATAATTGTAGTTTTAGTTTTTTATATTTAACTTTAATTGTAGTTTTTAGTGACATTACTGTGCTTTGTGCTGTGCTTTCTTAGTAGTATGGGTTGCATCTATTTGATGCAATTTTAAATACCTCTATGTGTTGACTGCTTGCCCACAGTCTACCAGTTTTCATGAGAGGTTATACATTACCAAATTGGTAGCTCACAGTGACTACTAAAAAATAGTGTTTTCAAGAACAGGATTATGCATTCAGTGCCACCATTTTACACTCAATTTTTTCTTCACAAATTTCTGTATTTCTAAAATTTTATTTGATTTCTCAATTCATTTTGGACAAAACAGTGCATGTTTCTTTGTTGATCATAGATCCTGCTGAAAATTTGTGAAAAAATCAAGTACATTTTACACAAATCTATTTTGTAAAAAGGGACAAAAGTAGACATGCAATGGCCGAGAAAGGGTATGGGCGGCCAAGGTTGTTTAATAAAATATTTTATAACTTTAAAAAACATCAAAAATTGGACTACTGGACACTACTTTGTGACTACCAAGCTTTACAAAAATAAAAGATACTTTCAAGCCTGTAATGTTTATTTGTTTTATATTTTTTAAAATTAGTTTATTAGCAGATTCTAAGCTTTTAGTATTAAGATAAATTTGAGTCCTTGATTTATCTGCAGATAAGCCTACAGTTTATATTTGACACCTTGTGTTTACAACATGTTTTAACACCTTGTGTGTAATTCACACTGGCCATAGGTCTTTATGAGTAGGACTAGCATACAAACCATTTGACTTTTTTTTTCCCTACTGCGAAAGATGTATACTGAGTGTACTTAGGGTTGGACCATTTGATTTTTGAGGGAGGGGAGGTCAGAAATGAAAAAAAAAAATTGCAAAGTGAAGGGTTCTTCAAAAAAAAAATTGCTGCTTCACCAGTGTAAAAAAAAAATATTTGTCACTATATGACTTAGGGAAAAATATGGCAATTCTTCCTGTACAAGAAGAAACTAGGTCATGTATAAATGGATGTCAATAATTCTGGTTTGTGGATTAATTAATAGCAGAGGGAAAATTAATATCTGCATTTCAATATTAATTTCAAAAACAATTTCACTCTAGTTGCATTTTGATTGTATACCATACATGCTCTATTAGAAGAGCATCTCCAATAGAAGCACATGTACGGCAACAATTGCATTGATTGTATACTGATTTATTAAAATATGATGTATTTTGACCATAGAAACACCTCTGTTATTTACATAAGAGCATGCTCTACTAATAGAGCAAATACGGTATTGCATGCAATATCTCTAACAATTTAGCTGTTTTAGTTTAAATACATTTACAGACTAAAACAGAAACATTATTAGAAAAGTTGCTTGCAATATTGCTGACTACTGTAAAATACTTTATTTTCTCTGGAATTTATTTTCACTGAAAACAGCTTTCTGGCATTGTGTGGATCAAATTTTCACTATGTTGTATTAAGACTCAATGCAACGTATAGAGAAAGCTGCATTTTCACTGGAATTTATTTTGCAGAAAATTGACTACAGGCAAAACAGGGAAAATAAAATGCCAGTGCAAATAAAGCATTCCAAGCTATGTTATGTGACCACAATAATAGACAAGATACATTCATGATTGTATGGAACCATGTTTTATTAAACAAGTAAAAAATAAAATAAATATTAAAGGAAGCTTAGAAAGAACTCCTGAGTTCTGAGAGTATTGGAGACACATTAAAATTAATCAAAATTTAAGATTTGCTTTTCAAACAAGAAGCTTGGCAACTAATTTATGTCTGCTATTTGAGATGCACAACATGAAAAAATGTGATTCACATTATCACAATTTATAATACATACAGAAAATAAATTTGATTTTTCATCCATGGTTTTTATTCTAATTTGTTCCAGAGCACCTCTGCGATGAATTCAATTTAAATCTGATTTTTGTTTAATACATTATCAGAAATGGGCTAATCATAGATAATCAATATGCATTAAACTAATCATGTCTGTGGATTAACTCAATGAACGAAATGAATTATTATACAAATTGAGAAATTATTATGTATAGATTTAGGTCTGTATTTCCAGGGTGCACATGTACAAAGTTTCATTATAATGTGATGATTAATCATAACTAAATTAGTTGAAAGCTGAAAAGTAAATTATTATAGATTTATATTATTATAGATATTATATAATTATTATAGATGTATATAAACCTAAGACTAACTTGATCATCACGTTGTGTTAGAGTATATATGTACCAAGATTTATTAAATTAAGATAAGTACTGTCACAGACCATCTATGTAGGAAGTTTCATTGAAATGTGATTATAACCAAAAATTATGATTTATTATGCAAATTAAGTAATTAATATGATCTGATTTTAATCCCAAACTAATCAGGTCTGTGTATTGTCCGAGAACATCTATGTACCAAGATTCATTGAAAAGTAATGAAGTAATAGTACTTGAAATATCAAAAGCTAAAAATTGATTAATTAAGCAAATTAGGTAATTAATATTTCTCATATTTGTCTGTGCATCGTCCTATGTATCAATGCAAGTTTCATTGAAATGTGATAATTAGTACCTGAGATATCAGTGGAAAAGCCGAAAATTGACTAATCAAAACCTAATCAAATCTGCGTATTAGCCCAGAGCACCTATTCACCAAGTTTCATTAAAAAACAACATACGGTTCTTGAGATATCAGATCACACATACAGACAGGGTAACTGCAAAGACTTCCCATCGTGTGCTTCACGGGAGTCAAAATTAAATAAAACATAATAAAATAAACATTAAAATAAATGAGAAAATTTTTTTGTCAGCGAATGTTTTACATCACACTCTTACAGAGCAATCTCGTTCTGACCTACAATCCGACTCTCACCACCCACCTCACTTTCACCACCCATCTCATTCACACCTACTATCTCATTCTCACCACCCACCTCACTTTCACCAACCATTCCACAATCACCACTCACCTCACTCACACCTACTATCTCATTCTCACCACCCAACCCACATTCACCAACCATTCCACTCTCACCACCCACCTCACTCGCACCAACCATTCCACTGTCATCAGCCACTTTAGTACATGTAGCAGTCACCTGCCTTTTAGCCCTTTTTGTTACAATGTCAGTGATCTTTTGTTGCTTTGTAACAGGATGTGGGGACGATGCACACTTTCTCTTCTTTTTTTTCTTTTTGTTTTTGAACTGCTGACGAACCTTTTTAGTCCCAGTTCGAACGAAGTCCGGAAACGGGGATTATTAATTTGGGTTCCGTCCGTCCTTCTGGATCCATTTATCGGACAGCCTTTGACCGATCTCGTTCAAACTTGGTATACAGACAATCTATGATGACCTACATATGCCAATTTTCGTTACGATTCAATTAAATATGGCTGATTGGCAGCCATTTTGTCCCTCAAATTTGCTAAATTCTGATATTTAAACGTGAACAGGGCGATTTCAATCAAAATTTGTATGGTGATCATGCATATTGGGTTATTGGTGCACATCACTTTTTTTCAAGATTCGGGCCAAAATGGCCGACTCACGGCCATTTCATTTTTTTTTCATTTTTGTGTTGATTCCTCTGAAAGATATTATCGCCTGATTCACTTGAAAGTTTTTACATAGGTACTAAACTTCAAGACAATACAACACCATGTTTTGTTTAGAGATTTGATCAAATTTGCCGAAATGGCGACCATTTTGTTTAATATCTTAAATTCACAGTCTGTAACGTGTCTGGAACTGTTTCCCGAAGCTGAATAGGGCAATTTCAATCAAATTTTATATGATGATCATGTATATTGGGTTACACATGCACGTCATTTTTTTTTTTCTTCAAAATTTGGACCAAAATGGCCGACTGTTTTGTCTTGAGATTTGATCAAATTTGTCGAAATGGAGGCCACTTTGTCAAAAAACGTAAAATAGCAGTAAAATATCAAGTCTTTTCTACCTCTGTTGAAGATAATGAAAAAAAATGTTGGATACAATGAACTCCTAAAAAAAAAAAATTTGCAAGCAAACCAAAATTGCCTTTCACTGAGCTGACCTCCCCCCTCAAAAATCAAATGGTCCAACCCTTTTATGCCCCACAACCATTGCAATAAAGGGTCTGATTTTCAACATATGCATAGTTCTTCACACCGATGAAAAATGTCCATCAAAACATCTTGTTATAAACTTATCATACTTATTATAACTTATTATTTTTATTTATTTATTTATAACTTATTATATTTACAAAAATCATTGTGGAAATTTGCAGAATTTTTTTCTATCAATGTCCAAAGTTGGACGACTTTTGCGAAAAATATCAGGGAAGAAGTAATCACTCATCTTGGAAGCATTCGTATGCAGAATTTCCAGTACCTATGAGTGTGAAATGACCTTCGTGATCCGCTAAAGATCATTGCACATGCACAATTTTTTTTATTCATGGTTTGCGCATTCAATTTTATAGACGATGTATAAACGTAATTTATTTTTTTTAGTTCTACTCTAATTTTCTTGTGTCAATAAGCAGCTTTCATCATGTAGATAAAACAAATTCTAAATAAAGAGCGAAGACAAAAGGTGTTTATATGATTGACACTGGCTTAAACATCATCTTGACTCTTCCTCTTTTCTTACCTCCATGACACGACAAAGCCAGCTTTAGTGGCCTGGGCATCCCCTACCCTCAGAAAAAGAAATTGCAAAATAAGTACCCAAAACTGCATTCTGATGGCATTTGGAGGCATTTCTGAAAGAATTTATGAGAACAAATGAACTGACAGGCCTAATTTTACTTTATATATTTACCAAGATATTTAAGGTACCAGTAATGTTTATTCATGGAAAAAATACATAAACTGAGTTATGTACAATATATATTTTCAGACCTGAGTGGTAAAAATGATTCATTCAGGAACTAGATAGAATAGATGATATGATATGATGAGAGAGTATGCACACTTCAGCTTACAAAATACACAAAAACTAGGAGTAGTCCATTCATGAGTAAAAGGTCAGACAAGTTAGATTTTATGGTAACAAAATTCTTTTAGTTATTAGGTAGCCCATGTTTGAAGTGCATCATCATGCTTCTAATTATTTCACCAAAAATGTGTCTGTGTAATATTAAGAATATATTTGATATTCTGTTTTTTGCAAAATTATAATGTTACAGTATTACATTACTCATTTTGTTAAAACAAACTTACTGAAATATGACTCTGGAATAACTGGAGTAGCACAGTCTACCACCCCATACAGTTTGGCAATGGTGTGTATAGTATATTTGTGAATTTGAAAAATTCAGGGAGATGCCAAGGAATGTCCAGCAGAGCACTATCATGTTTATTAGATAATGATTTATGTATACTGCACTGATCTTAAATAATTGAATGTTGTGTCAGATGTGAAAATGTTTTTTTTTTTTTTTTTTAGGAAAACCTGCTAAAATAGCAAAATATGAACATATTTTATAACAATGATATATATCATTCATTATTGTTTATATAAAAAACCAAAACCCGTAAGGCCCTGTATTTATTATAGATAATTATGACACAATTTTTTTCTTCTTTCGCATGAAATAATAGATTGCTTTGAATCAACCCTTGTGGATGGAGAGTATAGCACAGAAGTTTATACAAGCATGGATAACAGTGATACAAGTGACATTTATGATTTCAGTACAACTCTCGTGGATGGTGAATTTGATTTAAGCATACATGATAATGACATTGAAAATATATCTGATTGTATGCAGTCATCACCTTTGAATGCTTCCACTCCCCAAAAAAGACGTCGCATATCAATGCCCTTACAAGATCCAAGAAATGTGCTGTTTAGACAATGCTGTGAAGATCATTGTCTTTTTCACTTAAGCCCCTTTGATGTTAAAGACAGTGAAGCAGTATTTAAAGAACAATACAGTGAAAGTGCACAAAAACAGTACATACTAAGCCAGATTCGCCAACATTCTTACACTAAATATGTGAAGAATAGAGCAGTTGTGACAACTGTGTTAGTAATAAATGGTAAGAGGGTTTGCCCAAAAGCATGGTGCCTTGTGTATAATGTATCTGATAAAAGATACAAAGAATGTGTGCATGCTTTTGTTCAGAATAAGAAAGAGCTTGTTCATAAAAACAAGGGAAGAAGATGGCAGATGGATAAAACAGCAAAAGCTCTTGGTTGGATGAGATTTCGCTTTGAAAGAATTGGTGATTTTATGCCACATAAAGAAAAAATATATCTACCCGTCTTCTATAATGCCACTATGCTGTATGACCGAATGAAGAGGGAGCTTGCTGAACGACTTTGGAGTGAAACTGATGTGATATGTTATTCATATTTCCGTGCTGTTTGGCTGAAATTTCTGCCAGAGTTTGTGATTGAACAAGTAAGTACATGGACATTTTTGTACATAATATCAATGCATTTGTTCAATCTGTGGAAAAATCAGCTAAAGTTATTTTTGTTCATAATTACATGTAGCATCTCAACAAATTGCCCACTTGACACTATATGTAGTTTCTTGTGTTATAACACTTGTGTGAAAAACATTTATTTAAATAAATTTTTCTACTTCAGCGATATTTTCAGTCTCGAAAGAATGAACCCAGTTGCATCAATATTTGGTGAGAAGTGCTACCTGTATATCTAGTGAATTTACAATTAATATAACTATTAATTATTAACCAAAAAGGCTGACAGATAATAATTTGCTGCAGGAAAAACATGTCTGGTGGTCCTTTAAAATGTGTTGGAAAGTCTGTACTTGATTCATATGACAGACAACCTACTTCTAAGTTCCCATGAATGATATCACAACCAGTATTTGGTACCATTTTGAAAATCTAGCACTATATTTACAGGGATTTTCTTATCTTTGCTTAAAAAAGTTAAAATCGGATGTAAAAATCAAAACTAGACTCGACTAACTCATGGAGAGTTTTTGCACAAACAATACATAAAAGATACATAAAAAGCAAAATGTTGTGTCTATATTCTGAAAAAAAAATTGTACTTAAAAATGTGTATTCTGTATTTGACAAACAGTATGTAATTTTTTTTGGAATAGCGAACTGAATTTAGTGTGTGTGGAGATTGTGTACAAATAACAGAGGCACTAGAACAAGCAACATCAGAAGCAGAAAGAAATGCAATAAGAAAGACAAAACATCAGCATGAACATCTTATAAGGTAAGATATTTTGTACATTCCATTCTATACTATAATCGCAGTTTCAATATTAAATGTAAACATGCTCTGTGCAAAAAGGTGTTGAAAGTACCTAGTATGTATGTATTGCGAGATGATTTCCGAACTTATCTTTGTACATGCAGCACAGAAAGAAACTTTTACCATACTGCACGTGAAATGGCTGTAAGAGAACCAGAAGAGCTAACATGCATTATACAAGATGGAATGGACCAGAAAAAAACGAATGTGCCAAAGCTATCAAAAAATGACAAAAACACAGAACATCTTCTACGAGTACCAATGCATGCAACAGGTGAATAAATACCACATTATTGTAATTCTGAAAGTTTAGTTCAACAAATGAATGCTAGTAAAACCCATCATTTGCCCATGGTCCATCTGCTAATATAATTGCATTAACCCCATATTTTTCCTCTTGAATTTTGAATCACTGAAGAATGTCCCATCTTGATAACAACATCGATGATAACACATGCTAGAAATCGTAAAGGCTCAAATGCTTGTTTGTAAACATTGACACGCTATGGCCATCTGACGCATACGCATGTGATGACTCCCCCGCTTTAATAGTAACATATTTTCAATCGGACTCTTCTTGCAAAGACACTAACACAAATTCTTATACCTGGTAAATGAACATGCAAATACTGGTCAGTGATTAATTTGCATGCTTTGTGGTTAGGTCATTACAATATTTGCATCATCAGAATGGCCCAATATACTGTAAAATGATTCATTTTCTCTGGGTTTAAATTGTCAAAATAAGGGCAAATAAAACCCAGTGAATGGTTAATCCCTTTACAGTACTTGGTGGATGGGTTTGTCATAGTACTCATATGTATTTGGGTCATTACCATGATTTTATCAGTATACTTTATTTCCTCTATTAGAAGTGTACTTCTAATAGAAGTGCATCTAGCCCAAAAATTTTGACCATAGAAACACCTCTGTCATTTACCTGTGTACTTCTAACAGAGAAAATACAGTAATCCTAATTTGTAATTCAAATCAAATGGTAGAAATTTACACACAGGTGCAAGGCTACAATACTTGCCCACTAATTATTTTGATGTAACTACCTGTTAAAAATGTTATCCACATCAGTGTTTTTTTACTTTCATGTGAGAAGAAGCTGATTGAGACTTATAAATAAGAGAATTTCAAATTGAAACTAATGCCAATAAAAATACAATATAATAATAACTGACTAAAATTGTTTAAGGACAAGGAGTTCACCTCCTATTCACGATGTAGCTTGTGTTTTTTTGTGTTTGTGATTAAAGGCTTTTTTTTCTGTGCTTAGGTTGTTTGTTCCATACAAATGTACCAGAGGGTAAAATAGCATCTGTGAGACTTGATATAAATCAATTCCCACATGATAGTAATATGACAATGAACAACTTCCTTTGGACATTGGAGGATAATGTGGACAGACTTGGGCGTAATTTGCATGCCCAGTTTGACAACTGTTTTCGGGAAAACAAGAACAGATTCATGTTGTGCCTAGGAAGTTTGCTAGTGGAATTCAATATTTTTCATGAGGTATGTCATCATGTGATTTTTGTAAGGATAGTTTTATAAGCGCAGTTTGATGATCTGTTCAATACACACATGATTATATCAATGTAAATGAACAAATGATTTTCACAGTATTTTGTGTCTTACGACCAGCTATATACAGTGTGTGGCTAACATCATATGTGAAGCCCTTTGTTTTGGGATAAAACATATTTTCTTTTTAGCACATGTTTCAGGAACAGTGACATAAATTTCCACAGCAGCCTGCAAGTGAGTCTAAGCTTAGTGGTGGTAATAAAAAAATACATGATGATTTTGTGAATTTATATGTGATTATTCCCTCCTTGACCAACAGCACACCTGCAATGCTAAAAAAAATATTGTTGGGGCATTGAGCTTAATTTGGTTCTTTACCACCACCAGCAAAAATAGGCCTATATTATATGCCTGGCCAG
Source organism: Saccoglossus kowalevskii (assembly GCF_978046115.1). Classification (NCBI taxonomy): domain Eukaryota; kingdom Metazoa; phylum Hemichordata; class Enteropneusta; family Harrimaniidae; genus Saccoglossus; species Saccoglossus kowalevskii. The sequence goes on along the minus strand of NC_140645.1, from coordinate 23,785,080 downwards.
CTACAGCCAAAGGTGTTCTTAAAGTTGTATTATGTTCAGTGTTCTCCATAAGGGGTTTTAGGTGGGCGGCTTGACCATAAAATGTTACAGTCGCCTAGTTACTGTCTCCACTCGCTCACTAACATACATCCAGCTGAAATGATTTGTAAAAAGCTTGCATTGTTCTTCCCAACCCAAAACAAAAGCGTAGTTGCCCAGCTCTTTATTTTGCTATTGTTTCAAGAGTCCAGAGATAAACAATGACCACTGGAAGTCTGCAAGCAGTTATCAAGTGTATTCATGGTAATGTGTCAATCGCCTACATTCATTGTCGCCTGGCATTGTTGACACTTATTTGCTCACAATACACAACTACAGCAGTTTCACTTCACAGCTGTATTTTTAGTAATCGTCTTCCGATCACAAAATAAGGGAGTAAATACGAACGAAATATATATGCAAACAAAATAAAAAATATATTAGCAGATTGCATGTAAACTTGAAAATTCTAGTCGTATTTATAACGTTCCCTTGATTTTCATCATGAAACAACATGGAGAAGGCAAATTGATTGATGACCTTTTGGCCTAGGTTGCATGAGGGAACAGTGCATTCTGGGTATTTGTATACTGAATTTGGAAATTTGTATTTACGAATATTGCCTCATATCGTGTTCCCCTGACAAATTATTGGCATAAATCAGGTAAATTGAGGAAGAAGGTACCCGGATTGAGGTTAACATACAGTTATGGCAAGAGGTAGACATACAAAAATTTTAACCTCTATTACAATAACCTGATTGGCTGTCATGGTCATGAGGTATAATAATAACAATTGTTGCGCCGTTATGAGGGTTCCTAATTGTAAAAACCTAATATATGTGCATACTTCAAAAAACGATGAATGTTATTCCAATGGCTGGTCTGTTATATGCAGGTAATACCATTGTCCTTAAAATCGAAAGGATAGGCATGTTTTACCTGCATTACGTTGATATAAGAAAACTGTAAGTTAGAAAGTAAAACTTGTGGTGAAATAAAGATATGTACGCATGCACAGAACGAAAATGTTATCATATCATATGCTAATTTTATGTAAATGAAGAGAGTAAAAAATGTTTCGCATTCTGTGGTGAGATACATCAAACGCGAAACACGCACTGTGACAATAGAACTAGCAGTGTTCCCTAATTGGGTGTTGGGGGACTGTCCTTGATTTGAGACTCTCAGAGTTGTTGAGAACTCAGTCTTTAGAAGCAGACTGTTTTCAGGCTTTATACTGTATGTAGCATAGTGAAACATTTTTAACAAAAATTAAAACATAACAACTTTAAAACATACTGTATGTATATAGTTATAATATAATCATGTATATAAAATATTTTACCATTTTTTTTAGGATACACCTTCTAAAGATGCTTTCTCTTTCTTCACGATAAAACAATATTATTGTTTAAATATAAATTAATACCTCATGAATCTCTTCTGCTTTTAAATTTTGCAGGTGCTGTTTCATTTTTTGCCAGTTGGACACACTCATGAGGTAATTAGTTACATTTGTATCTGCAATCATGATATGACAAAATCAGTAAGTCTAAAATCTAATGAAACTGTAAATTGTGACTTTTAGGATTCCAATGGTTGTCAATGTCATTACCGGTAGTTCATTTAATATCACTCAGCATATGTTTTAGCAAAAACATGTACAGTTATAAAACCCATTCTCTCTTTGTGCCTTCAGGATGTGGACCAAATGTTCAGCAGAGTGTCCACTGCTCTATATAAAACCAATGCATACACAATACCAGGTAGATACAACATTATTCAGCATTATCATTCACCACACACAATAAAAATAAACTGCATTTGTGAAGAATTTAAATTTTTTCTTCATCTGTCTAAACTGGTTAATACTTTTCACACTATTTTGGTAACATTCATTAAAATAAACTACCAGTAGAGTATTTAAAAATTAGATTAAAATCTATCTTAAAAGACCAACAGTCATGTCATCCCAGTGTGTAAATTATATGTAAATAAACATTTCACAACACATTAATGTGTTGGGCTTATTCAAACAAGACGTGCTGGGACAACTGCCACACTTTAATGATATGATTATCAGTCAAAACCTGAGCCTCCCTCCTTGCCAAGTTAGTCATTTACTGGCTATAAACTACTTGCAAGTATGGGATTTTTGGTCAAATTTCAGCTACAAATCTTTTAGTCAAAACTGAAATCTTTCCTGAATGTTACCATTATTTACTATTAACTGCCTTTGCTTCAGATTATATGTTTTTATTTTTTGGCTAATTTGTAATCTGATTTGGCAAATACGAACTTAATCTTATTACAATTGTACATACTCCAGAGAGATCACTGTTTTGTTAATCTGCAAGTGACTCTACGTGTCTTGTGCACAGAGATTCAGGCTATCATTTATACATAAATAACAACTAATTCCATTGAAACAATGTGACATGTTTTCAAAATGATATCTTGGTAATTTTTAGATTTGGAAAATGTCATTCATAATAGTTATACCCCAACCATTGATGTCAAAGAAACTAAGTATATGTTCAATATCAAGGAATGGCTCGAGCCACACATGGAGTCTACCTTCAGAGGGCATTCTGTGCCCCACTGTTTCCGGTTTAGAAGATTTAGAGGTGTTGTAAGGATGCATTACAAGATGTGGTCTTCTGATCCATGGATACCAGAATACACGGAGGGTGATGAAGATTCGTATGGGTTAATATGCTGTAGTGTAAGTAAAATCTGTCTAAGATTATTATCGATTAATAAGATGCAGATTCCTTTGTTGAATTAACCATGAAAATAACATGTCACAGAGCCATCAAAATGCATACTTTGATCATTGGTGACAAAAAAAAAAGTTCCCCAGCATTAATTCAAAGATGCTACTTATTAAATTAAACTAATTATATTACAGAGTGTGCCAGATGTGGATGACATTCCAGACTTTGTGCAACCATGTTTGGAGAAAATTGATGTTCCTAAACTGATGAAGGACATACCTAACGGTTATGGGTCACGGCTACCAAGTGGTGCACACGAATACTGGAAGACATTTTTTGATGCCATAGGAGAGTATGAACAGGTACATCAGTCAGTTTATGCTCAGTACTTGGAAAATATTAATTGCAAAGTATAAATATATACAAAGTATATAAGTTGCCAACAAAACTATATGATTGTTAAATATTGGATTAAAATTTTTTCATATTGTTTAACCCAATGCGAAATCATTTCTACCTTTTATCTATGCAGATTCCAACTAAATTTAATACATGGCCATTGAAGACACTGGCTGAAGCAATGGAAGCACGAAACACCAACAACGTAGATAATACTGCAGTTCCTGACAATATAACAGAAATACAAAATAAATTGGCAAGACCATGTCCTCCAGTATGTACATTTTATTACCTTAATCTTGGAAAGGTATTTTAGGGGGGGGTAATGTCTGTCCCGCCTGCGTCGTTGTTGTCATCATTGTCCATCTGGCTTAAACAATTTTGTGGGTTCAATAACTCAGGATTTTATCCAATTCTTTTCAAATCATTTGTTGTCAAGAATGATAACATCTCAAACACGTTTAGCTCATATATTGTTGGAAATATTTATGAAAATATAGTTTCAAAATTCACATAGACTTAACAATGGCTTTGTATATAGTCAACATGTTAATTGAAATGAACTTTGACCCAAGATAAAAACTGTATCCAGGAATGTGTTTCCATGAAACAATGACCTCTATTTGGTGATCTTTACTAAAAATGGCTAAATAAGGGATGAACCATTTTTTTTTAGGAATGATATTTTACGTCTAACCATGTAATTTGTATCACGCTTGAAGAACACAAAACATGTGGGAGTATGGGTAGCTCACCTGACTTTAAATGACTTTTTTTTCATTATATTTTTATATAAGTATCTAGGTTGCTTTTTTATTTACAGTGTTTGTACTTTGATGATGGTCCTCTTGTATATTAGTTCATTTGGTAACATTACATAACAATATTTTTGTAGGTGCGATGTACAGATGAGTACTTTTTTCGCAGTACATGTTGATGGTACAATTGACATTACATTATTTTTGTTCTTGAGTGGCATTCTTGTAAAGTGCTGAAGCATGTCAGATGTTAACTTTATTTCCTTAATTGTTTCAGGTTGTTATTGGTAATCAGGGTAGAAGAGCTGAAGATGTGCAACAGGTAGAGGACTACAGTACATTACAAGTAGGAGTAATGGTAGCTGTATTTTGCCCAGAATATAACGAATTACCACAAATTGGGAAAGTTGTGGATGTGACAGATGACCAGTTTAAAATTCACTGGCATTGTGGCAAGTGGAACACAGCCTGGATACCACATTTTCAAAGAATTGGGAGGAAAAAGACACCATGGGAGGATTGGCAACCAAAAGAATCTGCTCTTCTATGGGACTTTCATCTGACAGCTAGGAAAATGCTAAAAAAAACAACTGTGGAAGAGTTGAAAATTAGATACAGGACTCTGAAAATTGAAAACTCATAATATAACAATTGCAGTGTAGTCCCCAATTGTCTTGTTTTGAGAATGCGTATGACCTTTTTTTGGCCACTACATTTACAGTGGCTGCCATAATCATTCATTCAGGAAACCAACTAAACACATTAACTGTTCTTTTAATGAGTTTCCTGCCTGCTTTGCTAGACAAGTTTTTTATATTTTATTTTTAGTGTTCATTGGAATCGCAACAGGCTTCAAGCAAGTCTAACTTGTCGCTGGTTACTGATACATATTACGACTTCATACACTGATACAATTTACCAGTCTTGGCACTAGTTATATAACATGCCTAGCAAAGTTGACAGCAAACTTTTTATGGAAACAACAATATTGCAAAGAAACTTCATAGGGGCTTTGCAGTTTTCCTAAACGAATTATTATTGTACCTGCTGTAAAACAGAGTAAATCTATTGTACAAAGGGTGTGGTAATATGTGTGTCCAATGCAAATTTGCAGTCAGTCATGTGATAGTTTTTTTTTTTAAATCAGGAAAGCTTCACAATTTACAGATTCATTAATTTAGTGGGATGTTGTTTTAATGGCCCTTTTTAGCTCCGCTGTTATCAAAAAAGATTGAGCAGAGTTTATGGTATGACTGATTCTCAGTCGTCGCCGCTGTCCATATCCGCGTCAACTTTTATCTTGTACAGAACGATTTAGCCAAATACTTTTATATTTGCACCAAAGATGATTGGGCTTATTCCCTGTCAAAATTGTTAAATTACAAACTTATATCATATTGTTTTGAAATTTGGTATGAATGATCCTGGTGTAGAGTAGACTCATAATTATCAATTTCATTACACTATATGCAAATTTCTATTTTTAGTGATTTTTTTTTTAGCTCTGCTGTCATCGAAGATGACTGAGCAGAGCTCATGGTATGACTAATCCTCCATGTAGTCCCATGTTTGCAGCCAACATAATCAAGGTCACTTGTTTTTTGGCTTGTTTATGAGTGTTGTGTAATAATTAGAGACATTGAAATGTTTCCAATGATCTTTAGTGTCTGATCAAGGGCATTAGCTTGTATATGTATGATGTATAACGACTGCGGGAACTCAAATCCACAGAATATGTACCATTACACTCTTGTGTTAAACAGCAGAGCTCTTTCGACCGTCAGGCTGCTTGCTCATTTGTGCACCACTGATGGCCGTAGTTTAATTTTACTTAATTAAAAGCTTTATAATCGACAGTGACTGCGTTCATTTGTGCACCACTGATGGCCATAGTTTAATTTTACTTATTTAAAAGCTTTGTATTTGACAGTGACTGCGTTCATTTGTGCACCACTGATGGCCATAGTTTAATTTTACTTATTTAAAAGCTTTGTATTTGACAGTGACTGCGTTCATTTGTGCACCACTGATGGCCATAGTTTAATTTTACTTATTTAAAAGCTTTGTATTTGACAGTGATGGCGTTCATTTGTGCACCACTGATGGCCATAGTTTAATTTTACTTATTTAAAAGCTTTGTATTTGACAGTGATGGCGTTCATTTGTGCACCACTGATGGACATAGTTTAATTTTACTTATTTAAAAGCTTTGTATTTGACAGTGATGGCGTTCATTTGTGCACCACTGATGGCCATAGTTTAATTTTACTTATTTAAAAGCTTTGTATTTGACAGTGATGGCGTTCATTTGTGCACCACTGATGGACATAGTTTAATTTTACTTATTTAAAAGCTTTGTATTTGACAGTGATGGCGTTCATTTGTGCACCACTGATGGCCATAGTTTAATTTTACTTATTTAAAAGCTTTGTATTTGACAGTGATGGCGTTCATTTGTGCACCACTGATGGCCATAGTTTAATTTTACTTATTTAAAAGCTTTGTATTTGACAGTGATGGCGTTCATTTGTGCACCACTGATGGCCATAGTTTAATTTTACTTATTTAAAAGCTTTGTATTTGACAGTGATGGTGTTCATTTGTGCACCACTGATGGCCATAGTTTAATTTTACTTATTTAAAAGCTTTGTATTTGACAGTGATGGCGTTCATTTGTGCACCACTGATGGCCATAGTTTAATTTTACTTATTTAAAAGCTTTGTATTTGACAGTGATGGCGTTCATTTGTGCACCACTGATGGCCATAGTTTAATTTTACTTATTTAAAAGCTTTGTATTTGACAATGATTGTGTTCATTTGTGCACCATTAAAACACAGCTTTAAAGTATGCTATGATTATTGATAATTACAATTGGTATTTTATAGTTTATTTCTCAGTATTGAGCCAATTCATGCATGGCTCAAAATATTTACATTTTTGTACAGTAAACAACTTTATATCATCTAGTGCTGTAGTAAAATGAATTTTCAATCTTCATAATAAGGAATAAATTATAATGGACTTGTATTTACTTATTTTGTGCAGTTTGTCATTGTGTCAGTTATGAATGATATTATGGAAGATTTCCTTTCGCATGATAAAAAATTGCATTTATGCAATTGAATTGTTCAACAATTTTTGGGACAATGATTTTTTAGTATATAGCCAAGCTTATTCTGTTTTATGAAAACCTAGTCATTTTATTTTAAAAATAAAATCCCCTGCTGATAGTTGGAAAACTTAAATGCTTGCACTAGGACAGTGTAAAAGTAAAAATAAATATTCTATTTTCACATTTCTTATAATTGTGATACAAAAGTTTATGTAACAGCTGTCAATAAAGCTGCAAATACAGATTTTACATGCACATATTAGCAATTACTTAGGAAAAGAATATCCCAAAATAGTTCAGAAGGTGTTGGTCGATGACGTCACATGGCACGTGTTTGTTACTTCGATGCACGTATTTTTTATCTAGACCTGGTTCAAGTACTGTAAAACCATTTATTTTCACTGACATTTTAATTCACTATTTTGAGCATATTCATAGTGTTTTAATTTCACGATTTTGTCAAGAAAACAATGAATTTTATTGTTATTTTACATGTTTAATTTAGCGGATTTTACTTATAAGCAAAAATAGCGAAATTTAAATCCAGTGAATAATTGATGCATTTACAGTATCTTGAGCCTGTGCTACTGTGTCTGTGTTTCGGGTGCCTGAAGGGCGCGCGCGAGTCGATTGCAGTGTCTCGCTGTATAATAACACTTACCGTTGAGGACAGTATAACACACTGAGTGGTAACTACCACTTTTTGATCGGATTTCCGTGACGTTCACAGAGCGGATTTATTTTATGTGTAGTTCACAAACCCCAGATAAAAAATCATTGATCACCAAACTACTTTTCGTACAACACACACGTCAAACATCCATAAAAATAGTTATTTTTGGGCCATCTACCATTGGTTGCTATGGTGAACAGTTCTTATCGTATCTCAACATTTCAGTTGGTTACACAATGATTAGGAGAACCAATGAAAATGTCTAACAATTCAAAGTCGCTATTTGGTGTACATCGCAACCAGACCCTATCGCATGATTGCCACCTGGAAAACGCAAATCTCGCAATACCTGCACCAAGGCCCAATCACAACCTGAACGATACTCGGACAAACAACGCAGGTACGTTAGAACCTACCGGTCATTGATCAATCCTTTTTTCTGGCATTCTGATTGGTCTGTATGCCTATGTTCATTCTAATTTGTATATCGGCAATTTGTATGAATGCTACAATAGTAGTTCTTTGTTCGGTTGCCAGAAACATGTGTAATAGTTAATAAAAATGTGGAAGTGATGCAAACACCGCCCTCTAGCGATTTTGACAGACACAAGTTTCTGACAATTTTCCCAGTGAATGAAAAATTAACAAAAAAGTACCCAAAATAAAACAAAAACGTGTAACGTCGCAGAGATTATGAAAATGAGATGATATGATGAGAATTTAACCATTAATACTATTTCTGGTGCTACAAAAAACATTGATGGGTGAATATAATGAATTCGAATTGTTGCGGAATAAATTAACTACAATAATACAAACGTCTGATCTAAGTATTGTAAAGCCTTATTGGATATGACACGTGAATACATTAATTATTTATTAACACGTCTACAAATCGCAGTGATTGGTTCGATTATATAAGTGATCGTCAATAATTTGTTTCGTAAAACAATGGAAATATATTGGGATATATTAAATGGCCCGAACACGGAAGATGACATTCGTAATAGTATCAAAAACCTTAAAATGGCTAATTGTCTTATTGGTAAACTATTTAAATACTCAGAAAACTTTATGATCCCATTTCTAAATATCCTTTTTAATCCCATTTTTTGAATTTTCATATTCCCCCAGTATCTGATTCCAAGCTATCATTGTTTCAATTTATAAAAAAACCAGTGAGAAATGACCCCAGTAACTATAGATAAATTCCAATAACCAGTATCTTTGTTAAACTATTTACCTCACATTTACTAATGGTATAAGCATGAGCTGGTTTTAGACACGGGTATTAAGATTAGATAAATATTTATATTACAAAAATACATAACAAGAAAAAGATGATTTTTTTTTGTCTTTGTCAGTTTTTTCAAAGCCTTCGATTCTGTCGGGGAACAACGGTTTCGGTCTACTATGTTCAAGAGTTGGGTAATAGGTTAAATGTCTCAAACACTTTCTATTGGAATGTCAAGTTATGTGTACGCATCGTAAACCAATACACCTGTATTTTGACTGCTCAGTTGGCCTCCGACATGGCTGCATGCTAAGCCTATGTTTATTTAAAAAATTAAGCTAGCAAGTGAGCTTCAGCAGTCCGAGCATCATGGTACACAACTTTCTTTGTGCAATATTTCATATGTAGATATTTTTTATCTGTTTCTACTAGGTTCCCTAACAGAATATGTCTTGGGCGTGTGTGGAAGATACTTATTATGTCTAGGACCAGATATACACGTACATGTTACTATATGATATATACAATAGAATAGTTTATCGAGAGCTAGGGCAAATCGTACTCACTCAGATAACCGATGTAAAGAATTTGCAATTTTTGTATAAATTGGAGCATATTTGGGATGCACAAAGGTGAAAACATCTAACAATCTGTAACTAGTTTAGGCGAAAGTTTCAAACTCTATCGCCATCTTGAGTGACGTAGTAACATCTGTACATTGGACAAGTTGGATACTTATCAGGAATTTAAAAACATAGTCCAACTAAAAAACAAAACAAACAACACTACATTTCTTTCTGTTACCGCTAATTAGTCCCCAGTCGGGCGCAGTGATTGGGATGAAATAAGAAGTGTTCGTGATTGACATAATAGGGTAGCGCGCGTCCCAAATAAAACGTTTAAAACGGCGTTTTCTAGGGATTACAATTAATGGAAATTAAAACTGTTATTATCATTATTATTCTTATGGTAATTCAGTTAAATTATTGCAAGTGCAGGAGTTAATAATTTATCAATAATAATGATATAAACGAGCTCTATGTGACTCGTGTCTTCTTACAGATTTCATTGTGTGAATGATATGTATCAACATTTGCAACCACCAATTCATCAACAGAGGGCGCTGTGAAGTGGTTACTTGAAATAAGTAACGAATAGATAATTTTCTGGCAGGGCAATTGAAAGAACACTGGTAACGTAGTCAACTTTTCGAACAACTTTATTATTTCTAAACACAGCGTAACATGTTATGTTTTATATAATAAAGACTGATGTTGAATTTGTTTATGATGGTATTATGCATGATATGTTGAGCATCGTAAATGAATGTTTAATAACGGACAACTGCAAGTAACAGTTCAATTCTGTGCTCATTTCGAGCTACGTTTGTGTTTGAGTGAATCTACCGATGAGGGCGCAATCACCAGTGACGCTCCAATTCCTGGTCAATAGGTTTTTCTATCATTCTCAACAGTCGTCCTACCTAAAACAATACTACAAATTGTGAAAAAAAAAACGGTAAAGGTCACTAAGCATAACAGTCAAAGTGAATCTACACGGTAAAGAAAACGTGTCCAATATAATGATGCCGGTTTTTTTCCTACAGGAAATTTATACTATACCCACAGATGTACCACATTGGCATGTTGTTTGGAGGGCCCCAATTTATTTTTCACAAGAAATACCCATTCTGCTGGGATTGCTATACTTTTTAAAAGAAACACGGATAATGATGTGTTGAATTTTAACAATGCTGTGCCTGGTCGCTTGTTACACACACACGCTAGTGCGCATGAACTTCCTGTCCACTTTATCAATGTATACGCTCCAACAACTGGGCCGGAGCATTTAGAATTTTTTAAGGTTTTTAAAGGTGTTCTTAACCACTTGAATAATTATCCAGTTATCATTGGAGGCGATTTCAATTGCACTCTAAATTCTGTAAATGACAGGGCAAACTTACTTACCTTCATCCAATCTACTTTCAAATATTTGTCGCCGATTCAAACGTCTCAAACGTAGAATTAGAGACGAGTTACATCTGTTGACCAAATCACGTGATAGGTTCAAAGCTTAGTGCATTAACGATGCAGAAGCAGTGCTCAATAGGTAGGATCTGACATTTCCAGACTACATTGATAACGGTTAAGCTACCAATGCCTACAACAACCGAGAAAGACCCGACCAAACCCATACCGGCAAAGGAACGATTATTTACACTACTTTTATTTATATCTTATTTATATCAATCGTTATTTGAAATTTATGTAATAATCTATATCAGTCATTATTATTGATTTTATTATACTTAATTTAATCGTTATTATTAAATCATAAGATTTTCGTTCTTTTCATCCGATTTTATCAATTCATTCCAATTGTTCTTTCCCCCACACCCATGTTATATACTGTATATAATGTAATTATTGTTAGACTTGAGTAATAACAAACAGAAATGTATGTATGGTATTTAGTAATGTGTCATTTGTTGTTGTAATGCATGAAATAAAATAGTGCATACTTCAAGAAGTGTTGGATGTAATTGTGGATGTCTGTTCGGTGTGATAAAATAAATAGAGACCTTTTTTGTACAAAATACTATAATCGATATGCTATTTTCGAATATTCAATAGCAAATACAATGTTTTGTTGTTGTTGGTAGTCGTATTTATTTTGCTATTCTACCCTGATAAATGACGACCGCGAGTATTCAAAATAGAGTACACTAGTTATTTGTGTTTAAACGATTTACCGTTTTTAGTAGTTGAAAACAATATTTATACTCGTATTTCAAAACTCACTGGAGTATATATGAATACATTATACCGATTGCTGAAATTTGCATTGATTTGTGTTTGCCAAAGCAACCATTGATGGTCAAGTGTTTATTGAGATCCTAGTTTATGTTTATCTAGAATCGGTTACGATATTTAGATTCTAGTATATAAGTCCTTGGGCATGGACCACAAAATAGGGGCCATTGGTACCACTCTCGTCGGGTTTATTAAAATCTCATAGCGATTTTTAAGCTCAGTATCCATAGATACCATATTTATATGATAGCCCTCGGAATTGAATAGCTTTTTTGTGTTACCATGCCAAATATATACCCACTCCTCAGATGACCCAATCAGTTTATTTTCAAACAGGTACAGAATACATTTAATCATACTGGAATATATTTTGGAGAAATTATGTAGCATTTTGTGAATGCTAATAGGTCAGCATACATATTCATATATATATTCCATATTTTTATGTAAACACTGTTGAATATAACCTTGACTAATTTTATACGTACTTCAAATGTACATGACGTAGAACGTAGAATACTTTTCTCATACAGTACTTGGAACACTTAATTTGACTGCATTTTTATATAATATTTTTACAGTAGTATACAAATACCTATAAAGGTGTAGAGAAATTAAATTTGACTGTGCACATATCAGCCAGATTATCAAATATTATCACATGATATTACATACAAAAAGGAGTAGTGACAGAAACACAATAATATAAGAATAATTTTCGTAAGTTTTATGGGAACTGTTAAGTTTATAATATCATAATATCTTATAATAGGAATGTTTTGTACGTTTTCAGGCTGGGTTATGAGAAAGAAATCGATTAAGACTGAAGAAGTAAAAAGAGATATTCATCAAATGTGTATCATCCACATCACGTTTTAATCCACATTTAACTAGCCCCCCATAACTTGCATTATTGGTTGACTCTACTTATCGCTGCCAAAGTAAGGATTCCCATTCCTATTTTGCAGTTGGCAGATCAACTTCAAGATGAATAAGAAATTCCACATATATTGTACCACAGGCACTGCCGAAGTATTTTCACAATGAAGAAGGATCTAGAGTCATGTAGTGGAAATACCCAAAGTAGTGTGTCACGTGATGAGGGAAATATGAGTCATACCGAGAGACCAACCAGGGAATCATCTGGCTGAGAGAGTTCATGGAATTGAGTGTGTTTTTTGTAAAACGCAAAAGTACCAAAAAGGAAAACGAATGAGGGAGTATTATAAAAGCTGTGACACTTAAGGCTGACCATGTACTTCGTAAACCAGCAGTTAAAAAGAAGGAAAAGACATATTAGAAATTACTAGTAGAGCCATAGTTGCTGTAGAAGCACATCACCACCATAGTTGCTACAGAGATCACACAAACGATGTAAGTCGCCCACATTCATCACATAGTCAATTATTGGATGAACTAGCAAACTAGCAAATGAAGATATGCAGGACACAACTGTGGATAAAGAAACATATGTTGCCACCCATCTGATGCTATGATATCACAACCTACAAAGCCTAGACGTTTATATCTTGGTCCCATTGCCAGTAACTGGTAACACAAATTTCCAAGGATTGAAATGTTTTGCTGTCGTATGGAGTGAAAACCTTCCCTGGTAATGTTCAACTTGTAGAAACTATGAACAGATTGGTGTATTGTGTACAGGTTGAAGAAAATCACACAGGCAGAGACTAGCTGCTGCTTCAAGCCAAAGGTTGTACTTCCAGATGTGGTTCAGCCATACATCTACAATTGCCCGGAATAACATATATACTCCTACAGGGACTCGTACAACGCATACAGAGTATAAAATACTCATTCCCCTATGGTCTCACTACCAGATGTTGGAGAATTGAAGCATCATACAATTCATGCTGAGAAGCCACAACTACCAATATATGTAGCGGGGGGGGGGGGGTCACACCCATTACACACTAGAGAGGATGGCAACAAAGAAGTACAAATACGGGCAGCGCATTTATCCAAATGCAATAACAACGGTTTTGATCCAACAGTTCCAAGCTGTGAGGTTTTAACATCACTATCCGGAACATGGTCATCATACCTCACGATGTTATAGATGTTATCTGTCAACCAAGCTTAGACCATAAAAGAGAAAGATTATCAAAGCTTCAAAACAGAATGAAAAGAAACAAGTAAACAAAATATTACAAAGTACAAAGCTGTGAAAAATTACATAATGCTCAAAATTGACGGACCACTAATTGGTCACTGCTCAAAGTAGAAATCTACATATGAGAAAGGTATTTGCAAATGAAATTGAACCCCTGAAAAAAATATGCCAGAGAAATCAGCTACACTGATTGATGGACTAAGCTTGGTACAGAAGGTTAGGAATGAACTAGCCACAATTAGGATATTGCAGTCTCTATCCATTCCATGGCTCTGAGAGAAAGATCTCATAGCCCAAGAATTGATGTAGTTCTTGATACTTATCAGGGAATTTCAATAAAGAAAGTCGAGAGGACTTACAGAAAGGAAGAGGGAAATTTTTGCATCACATCAGAGAAAATCAAATCGTGAAGTAGTGGAGAAAATTCCTAAAACAAGTAAACATTAAGGCCAGCTTCTTAGAATTACTCGTAAATGAGTGGGAAAAAGTCAAAATACTCTGATAGGAGAATACACTTTACATAACTATCAGGGGGAACTCTCTTCTCTCGGGGTTCTCCACACGTGTCAGGGGGAAACACGTCTCGTCTCTCTATCTTGTCCCCTTGAGGTACGGGATCGGGAAAGTCACCTTAACTTTACAGTCAAATAAGGCACACACAACGAAATACGTTTCAGCTCTCGTCTTAGTCGATCTTTTGGAGCACTCTATAAGACACAGCGCCCTGGGGAAAAGTCCCCAAGACTCTCACAAGGCTGAACCAAGACTCGCCCAAGACTGGACTGCCTCAAGGCTCGCCCCTGGACTGCACTCTCGACTGCCCAGGACTGCGTCTGTCGTGGAATATTCGCCAAGACCAACTCAAACTCTCTTTATTCATTTTCAAAACTCTAACCAATTACAAAGCAGTAAAAAGACTCTAGGGCGTAATCTTCAATCATAAAGCCAATCACATTAAGTACTGAATACGTCATATCTTTTGATTAATCGTTCACTACATTAATAACTATGGATACCAACTGTCAGAATCGCGACGGTTATCTGGTAATTAGTTCCAAATCACTGAGCCAAGTTCCGTCCAAAACTTCAAATAGGCCTAAACGATGACAGACATAACACAGCAATTCAGCTAATAATCAACTAATTAAGTCGGTTAACAGATACGCGAAAACAAATTCATGACACATCCCTTCACCCAAACTGAGAGATATGCCTCCCGGCATTACACGTTCATAAATCAAAGATACCGTCAGCCACTCATCGTCATAGGGTTAAATACAATACTAATAAAAGGTATAAATCAAAAACAGTAAAACACACTAATTAAGTACAATGATTATAAAGTCTAAATACAATGGTTATAAAGTTTCAAATATCAACGGTTATAAATCAAAAACAAGAGAAAGGCTACCAAACGACTCACTTTTCTCAAACAGTTCGCTGAGGTAACCCTTCGCTGCACTGTCTCCGTTACTAAGGTTACAAACTATATATCAAAAGGTCAAAAAAAACTAAGGCATGGCGGTGTAACCAAGCGATCAGCCAATCGCTGCAGTCGACAGCATGATCACGTGATTACCAGGGATGCGTCTCTCGGTTAAAGCATTGCAAAGCGGTAACTAATAAACAATGAATAAACAAAAGCTATTAATCAAACTCTTGTCATATACGCTTATAAACTTCAACTGAACTCACAAGTCGTTAATCTAAACACAAGTCATACGGCGTGGAAACAGAATGCAAAGACAAAGCTATCATAACACATTACTCCTCTGGCAAAAAAGACGGGAAAAAGACTAAAACGATAGAAACTACTGAATTACATAAACCTGTCAATCATGAACAAAAGCTTGCGTTATCAAACAATACATATATAAGCGCACCAAACTCCCATCTCAAAAAGACATTAAAAACGTTACAAAGGTGCTCTCCACTCAAAAAGCATCAGAAGTATTCCGGAAACAACACGTAAACAAAAACGACTCTTAAAACGTCGATATCTCTGTACTCGACAAATCTCAAAACTCTTAAAAAAATCTCATTGGGGCATTACTTTCCCCATCATAATACGTACTCATAAACTCATAAAAACACCATAAAACATCACAAAACTCAAAACACTGTGTTGCAAATACTTGTCCACTGAGGCGCGCTTAAATCGTTATAAAGGACCTCGCACGTCAACAAATATCAGTTCAAAACAAAGATCTGGGCGCTTACACACATACAATTCAACATCACAAAAAAACGGTAAGAAAAAAACGATAGGAAAAGCAAGCAATACATTACATTACTGAGCAATAGGGTTAGGGTTATGGAAAAGAATTCAACGTCCTTGAGTTACACAGTGTCAGTTACAGTGTCCAGCGAGCGGTTCTCTAAGCAAATAGCTAAAGTTCTAATCACAGTCTATAAAGCATCTTCTTCTTTCGTCGTGTTAGTCCGGGTCGTTCTTTCATCTTCTTGTCTTTAATGTCGCTCAATTCTTAATTATTCAGTCCTATACGATACTCGTCCTTCATAAAGGGTTCTGAAATCTTCATCTCTTCAGCGTTGTACATCGGTGTCGTTTGGGTAAAGACGTTAGTCGTCAAGCGCGGTTTCGTCTCTGCCATCGAGCAAGTTAGTTCGGTTCACAAGAAAGACACATCTTCGCCATTTACTTTTCTTCACAGGATGTCAATGTGTGTTAAACACCTGTCCAGGGTTCTCACACCACGTATCAGGGGTAAAATCTTCTCATCGGGGTTCTCCACACTGTCAGGGGGGAATCTCGTCTCGTCTCTCTATCGCGTCCCCTGGAGGTACGGGATCGGGAAAGTCACTTTAACTTTACAGTCAAATAAGGCACACACAACGAAATACGTTTCAGCTCTCGTCTTAGTCGATCTTTTGGAGCACTCTATAAGACACAGCGCCCTGGGGAAAAGTCCCCAAGACTCTCACAAGGCTGAACCAAGACTCGCCCAAGACTGGACTGCCTCAAGGCTCGCCCCTGGACTGCACTCTCAACTGCCCAGGACTGCGTCTGTCGTGTAGTATTCGCCAAGACCAACTCAAACTCTCTTTATTCATTTTTAAAACTCTAACCAATTACAAAGCAGTAAAAAGACTCTAGGGCGTAATCTTCAATCATAAAGCCAATCACATTAAGTACTGAATACGTCATATCTTTTGATTAATCGTACACTACATTAATAACTATGGATACCAACTGTCAGAATCGCGACGGTTATCTGGTAATTAGTTCCAAATCACTGAGCCAAGTTCCGTCCAAAACTTCAAATAGGCCTAAACGATGACAGACATAACACAGCAATTCAGCTAATAATCAACTAATTAAGTCGGTTAACAGATACGCGAAAACAAATTCATGACATAACACAACTGAAGTGGTAAGACAAAAAAACTACTCATTACAGAGGCTTATCATATACATATAATCTATGGATACTAAGCTTACAAAAATCACTACGAGAATTAATCCCCCCCCCAATGGTACAGGTAAGCCTAAATGGCTCATGCACTATATTGAATATTCACCTTACAAGTATGTCAACTCATTCAGTAAAGAACGCCACTACAGCTGTGGTCACTTTGATCCCGGATAGCAGTCTAACCACTGACGGTCAGTATATTATATGTGCTTTAAATTCCTAACATGTTGGTCTCATTTCATGACAATATGGAGATCCCATTCACACTCAATCCTCGACTTTGAATAAAAGCATTACATCTATTCTGTTTCATTAATCTTTTACTCTTCTATCAGTCAAATGAGGTTACTTATCACTTTTAAAGAAGAGATGCAGGTTGGGAGACTATATTTTTATTTGGCTCTAATTACTGTATTTACACGGGTAAAATATAATTTTTACCAATCAAGTTATATATCATTTGAAAGAGCTTTATTTAAACTTTCGAGTTTTATGGTTTACAATAATGTACTATGATGTGGTATGGATTTGGGTTAAAATCATATATTTTAGGTGAAAGTGCACTTAGAACTATTTAACTTTTGGATACATACCCTGATTTTGATTTAAAATACTTATTTAAAACTTTAGAAACATAATGCCTTATTTATAAGTGTTTCCATTGACAAGTTTTTACACCGTGCTCTTTGAAACATTCACATTTTATAAATCGTTCACAATTAACAGAGCCTCTAGCATTGGCAGCTCTATTGTTTCTGTTCAGTGAAGACAGTGAAACCACACAAAGCCATTTACTTAGGATAGACCTGAATAATCACCCCTGAAAATTTCATTGAAAACAAATGAACCGTCTAGAAGTTAAATAGTTTTAAAGTTGAAATGTTTAGTAAAAAATGAAACATAGATAATCGCAATTTTGTTAAACAAATGATAAAACGAATCATTCGCTTCATATGTGTAATAGAAACTCATAGAAGTGTACCATAATTTGCTGATGTTAAATCGTCAGGTAAAAAATTAAATAAAAATATTTACAATGCGAGGGAAACGGACGAAAAATCGTCCGCGAAGTCGTGTTATCAATTCCACTGAGGGAGGGACACAATGGATTACGTAAAGCCGATGAGATATTCATACAGTTATATAAACATAGCGATCGCCGTTGGATGGGTCATGGAGCCAATTTTAGCCACCTTTAAAAAATACTTTGTATGACGCAGTTTCCATGGACCGTGCGAAGTTAGACGACCCGGCTGAAATGGGATCTAATATTTTACTACACAACGGCTATTCGTTTTACTACTCAATCACCCAAACACCGGTGAAACAAATTCGAAATGAAATCTCATTGGAAGGGAAACTATTGTGAATCGAGGCAGGTTTCATTGAACTACAGACGACACGGGTCGATAAAAATTAAACGAACCCTGACCTCTGAAAATACCTCATTCATAGAGTGCCTTAGTACCGGAGGTCGCCGATAAAAGCCATACAACGACATCGCTTCCGGTGCATGCTAGCTGACAAGGGGGGGGGGGGGGGTTCCGATTAAGGTAAACAAGATGGCATCGCAGAGTGCATGGTTTTTCCTCGGTGTTTAAAAAAAAGCATCTCGTTGCCGATTTTTCTGTAATTTCCAGAGTAGAGTATTTTTTTATATTTTTAATTAACCGAGCATTTTACGTGTGTGTATTTGACACTTAAAAGTTAGTTATCGATGACAGCAACAGCAGTGTTGTTTGTCAATTGCATCGCAATTATATCAGCACGATAATCGTTACAGCGAAACGAAAAATGTTTACTTCAGTGTTAAAATGCCGTTGGAGTAAAAATGTGTGGAAACATTTTTTAGTTTCTCCCACAATGCGAAAAAGCTTGAAATCTATGCACCAAGAAAACAAAAGAAATTGTGGCCTTGTTTTGCATGAAAATTAAATCACTTATCATTTACAACTGTATGTTTTGTTTCATTCCGCTTGCATGCTGGAAGCGTCTATGTCTTGTTTTTTTGTAGTTTGCTAGTTGATCGCGCTTGAGGTAAGTAAACAGAGAGCCAGGACAGGAAGTCGCACACCGCTGCTCTGAGGCCAGCAATCATTTGCATATAACTTCAACAGTGACTTGTCAATCAAAGAGCAACGCAAACTAACTTTCGGGACTTTTAATCACATACGCGTGCCTCGGTTCCCTATATTTTAAAATTGATTTTTGAGTATGTTCCAACATTGACATTGCACCTAAATTTTAACAATATCTAGCCAAGTTTGTCTGGGTGAGAAAAAAAAAATCTACGAACCTGCATCTCTACATTAAAATCACCCCTAAAACGGATAGTGTGGTATTTTGAAATTATCTTTACCTATTAAACCAAAGTTCTTCTGGCATAGAAGACGAGTGCCTTAAACTAACAATAACTCATATTAACAGGACAAAATTAATTCTGAATATTAGCAGAAATCATGAATTTGAGTTTAATCAGTCATCCAGTACATAAAGAAATGAATGGAGGCTGCTGCAAATATAAATGTACTACACGACTGCCGACGCTGCCTCTATCAATTACTCTTTCCACACGCTTCGTTACGTTAGGTTGAAACATTTGCATGTGTGTCTGTGTTCTGAAGTGCCTCAAAATAAAACAGTTTCAAAGAAAAGTGCTTTAGTTACTCTTATGAACGTTTATACATGTCATATACGTAAACACTTATGAAACATACTGTCACACGCAAGGTAATATTACCGTAATTTGTATAGTACAGGTGTGATGGTTCAAATACCAAAATGGCAACAGTACCAAAAGGACTTCCCTGGCGGCGATGATAAAATACGACCACGGAGCCAACAGATGAGGTTTCAACTGGTACTGGTATTATTATACTCTGCAAACATCAAGTACAATAACGCGGTAAAACTCCACTATTCCAGTAACGGTAATATTACGTTGCGTGTGACACATACATAGTCGAGTGTTTGAAACAGTACATGTGTGTTTGTTTTGGGAAGTGCTTCATGATAAAACAATATGTAAGAAAAGTGTTTTAGTTACACTGATGAAATTGTGTACATGTCGTATACATAAACACTTATACAACATGCACAGACGAGTGTTTTACCTTGAAACATTACACGTGTGTTTGTTTTAGGAATTGCTTCATGATAAAACAATCTGTAAGAAAAGTGTTTTAGTTACACTGATGAAATTGTGTACATGTCGTATACATAAACACTTATAAAACATGCGTAGTCGAGTGTTTTACCTTGAACATTACATGTGTGTTTCTTTAAAACAATTTAACAATTTGTGTTAGTGTGTTACTCTCATGATCACAAATGAGTCTTATACATTAACACTTTGCGAAACATTTATAGTCTGGTGTATCGGGTTGAAAAATAGTTGGTGATTTTGCTTTCTGAAGTGTTTTAAATCGAACATTTTTCAAGAAATATCATATATTTAAATCACATGTGAGAATGCCCAGATGAAATTAGAACTACAACTACCGTTCAACAAATGCGAATTAATAAAATCCGTTATGCCACGAGGGATTTAATTCACCACGTGTCTCGATTTATAGTTGTAATGAGTTTTTATACCATATAAGTTGGTGCTTGACATAAAATTATTTACTGTAGGTAATGTCATCTCATCTTATTATGCATTGAATTACATACGTCACTTTCGGTGATTGTCTAGTTGGCATATATACCATAATACTTATTCACAAGTCCCCAGACTTTTCACTCAAGTTTGGGAATACTGCTTGCATAAAGTTGAATACATTAACCCATAATTGTTCTATTAATAAACATTTAAATGACACATTTATGTCACCGTAAACCACTAAGTGTTTTATTTTGAAAAAGTGTATTTATGTATGTGTACAATGTGCGCAATTTCCAGCAAAAAGTGTTTTAATAACTCCCTAATACAATGATAGAAAATACAAGTGTTTTATTATGTAACACACATGTTTTTAATTACAACAGTGTGTTGAAAAACATGAAAGTGATTCCAATATTTACATTTGTGGGCAGAGGATTACCGTTCAGTTGCGGAACACAGACGCACTAATACATTTCAGAAAAGCCTCTATTTTAGCGTGCGCGTAATGGCATGAATCGTTATGGGTTGCTTTATACCAGTATCCTATTAATACTACTAATAATAATTGCGTACCCAATAAAGTTGATTTGATAAGAAAAATACATCGTTATGGTGGGTTATGGAATGGCCAGTTATAAGAAATCTACGTAATTGTAAACAATTATATTTGCAAATACCACTGATCACAAGACGCCCACCACCAAATGGACTCGATGAAGATTAAATGATTAAATACAAAATAATAAATGAATCCGCAAAATTTATTGTGTATCAAAGCAATTTTGTAACTGAAAAGTAACACTGTACTATATATGTATTTTCTGTTGAGAATGAAAGAATGTAGTTTGATAATGCAAATTATGAAGTTAAGATTCAGCAATTCAAAATTACTTATTTGCATACGCTTCGTCCGTTTGTTTCATTTCTCATCTGCGTATGTATATTGTAGCACATTTGCTTCATACTGTTTACATCGAAGGTTTATCTATATGTTATTTTATGTAAAAATTACCACTTTAACCGACATAATATTTGTAATTAGCATATTAATGAATATTATTAATTTTATTTTCATTTCAATTATGATTTCTATGAACAATTATTGTTTTGTATAGGACTCTCATGATTTCCGCGTATTGTGTATGCAGCTTAATACGGACATGGCGAGAAAGCTGGCAGTTTTGTTTATACTGCTCATGTACATCATAAGGTTAATTCCTGTTGTAACATTATTTTAATACTATCCATCTAGCTTTCTATACTTGCTATGAATGTGAATTGTCACTCCCAACGTTTACGGAAAGTCTTTCCCTTGTACGTCTTGTTGCCAAGCATTGCTCTTGTGAATTGTTTTCCACAAAACCTTTCATACTGCTGTTTTGCAAGCTTTTTCTTCAGATTTCCAACATCCCATGACAGAAATTTACAATAATCCTCGTCGTCTTTTCTGTTTTTTCTACACCTTTCCGCACTCTCAGATAGCTTGAAACGAAATAGTGATAGATCTGCGTTGAAGTCACCATCATAATTCTTTATTTTATCCCATAGTGTCTTGTTAAAATGGTCATACCATTCGATATCAAGGTGCAATCCTTCTTCAATTAGTTCTCTCATTTCGTTTGATAGAGATGGTCGTTTCACACCAGATACCTTCTTGCTATGATATATTATATCATCAAATGTCCAACACATCATCTTTTTCAGTAGAATGAGAGATTCGTCCATATACTCTGTTATCATAACCAAATCAAACTCTTTACTTACTTCAGATATTCTATGATCATGCGTCAAACTAAACCATGTTGGCACTCGGGGCACAATCACCTTTTCTTTAATATCTCGGTAAGCACTGTCGGTAAGAAATGTTTGAAGAGGATTGACTTTATTCTGTAAGCCTAACATTTTATAAACATTTGAGAAATAAAATCTAGAAACAAATGTATCAACTGGTGAACGAAGAATTGTTATGAACTTTGCTCTTGGTGAAAAGTTCTTGAGAGAATTGAAATTATAACGATACAAATGACTTGCAATGTAATTGTATCCCGGGAATCCAGTTTCACTACATGAATATTGTGTGGCTTGCACTTCAGAACTCGTGACTCGTAACATAAAGTTAGCAGGCGGGTCTGGAATTGCCGCTACAAGGCCAGTATTGATACCATATCTGTAAAGTAGGGATGCTATAGTACTTCCACCAGTTTTTGCAGTTTTAACAAATATGAAATATTTATATGGTTCACAGGCTCCTGGTTTTGTGGTCGATACTTGTATGTAAGAATCATTGTCGCGATGACTGCGCATGTGCACTCTCTCTGTATATTCGTGTTCTTGAATTTGGGATAACGTACTCAGTGGAAAGTGTCCGATCTTCAGTAACAAATCTGAAATGCGTTTATAAGATTATTTATTAATAAAACAATTCCAGTTCTATCCCATTATACAAAATAATACACTTTTTTCAGCACAGCCCCAATAGTTTGGGACATTTTTAATTTTATTTCTATTTGATCATTGATATTTAATGGGAATATTATTTTAATACACTAACATCTACATGGTTGACAATAATTGATCTTTTGTATATTTCTATCCTAAACGAATTTTAGGAATTGTGATTTATGTGTATTATTTATTCCAATATATCCTTTAGACTATGAAAGTATTAGTAAAGTTGATAAACATTTTTTTCTAGCGCACGTGGTGGCATTATCCCACAAACAAAGTGAATGTTCCTGCAACCATCCTGGATATTGAAAACTGTACATCTGTGAACGAAAGTCGTATGGACAATTTATGACTGACAATGTCAAATGCGGTGTACAATGCAATGCACTGCGCTGTACTGCACAGTCGAATATACAAAAAATGATATGTTGTTAAGGCCCATATAAGTACAGAGCAAAATAATCTGTCTATGTCGACATTTTATTCTCTTCATAATTTTCATAAAGTACATCACTGTATTGACAAATTTGGGCTGCTTGAACCATTTTTATTGAACAAATTTATAGAAGAATCCCGGTACGAATCAAGGAATAATTAGCTAGCCACATTTAATTGAAAAATAAATCTTCAAAGACTTGACAAATATGTAAGATATTGTAGCATACTAATAATGACATCTTCAGTGAAGGAAAGTTTTGCATCTTTTTTTGGCAAAGTGAGTAAGACGAATCGTAATGAATTTGGAGCGACTAGAACCAATTATAAAAAAAATGCTTGACATACCTTAATACCATGTGACTTTAATGTATCAGGTAGTATTATAATAGATGACATTGAGTAATACAAATGGGTTAAGAGAAGTCAATTATTTCAAAATCGTTTTTAGGAATTTTTCGCTAACCTCTTTTGATTTATACCTAAAATAATGATATCATAATATTTGTTTTATCGAAATATTGTCGAGCGTGCGACTGTGTTATGCTGTGTTCGTATTGTATCAACGTTTTGTTCACGGCAAATGACTGAGTGGAATTCAATATATATGCATCAATTAAGGTTATTTATATTACCTTTCTTATTCCGTGATTGGTTGCTTGACAACGACATGTACTCATACACGCATATTATGCAACATACTAACATGACAGCGATACGAGAAAATGTCTTCATTTTCCTTGTTCTGTAGAAATATAGTCCGACTTTTCACTATAATTTATTCTGAAAGAGTAGAGAAAAAGTCCATTCAACTAATCCCTCCTTGAACTGTGTAATAACTTGTTGTCACTCAGCCATTCAAAACGAAGCTTAGTTGATTGGAGTAAAACGTTTAAACCCAACAAATTAGATATGAACAATTTAACAATTCTGGGCGGGAGAACTTACAGCTCACTTGTTCTCCGGGTAAACCCAAGTTACCATAGAAGTACAGTCCAATATTCAACTATTTAAAAGGAAACCGTTCTCAATTTGCCTATTTTGTTTAAATAAAGGTAGTCTGCGATTCATGGATGAGAGCACTTAAATTATTCTCAATTCGCTTTGTTAGCCATTTAGTCTACGGTATGTTATTGAACGCCAAATCTGAGTTTGACACCCGTCTTCGCTTTTTGTTTGATAGTTACAGAGGTATAGCGCAATGACTATTAGACAACATTTAGTGAGTTTTGATTTGAAGAATTCAGAGCATTTACAACAATAAGTCAAATAGATTTCCAAAAATAGTGCAAAATTCATTCAATCATTCCAGGGCGTCTTGATAGTTTTCAGTGATTTCAAGGACTGTGTCATTGATTGTGATAGCGCCCTCACAAGATTCATATTTTTATTCTGTTAATTTGGGACTACATTCGGCAATTACACACTTTTATCATCTTTGGATTGGTGTTGGTATTGCCGTGATCACTTTCTTTTCCGAACGTTTTACTGGCTGTGATACCACATTCAATTCGTATCCGGCCACAAACACGAAAACGGAATGCTTTATAATGCTCTTGTGTTTGAAATGTTTATCTTCTTATGTACTGAAAAACGTAATTTCGTAGACATGGAAAAAGTGTAAAACATAATCAGCTTTTTTATTCTTCCGTAATTCGTACACAGATATTATTTTTTGTAACTGTGTAAAGAATTTTTCACATTAACATTACATACTTGTAATTGCTCTTTTGAAGCCCGATGTCATGCGAAAAATCATCCCTGTGATAAATTTCCGGAATTTTTTCCACAGTTTAGTGGATTCTCGTAAATAATGTGCATTGTTCATTGAAAACAAATGTTCTGATGTTGGTGCATCGACGACAGAGGGCTAAGTTGTTACGTATATATCTCGGCCACGAAAGTTTTGAACACACACATGTTATATATCTTGTTGATTGCATTATTTCAGTTCTATATATTTATATTTGAATTATTTATACTAATAACTTGTACATTGTAAGTAAAGCCTATTTATATTCATTTGCGAATAACTCGTAAGTACAGTGTATTTGAAATAAATTTGGCGAGATGATCAGTTCAGAAAAGTTTATTCACTCTCTTGTATTTCGACAAATGTACTAGTTTACTAGTTTAATTTGCAGTCTGTTAGCTTATATTGATTTTTAAAAATAAATATTTTTAATGATTTGCAGCGACAAACGCACCATGTGTGTATGTATAATATAACATTGACATTTCATTTTTTAATCGTATCAGTTGTTCATACATGTGACTGGATTTTATATCAAATAAAAATTAATAAACACCATGCTTAA
Source organism: Saccoglossus kowalevskii (assembly GCF_978046115.1). Lineage (NCBI taxonomy): Eukaryota > Metazoa > Hemichordata > Enteropneusta > Harrimaniidae > Saccoglossus > Saccoglossus kowalevskii. The sequence goes on along the minus strand of NC_140645.1, from coordinate 23,758,978 downwards.
AAATGAGCGTATGGGTAAAAAACACATGTATATGCATAAAAACACGCTATTACATTAGTAAATATATTTAGAATTAATAATTAAATCTAAATATATGTATATAACTGCAAATAGTCAATCGATAGGATGTATAAATAAATATGTGTGTGGTCGAAACTATTTTTGGGATGGCGAATGGTGGCTGACTCCCGCCCACCGTATATTCATACATATTGCAATTATATTATTGAAATTATCTGTTGTTGGAAGTATAGCGGCTTAGCGCTACGTCATGTAACTGGGGATCGATACGTCCACAGCCCTTTCGATCAATCAAAGACCAACACAGAGATGGAATCGTGTCAACCTCTAGTCTTCGTGCCTCGTGTAGAGTGACCGAGACTACTTTATTTGCCTTTCTCAAACCATCGCCCCTTACATGGAAGTTCAAGATCTTGAGGCGTGCCCTCCACACATTCCACTCATGTAGCTAATCACACGAAGTATTTAACACGTCTTAACATATTTGATTAATTTCTCTCTGTATTGGAAAGTTACTTCTACATCCATGTCGTTAGTTTATACCCGTGGGCGCCAACAGTATTAAAATAACATTCCGTGGCGACATTTATATCCGTAATTAGTTCCAATCACTGACTCGAGTGTATAAGCCTAAATGATGACAGGTTATGGGCATGTGTCGAATGATATCAACCAGCACTTCACTGGAAACCAGCTATCAAATCAGGTATCTAGACACATGAATATAAATTCATGACAAAAGTCACGATTCTCTGAAATACTAATACCAAAGGTACAATTGCAGAAACTATCATTAAATACAAATAATACATTTATAAACAAAATACAACAACCTAGCAATATCACGAACACATCTGTTTGTGAATATCTAACATGTGGAGTAAGATACTAGCCTATCTTACCATAGTGTCAGAACATCCGAACTTAATGTCGTTGATCGCGCAACATACACTGATATCAAAGTTATTTTCCTTTGTCATACCAAAACAACAAAAGATAAATGTAGATATAGTCCTTGAAAAAAAAGCGATAACAAGCGATAACCCAAGAAGGTATGCTCATATTTCTGCACAAGCAAATTCGACCCGTAATAAGCAAGGCGTTGCCAGGATATCACTGAATCCACTGAACAAATCTGAAAGTTACTCTCTCCATCTTTGGCTTTGGCAGTACCTTTGAAGATGATTTCAACACTAGAAGCAATATGTCTTTTCAGTCTATAGTCAGACAAATTAATCGTCTGTGAATGAAGTCAGGCTGGGAATGTTCGTATAGAATTACAAACCAACCAATTGTAAGGAAAATGCAAGAAATTGATGCAGCTTGTTTCCACACTGCAAAGATGTTCTGGTACAAACATTGGTGTGGTGCATTTATGTCATGCACATCTAGAAAATTCACTAGATGATATCCGACTCACAGTTCATGGTTACAGGTAGTCATATGGTAACTTATACTTTCTGATACCATGGAACCAGATCACGAGAAAAACGTATTCTGGTCAATATTTGGGTAAGAATAAAAACAATTTAATGTAAATGTGTCGTTAAAATGTCGTAAATCTGATTTTACATTTGCAATCTTCATAATGTAAAGTTGTTTCTTTTGACATATAAATGATATAATATTATATTATTACCAAATCAAATCTGTTTTGTACATGCAAAGAGTTTTCATTTGATTTGTAACACATAAATTGTGAATAAAAATGATATTTGTCACATCCCCAAAAAACAAAAGAAACTAATTTTGACCAATTATGATTAAAATGCCAGTCAGAAAAGACGAAAACGGTGATTTTCCCTACGCGGTATCAATACATATTTGTACATGGAAAACGTAAAATTCTGATCAAAGCCACATAGAAGATATCTGTAGGAATGTAGAACATATATACGTTTTCATCTTACCGATATAAAAATAAAACTGAAACACATTACCTGTTATGCAGAGTATGTATTGCGTGAAATGGTGAATATAACCTAAATCGCGGATATTTATAATTGATGAATAATGCATATTTCATTGACTTTCCTCAAGATTAACATGCCCAGCATAAGCTATTCACCTTTGTATTGTATCAATGAATGTTGCATAAACGAAAGATTAACTTACATAAGATTGTGAAACAAAATTTGTGGTAACAGCCGTTTGGTTTTTGTCAAAAAAATAATAATAATGTTTTTGTCGATGCAAATTGTGGTAACAGCCGTTTGCTTGAATATTCATTATAAATGAGTTCTGTTATATCGAACTAATCATTCGGTGACATCAATAAGTTATATATTTAAATCCCATAATTTGTTGATGTTTATTATTTCACGCATGTTTTAATGTGTAAACAATACTGATAATTAAGATTATACTTTACTATCAATTACTTCATATTTATTGCATATACAGTAAGTAACTTGTACATTTGTGAGTTATAAAATCACCCTCTGTGATAGTTAATAAATTCCATGACACATGTGACATTATGTCAATTCAAGAACCCTAGCTTATTTTGTGATGTCTATAGGAATGCATGATAGATTATCCCCTCCCTATGTGTGCGACAAATCTTCCGGCGGAAAGTCGCGCTTAAATTGATGAAGGGTGGACATCGTGATAATGGTATTCGTGTGAAAATATCAGACTTACTTGATCTTGTGTTTTCCAATATTTATTTTACTACAATGACTATGACTTACATGATGAGTGTATTTGTTCTATTACGATCGATATATTTTATTGTATTATAATATTAATAGTATTATTTTCGGCTTTAAAAACTACCCTATGCATATGATACGATATGATATTTTGGGATGTCTTGAAATTGTTTAAGAAAATTACCAGAATGCACTCACATAATGTTTTAATCAGGAGAAACGAAAGCTCATGTTATATTAAATAAACAATATTGATAGTGTAGTCTGTAATAGTTTTTTTATACATATATCATGTTCACTGTATGTTCATGTTCTCACTTGCAATTGCAATCATTGCATTAAAAATACAAAATTCTATTAAAGCATAATACATTTACGTTACATCAACATTGGCATAGGTTGTAGCTACGACAGCTATGTTTTATTTCAGTCAGTATATGTTCTACCATTTACTTTATATTTAGATTTCGTTGACTGGCATGGACACTACTACATTTTATAATTACGTGATTAAATATACATACATCCATTTATCGAATTATTATTTCACTGCTATGAAATGGAAAAAACCGAAAAAACTGATTTTGACAAGATAATTCAGAAAATGTATTAAGAATAAGTCATAACGAAATGAATTCCCTATGCATTCATCAATAATTTTCATAATTACTGATTACACAAAGAAATTATAGAAAAACGATTATTTGCTATATTCTCTGTATGAGTGCATACTTTGTAGTATTCTCGTAATAACCTTACTATTTTACATCTTTTCCTCCCAGTAACACATCAAGGACATGCCGACATCCAAAACTTCTTGTGTGGGTCCGGTCAAACTGTGATGGCAGCCATGTTTTTTTTATAATTACAGGACGCTTACGCTCGTAATAGTACCATATTTAGAATTCGCGTTTCTTAATATGGTAGTATGAAAATACCCAGTGCAATAAGAGCTTTCCAGAGGACAGAACAGCTCCGTGGATACCGGGCCAGAAACCGCTGGTTTGATTTTCATCTCCCTTAAACAAAAATGTTACAATAGCAGGTCCATGGACTTCATGTGATCGTTATAGACTTTAAATCACAACATTATTTTATGCAGTTTATATTGCTAACTGAATGCACGTATTACAGTCATATTCCACTTGCTTGTGCAACTGTTACAGCACTTGTACTTATATAAATAAGTGCACATACATTTTCTAGTGTACTTTCATGAATACCAAATCCAGAATAATTTATTTGTTTGAATTAGCCGACCTTCGAATCTTATTGAATTGAATTGCACAGGTTTGGGGGAATTGGCAAATCTTTTTCCGACTGACAATGGATGCATGATAATTACATGCACATGTGCATTTTCCAGTGTACTTTCATGAATACCAAATCCAGAATAATTTATTTGTTTGAATTAGCCGACCTTCGAATATTATTGAATTGAATTGCACAGGTTTGGGGGAATTGGCAAATCCTTTTCCGACTGACAATAGATGCATGATAATTACAATGACGGGAGATTTGTCACGGTACCAGCCTTTCCTTTTATCTCATATCAGGGCTTGTAGTAAAACCTATTAGGAAGTATTCACGTGACTGGTGTTTTGTACTAGTATCATGTTTACTAATATGATAGAAATGTCGCTGGTTCTCTGTTTAGTTTTCGCCAAGTTTGCTTAGTGCCTGTGTAAATTACGACCCACCACGAGTCGTCTTTATTGTATTTGACAACCTACGTTGCAATCGCATTGGTTGTGTTAATTGCCGGAGTTGATTCTATACAAAAACGCCTTCCATTGGTAGGCTCGCTACGGCGTCAAATTGAAAAACATTAGCGTAATTTCGAACCAAATTCCGAGAAAAACTATAGCTTAGTTCTGGATATGGTCAGGTTAGATAGGGTCGCAACACAGAGAGGTTAAACGTATAGCAGACATCAAAGTGCTCCAAGGTCGAACGTCTGTTACAAATGTTTTTGTATCAACTGTCGGTATCCATACACATTAAATGATGACGCAACAATTCGAAACCAAAATAATCTGTTTATCCGTGTGACAATATACTCGTACCATTTATGTGACTATAATATATTCACGACGAGAATTAAAAAAAACTTGTCCTTATCTTGCCACACTAAGAGCGTAAATACATTCGTCACATAGAATACCGCAGATTTGATAAGATTTGAGTAGATTTTAAAAAACAGATGAAAATTATTATTGTTAAAATATGAACAGAGGCAATATTGCTTATTTGCCTGTATTGATAAGTTACATTATGCAAAGAGACACACGCACCGTCATAAATGGCATTCTGAGGTTTGTACCCCGTGTATTAGCCATGTAGGTCATAACACCCCCCCCCCGCCGCCCCAAGACAAATACTAGAAATGTACTTTGAAAAAACACAAGAAAAACTTGTGAGAAAACAGCGCTGTTGCGATATTTCAATATTGCATATGATAGGAATCATGTATATTGTGTATATATACATTTTTCTTACACGCAGTCTTTTTTCCGCGTGAATCCATTCAATTTAACTTGCATATTTAATGATATTTGAGCTGTATTATGATATGCCAAAATACCTAGAGTGTCCTTTGTAGTACGGTACAGCTATGTGGCCTGGATTCAGTACTGTGGTGGAATTTAAATTTGTTTTTGCAATGTTTTAATCTTTTGATGTCACGTTATTGAAATGGGTATCTATGAACTATATGTCGATTGCATTGCAACCAAGTGCATGGGTCACCACACCAGACTATGACGTACACTAACAATCATGCTACACGAACGACCAATGAATTAGGAGAAGATAACCAGATTTTAAATACTATATTGTAAACCAATACTGCGCTGCAAATCTTGGAAGCACTTTCGTGTTTTTCATTAAAACACACCGTTTTAATTGAAAACACACTGTTGTGATGAAAACATGTGTATTATATAATAAAACACTTGCATTTTCTATAAAAACAGTAGTGTTTTAGTATTTTTAGAAAAGTGTTTTAGGGAGTTATTAAAGCACATTTTGATGACAATTAAGGACATTGTAAACGCACAGAAATACACTTTTTCGAAATAAAACACTATGTGACATAACAGTGTAATTAAAGTGTTTACTGTATAATTGAGTGAAAAGTCTGAGGACTCGTGAGTAAACATTGTGGTATATATGCCAACTAGACAATCACTGAAAGTGACGTAATTCAACGCATGATGAGATGGGTTATGACATTACTTCTAGAAAATTATTTGATGTTACGCTCCAATCTATGTTATCGTACCAACCTAAGTACAACTATAAATCGAGAACGTGGTGAATTAAGTACCTCGTGGCCTAACGGATTATATTAATTCGCATTTAGTGAACGGTAGTTGTAGTTCCAATCACATCTGAGCATTCTCACATGTGATTTAAACATTTTTCTCGAAAAATGTTCAATTTGAAACACTTTCGAAAGCAAAATTACCAACGATGTTCAACTCGAAACACCAGACTATAAATGTTTTGCACAGTGTTAATGTATAATACACATTTGTGTTCATGAGTAAAACACTAAAACACTTTTCTTCCAAATTGTTAAATTGTTTTATCATGGAGCACTTTCTAAAACAAATACACATGTAATGTTTCAAGGGAACACACTCGACTATACATGTTTTATACGTGTTTATGTCAGGCAATTATCTCCTGTGATCTAATCATTAGATTTAATTTTATTACAGTTCTCATTCTATTGGCGGAGCCTCTGTGTTGAATCCCAATATGGTGATAACCGCGCACCTGTGTAAATTTGAGCCTAATTTAAACGAGCTTCTCTAATCCTCTAATAATACATAACCATTCAATTGTTATTTAGAAATTTAAATAATACAATAAATACAATATGAAAACAAATATTGAACAATAAATAAGTTTGCTACTTCTTTGCAAATATTTTGAGAGAGCTTTCGTAAACGACGGCTGACATTAATGTATGTTACGTGTTCAAGTTATCGTAACTTGTGTCGTGCGCACGCTCATTCAGATTGAATTATACTATAGGGAGTGTGTGGACAGGTGGCATAGTCTTTGAAGAAGCAATAACAACTTGAACTGAATGACGATACTTTTGATTTTCTGAGAAAAGAAGAGAACCGGAAGTTATTCTAAACAAACCTGAAGGCATGATGATAAAGTGTAATTGATAGAGCATGCATCGACAGTTGTGTACTACATTGATATTTGCAGCGGCCTCCATTCATTTCTTCATGTGCGGGATAACTGATTTATTGATTCAAATATCGTATTGCTTGAAACAATGCTGATAATTATTTAAACATTACTCACTGCATTTTGATAATATTATACTTTTCAGATTTTAAGAGAAAATTGAATCTAATGATTAGATCACAGGGAATTAATGCCTGTTTAGCGCAACGTCATCTAGCTTCTAAACTGGAGCATTGATAACAACACCGTGCATGTTTAATTCCATCGGTTATTAAACTGTTGGCAGGTAATGGTATGCACACTTTCAAAATACTAAATTCGGCAAATTTATCGTTACATGCACAGTATGACTTGCTGACAAATATGACGTGTGTGAGTATTTTTAACAATAAATATGCTGCATACAGTGGCTTAGTCTTTTTCACGAAACGAAACGAAACGAAACCTAACCCTAACCCTCACCTTCAATTTTGAACGAGTTCAAACAACGTAACAGAAATACATTTGTCAAGAATATTTTATTTTCCACCTCTTTTCCGCTTACTTTGCAGCTCGATTCATGCTCGTTTCATTTGTGCTGATATGACGTGACAGCTATTTTGGAATTGTTGAATATCGATGGCGCTATTCATTTCGTGTTTCACAGTGTGAAATTTTCTCATATTATTAGGCCAATGAAACAAAAATGCGGGTTAGAGTTAGGGTTTCGTTTTGTTTCGTTTCGTTTCGTGGAAAAGACTAAGCCGCATACAGTCGATAATATGTACTGTATACATTATAGATGCATACCGTAGACGGCATACTAAAGTGTCCTGTATATAATCGGATGTTTTAGGTTGAAACATTGCATGTGTTTTTGTTTTCTGAAGTGCCTCAAAATAAAACAGTTTCAAAGATAAGTGCTTTAGTTATGAAATTGTGTACATGTTGTATACATAAACACTTATACAACATGCACAGCCGAGTGTTTTACCTTGAAATATTACACGTGTGTTTGTTTTAGGAATTGCTTCAAGATAAAACAATCTGTAAGAAAAGTGTTTTAGCTACACTGATGAAATTGTGTACATGTTGTATACATAAACACTTATACAACATGAATATACAAGTGTTTTACCTTGAAACATTACACGTGTGTTTGTTTTAGGAAGTGCTTTATGATAAATCAATATGTAAGAAAAGTGTTTTAGTTACCCTGATGAAATTGTGTACATGTAGTATACATACACACTTATGCATAGTCGAGTGTTTTACCTTGAACATTACATGTGTGGTTCTTTAAAACAATTTGATTTAGTGTTTTACTCTCATGATCACAAATTAACACTTGCGAAACATTTATAGTCTGATGTTTCAGGTTGAAAAAGCGTTTTTCTTTCTGAAGTGTTTCAAATTGAACATTTTTCGAGAAAAATCATATATTTAAATCACATGTGAGAATGCTCAGATATGATTAGAACTACAACTACCGTTCACCAAATGCGAATTAATAAAATCCGTTAGGCCACGAGGGACTTAATTCACCTCGTGTCTCGATTTCTAGCTGTAATTAAGTTGGTAAGACCATATAGGTTGGTGCTTGACATAACATTATTTACTGTAGGTAATGACATCTCATCTCATTATGCATTGAATTACATACGTCGCTTTCGGTGATTGTCTAGTTGGCATATATACCATAATGCTTATTCACGAGTCCCCAGACTTTTCACTCAAGTTTGGGAATACTGCTTGCATAAAGTTGGATGTATTAACCCATAATTGTTCTATTAATAAACATTTAAATGACACATTTATGTCATCGTAAAACACTAAGTGTTTTATTTTGAGAAAGTGTATTTATATATGTTTAAAAGTGTTTTAATAACTCCCTAAAACACTTTTCTAAAAATACTAAAACACTACTGTTTTGATAGAAAATACAAGTGTTTTATTATGTAATACACATGTTTTTAATTACAACAGTGTGTTGAAAAACATGAAAGTGCTTCCAATATTTACAGTTGTGGGCAGAGGAGGATTATCGTCAGGAACGCAGACGCACTAACACATTTCAGAAAAGCCTCTATTTTAGCGTGCGCGTAATGGCATGAATCGTGATGGGTTGCTTTATACCAGTATCCTATTAATACTACTAATAATAATTGAGCACCCAATAAAGTTGAGTAGATAAGAAAAATACATCGTTATGATTGGTTATGGAATGGCCAGTTATAAGAAATCTACGTAATTGTAAACAATTATATTTGCAAATATCACTGATCACAAGACGCTCACCACCAAATGGACTCGATGAAGATTAAATAATGAAATACAAAATAATAAATAAATCCGCAAAATTCATTGTGTATAGCCAAGTATAAACGCTCAAAAATGCACAAAACATCTCGATATTACATTCATTGTCAGCTGCGATTACAAGGTTAACAGTTTTACGATCTGTTTTGTTCAGCAGCATTTAGTATAACACATTTTGATGCCACCACTTCATCTTCTAATATCGGCAATAACATTGGTCTGATATGTTGAAACATATGATTAGACGATGTGAGATGATCAAAGCAATTTTGTAACTGAAAAGTAACAATGTGCTATATATGTATTTTCTGTTGAAAATGAATGAATGTAGTTTGATAATGCAAATTATGAAGTTAAGATTCAGCAATTCAAAATTATTTACTTGCATACGCTTCGTCCATTTGTTTCATTTCTCAACTGCACATGTATATTGTAGCACATTTTCTTCATACTGTTTACATCGAAGGCTGACTGTGCCTAGTCATTTCCTTTAGGTTTATTTATATGTTATTTTATGTAACAAATGCCACTTTAACCGACATAATATTTGTAATTAGCATATTAATGAATATTATTAATTTTATTTTCATTTCAATTATGATTTCTATGAACAATTATTCTAATTGTTTTGTATAGGACTTTCATGATTTCCGCGTATTGTGTATGCAGCTTAATACGGACATGGCGAGAAATCTGGCAGTTTTGTTTATACTGCTTATGTACATCATAAGGTTAATTCCTGTTGTAACATTATTTTAATACTATCCATCTAGCTTTCTATACTTGCTATGAATGTGAATTGTCACTCCCAACGTTTACGGAAAGTCTTTCCCTTGTACGTCTTGTTGCCAAGCATTGCTCTTGTGAATTGTTTTCCACAAAACCTTTCATACTGCTGTTTTGCAAGCTTTTTCTTCAGCTGTCCAACATCCCGTGAAAGAAATTTACAATAATCCTCGTCGTCTTTTCTGTTTTTTCTACACCTTTCCTCACTCTCAGATAGCTTCAAACGAAATAGTGATAGATCTGCGTTGAAGTCACCATCATAATTCTTTATTTTATCCCATAGTGTCTTGTTAAAATGGTCATACCATTCAATATCAAGGTGCAATCCTTCTTCAATTAGTTCTCTCATTTCGTTTGATAGAGATGGTCGTTTCACACCAGATACCTTCTTGCTATGATATATTATATCATCAAATGTCCAACACATCATCTTTTTCAGTAAAATGAGAGATTCGTCCATATACTCTGTTATCATAACCAAATCAAACTCTTTACTTACTTCAGATATTCTATGATCATGCGTCAAACTAAACCATGTTGGCACTCGGGGCACAATCACCTTTTCTTTAATATCTCGGTAAGCACTGTCGGTAAGAAATGTTTGAAGAGGATTGACTTTATGCTGTAAGCCTAACATTTTATAAACATTTGAGAAATAAAATCTAGAAACAAATGTATCAACTGGTGAACGAAGAATTGTTATGAACTTTGCTCTTGGTAAAAAGTTCTTGAGAGAATTGAAATTATAACGATGCAAATGACTTGCAATGTAATTGTATCCCGGGAATCCAGTTTCACTACATGAATATTGTGTGGCTTGCACTTCAGAACTCGTGACTCGTAACATAAATTTAGCAGGCGGGTCTGGAATTGCCGCTACAAGGCCAGTATTGATACCATATCTGTAAAGTAGGGATGCTATAGTACTTCCACCAGTTTTTGCAGTTTTAACAAATATGAAATATTTATATGGTTCACAGGCTCCTGGTTTTGTGGTCGATACTTGTATGTAAGAATCATTGTCGCGATGACTGCGCATGTGCACTCTCTCTGTATATTCGTGTTCTTGAATTTGGGATAACGTACTCAGTGGAAAGTGTCTGATCTTCAGTAACAAATCTGAAATGCGTTTATAAGATTATTTATTAATAAAACAATTCCAGTTCTATCCCATTATACAAAATAATACACTTTTTTCAGCACAGCCCCAATAGTTTGGGACATTTTTAATTTTATTTCTATTTGACCATTGATATTGAATGGGAATATTATTTTAATACACTAACATCTACATGGTTGACAATAATTGATCTTTTGTATATTTCTATCCTAAACGAATTTTAGGAATTGTGATTTATGTGTATTATTTATTCCAATATATCCTTTAGACTATGAAAGTATTAGTATAGTTGATATACATTTTTTCTAGCGCACGTGGTGGCATTATCCCACAAACAAAGTGAATGTTCCTGCAACCATCCTGGATTTTGAAAACTGTACATCTGTGAACGAAAGTCGTATGGACAATTTATGACTGACAATGTCAAATGCGGTGTACAATGCAATGCACTGCGCTGTACTGCACAGTCGAATATATAAATAATGATATGTTGTTAAGGCCCATATAAGTACAGAGCAAAATAATCTGTCTATGTCGACATTTTATTCTCTTCATAATTTTGATAAGTACATCACTGTATTGACAAATTTGGGCTGCTTGAACCATTTTTATTGAACAAATTTATGGAAGAATCTCGGTACGAATCAAGGAATAATTAGCTAGCCACATTTAATTGAAAAATAAATCTTCAAAGACTTGACAAATATGTAAGATATTGTAGCATACTAAGAATGACATCTTCAGTGACGGAAAGTTTTGCATCTTTTTCTGCCAAAGTGAGTAAGACGAATCGTAATGAATTTGGAGCGGCTAGAACTAATTATAAAAAAAAAATGCTTGACATATCTTAACACCATGTGACTTTAATGTATCAGGTAGTATTATAATAGATGACATTGAGTAATCCAAATGGGTTAGGTGAAGTCAATCATTTCAAAATCGTTTTTTGGAATGTTTCAATAACCACTTTTGATTTATCCCTAAAATAATGATATCATAATATTTGTTTTATGGAAATATTGTCGAGCGTGCGACTGTGTTATGCTGTGTTCGTATTGTATCAACGTTTTGTTCACGGCAAATGACTGAGTGGAATTCAATATATATGCATCAATTAAGGTTATTTATATTACCTTTCTTATTCCGTGATTGGTTGCTTGACAACGACACGTACTCATACACGCATAGTATGCAGCATACTAACATGACAGCGATACGAGAAAATGTCTTCATTTTCCTTGTTCTGTAGAAATATAGTCCGACTTTTCACTAAAATGTATTCTGAAAAAGTAGAGAAAAAGTCAATTCAACTAATCCCTCCTTGAACTGTGTAATAACTTGTTGTCACTCAGCCATTCAAAACGAAGCTTAGTTGATTGGAGTAAAACGTTTAAACCCAACAAATTAGATATGAACAATTTAACCATTCTGGGCGGGAGAACTTACAGCTCACTTGTGCACCGGGTAAACCCAAGTTACCATAGAAATACAGTCCAATATTCAACTATTTAAAAGGAAACCGTTCTCAATTTGCCTATTTTGTTTAAATAAAGGTAGTCTGCGATTCATGGATGAGAGCACTTAAATTATTCTCAATTCGCTTTGTTAGCCATTTAGTCTACAGTATGTTATTGAACGCCAAATCTGAGTTTGACACCCGTCTTCGCTTTTTGTTTGATAGTTACAGAGGTATAGCGCAATGACTATTATACAACATTTAGTGAGTTTAGATATGAAGAATTTAGAGCATTTACAACAATAAGTCAAATAGATTTCCAAAAATAGTGCAAAATTCATTCAATCATTCCAGGGCGTCTTGTTAGTTTTCATTGATTTCAAGGATTGTGTCATTGATTGTGATAGCGCCCTCACAAGATTCATATTTTTAATCTGTTAGTTTGGGACTACATTCGGTAATTACACACTTTTTATCATCTTTGGATTGGCGTTGGTATTGCCGTGATCACTTTCTTCTCCGAACGTTTTACTGGCTGTGATACCACATTCAATTCGTATCCGGCCACAAACACGAAAACTGAATGCTTTATAACGCTCTTGTGTTTGAAATGTTTATTTCTTATGTACTGAAAAACGTAATTTCGTAGACATGGAAAAAGTGTAAAACATAATCAGCTATTTTATTCTTCCGTAATTCGTACACAGATCTTATTTTTTGTAACTGTGTAAAGAATTTTTCACATTAACATTACATACTTGTAATTGCTATTTTGAAGCCCGATGTCATGCGAAAAATCATCCCTGTGATCAATTTCCGGAATTTTTTCCACAGTTTAGTGGATTCTCGTAAATAATGTGCATTGTTCATTGAAAACAAATGTTCTGATGTTGGTGCATCGACGACAGAGGGCTAAGTTGTAACGTATATCTCAAAGTTTTGGACACACACATGTTATATATCTTGTTGATTGAATTATTTCAGTTCTATATATTTATATTTGAATTATTTATACTAATAACTTGTACATTGCAAGTAAAGCCTATTTATATTCATTTGCGAATAACTCGTACGTCAGAAGTACAGTGTATTTGAAATAATTTGGCGAGATGATCAGTTCAGAAAAGTTTATTCACTCTCTTGTATTTCGACAAATATACTAGTTTACTCATTTAATTTGCAGTCTGTTAGCTTATATTGATTTTTAAAAATAAATATTTTTAATGATTTGCAGCGACAAACGCACCATGTATGTATAATTGCTTGTATGTATAATATAACATTGACATTGCATTTTTTAATCGTATCAGTTGTTGATACATGTGACTGGATTTTATTTCAAATAAAAATTAATAAACACCATGCTTGCAACTACGCAAAGAGTTATTATTAGAAGAATGTAAAAACGCCGTACTTGTAAGGATATTGGTAAATAAATAAAAATGAGCGTATGGGTAAAACCCACATGTATATGCATAAAAACACGCTATTATATTAGTAAATATATTTAGAATTAATAATTAAATCTAAATATATGTATATAACTGCAAATAGTCAATCGATAAGATGTACAAATAAATATGTGTGTGGTCGAAACTATTTTTGGGATGGCGAATGGTGGCTGACTCCCGCCCACCGTATATTCATACATATTGCAATTATATTATTGAAATTATCTGTTGCTGGAAGTATAACGGCTTAGCGCTACGTCATGTAACTGGGGATCGATACGTCCACAGCCCTTTTGATCAATCAAAGACCAACACAGAGATGGAATTGTGTCAACCTCTAGTCTTCGTGCCTCGTGTAGAGTGACCGAGACTACTTTATTCGCCTTTCTCAAACCATCGCCCCTTACATAGAAGTTCAAGATCTTGAGGCGTGCCCTCCACACATTCCACACAAGTATTTAACACGTCTTAACATATTTGATTAATTTCTCTCTGTATTGGAAAGTTACTTCTACATCTATGTCGTTAGTTTATACCCGTGGGCGCCAACAGTATTAAATTAACATTCCGTGGCGACATTTATATCCGTAATTAGTTCCAATCACTGACTCGAGTGTATAAGCCTAAATGATGACAGGTTATGGGCATGTGTCGAATGATATCAACCAGCACTTCACTGGAAACCAGCTATCAAATCAGGTATCTAGACACATGAATATAAATTCATGACAAAAGTCACGATTCTCTGAAATACTAATACCAAAGGTACAATTGCAGAAACTATCATTAAATACAAATAATACATTTATAAACAAAATACAACAACCTAGCAATATCACGAACACATCTGTTTGTGAATATCTAACATGTGGAGTAAGATACTAGCCTATCTTACCATAGTGTCAGAACATCCGAACTTAATGTCGTTGATCGCGCAACATACACTGATATCAAAGTTATTTTCCTTTGTCATACCAAAACAACAAAAGATAAATGTAGATATAGTCCTTGAAAAAAAGCGATAACAAGCGATAACCCAAGAAGGTATGCTCATATTTCTGCACAAGCAAATTCGACCCGTAATAAGCAAGGCGTTGCCAGGATATCACTGAATCCACTGAACAAATCTGAAAGTTACTCTCTCCATCTTTGGCTTTGGCAGTACCTTTGAAGATGATTTCAACACTAGAAGCAATATGTCTTTTCAGTCTATAGTCAGACAAATTAATCGTCTGTGAATGAAGTCAGGCTGGGAATGTTCGCATAGAATTACAAACCAACCAATTGTAAAGAAAATGCAAGGAATTGATGCAGCTTGTTTCCACTCTGCAAAGATGTTCTGGTACAAACATTGGTGTGGTGCATTTATGTCATGCACATCTAGAAAATTCACTAGATGATATCCGACTCACAGTTCATGGTTACAGGTAGTCAGTCATATGGTAACTTATACTTTCTGATACCATGGAACCAGATCACGAGAAAAACGTATTCTGGTCAATATTTGGGTAAGAATAAAAACAATTTAATGTAAATGTGTCGTTAAAATGTCGTAAATCTGATTTTACATTTGCAATCTTCATAATGTAAAGTTGTTTCTTTTGACATATAAATGATATAATATTATATTATTACCAAATCAAATCTGTTTTGTACATGCAAAGAGTTTTCATTTGATTTGTAACACATAAATTGTGAATAAAAATGATATTTGTCACATCACCAAAAAACAAAAGAAACTAATTTTGACCAATTATGATTAAAATGCCAGTCAGAAAGGACGACAACGTTGATTTTCCCTGCGCGGTATCAGTACCTATTTGTACATGGAAAACGTGAAATTCTGATCAAAGCCACATAGAAGATATCTGTAGGAATGTAGAACATATATACGTTTTCATCTTACTGATATAAAAATAAAACTGAAACACATTACCTGTTATGCAGAGTATGTATTGCGTGAAATGGTGAATATAACCTAAATCGCGGATATTTATAATTTATGAATAATGCATATTTCATTGACTTTCCTCAAGATTAACATGCCCAGCATAAGCTATTCACCTTTTTATTGTATCAATGAATGTTGCATAAACGAAAGATTAACTTACATAAGATTGTGAAACAAAATTTGTGGTAACAGCCGTTTGGTTTTTGTCAAAAAAATAATAATAATGTTTTTGTCGATGCAAATTGTGGTAACAGCCGTTTGCTTGAATATTCATTATAAATGAGTTCTGTTATATCGGTGACATCAATAATTTATATATTTAAATCCCATAATTTGTTGATGTTTATTATTTCACGCATATTTTAATGTGTAAACAATACTGATAATTAAGATTATACAGTACATCATATATTGAATATACAGTAAGTAACTCATAAATTTATAAAGTTATAAAATCACCCTCTGTGTTGGTGATAGTTAATAGATATAATATAATAGATAATAAATTCTATGACATTTGTGACATTATGTCAATTCAAGAACCCTAGTTTATTTTGTGATGTCTATAGAAATGCATGATAGATTATCCCCTTCATATGGGTGCGGCGGAAAGTCGCGCTTAAATTGATGAAGGGTGGACATCGTGATAATGGTATTCGTGTGAAAATATCAGACTTACTTGATCTTGTGTTTTCCAATATTTATTTTACTACAATGACTATGACTTACATGATGAGTGTATTTGTTCTATTACGATCGATATATTTTATTGTATTATAACATTAATAGTATTATTTTCGGCTTTAAAATCTACCCTATGCATATGATATGATATGATATTTGGGGATGGATTGAAATTGTTCAAGAAAATTACCAGAATGCACTCACATAATGTTTAATCGGGAGAAACAAAAGCTCATGTTATAATAATAATAATAATAATAATAATAATAATAATAATAATAATAATAAATAATAATAATTTATTGACATCATTCTGTTTGAAGAGAACATACAGTCAAGTGCTGAACTAATAATAAAAATAAAAAAAGGAAGAAATAAATATGTAGTTTAAATAAATACATATTTAAAATTATGAAATATTGATAT
The DNA here is from genome assembly GCF_978046115.1 of Saccoglossus kowalevskii. NCBI lineage: Eukaryota > Metazoa > Hemichordata > Enteropneusta > Harrimaniidae > Saccoglossus > Saccoglossus kowalevskii. The sequence goes on along the minus strand of NC_140645.1, from coordinate 23,741,919 downwards.
ATATATTTAAAATGCACCACATTCTCTAATATAGTTCGCAAGTTCCTTATCTACATTGCTCATAATGTATATGAACTTGTCATCTGGTTTCATCAAATTAAAATATGGATGTATATAAGCAATTTTTCCAAACAGCTTACATCTTGCTTTTTTATGACTTGGACAATCGATCAGGAAATGGAATTCATTCTCCACTGCATCCGTATCACTCTTTTTTGCATACCCTTTCTTCAAACTTTATTTGGGGTCCAACATGCCTACCCTTCTATCCTTCTACCCTTCTATCATTAGTCCATAGTCACTTTTCCTGAATTTACAGATACGTTTTCTATAGTGGGGGTCTTTAATTTGTGTTAAATACTGTTCCATTTTGAATTCATTTTTGAATTTACAATAAGTTCTTAATTTATTATTTTCATCGATGATGATTTTTTTGAGGTTATTTGTTTTTTCCATAATTCATTATAATTTTGTTCTCTTTGGCTACTTATTGTTGTATATTTTTTTACCTCTACTCCAAAATTCATTTATTTCACTTCCTATTATTTCCTGCACTGATTTTGCCCATTTTAGCTGATTATTAGTATTGCATGTAATTGCATCATTTATTATGATGTGTTTTTTGGTATTGAAAATATCATGCCAATATCTAATCATCATTTTATTTATAAAGACTGATATTGGTTGCCTGCCCAGTTCACTACGCACCACTAAGTTTGTTGACGTCTGATTAACTTGTAGTAACATTTTAGACATTTTAAGGTTGAGCATTTCTGGGTAACTTCTATCTGTGTGTTTTTCTAAACCCCAAATCTCACATCCATAAGTCAGAATGGGTCGAATTACATGGTCAAACATGTTTATCCAAGTTGGTATACTTATATTAGTTGCTGTAGCAATGAATTTCTTAATATAGAAAACAGTTTTCAATGCCTTTTTATATAATTTTTCTTTTGCTAAATCAAAATTTCCACTAGATTTAAATTCTATGCCTAAATATTTATAATTTCTAACTATATCTAATTCTTCATTTTTGTAATGAATGATAAATTTATGGTTCAATAATTTTCCACTTTTATTGAATACCATTATTTTTGTTTTTGTAGTGTTTACCTTAAGGTTCCACTTACTGCAGTATTGAGATAATTTATAGAAACAGTTTTGTAAACCTGAATCTGTTTCAGATATGAACACAAGGTCATCTGCATATAATAAACTACCAACTGATATATCATTTAGCTTAACAGGTTTACATGACTCATCTAAGTCACTTGGCAAATCATTTAAGAATAAGTTAAAAAGCATTGGGCTGATCTTACATCCCTGTCTCACCCCTCTGAGTGATTTGAAATCATTTGTTAATCCATTGTTTAATTTTATGCTATACTTAACATCATTATACATGTTTTTAATTACATTATATATTTTTCCCATTAATTTTATTTTTTAATAATTTGTAATGGAACCCTTTACGCCATAGGCTATCGAAAGCTTTTCTAAAATCCACAAATCCAACAAATACTTTGTTTAATTTACCATTTGTTTGGTTTGTTTGATTGGTATAGCTCTTATTATTTATATATTTATCAATTATTGTTTTAAGAATGAAAATGTTATCTGTTGTTCTATAACCTGGCCTGAACCCAGCCTGACATGGATTTAAAATGTTATTTTACTCAACATGTATATGAAGTCTACTATTAATCACAGATGTAAATAGTTTTGACAAACAACTTGACAGTGCTATTTATCTATAATTACTTGGATTATTCTTATCACCTGACTTGTAGATTGGTTTGATTATGCTACTTCGTCAACTATCTGGAAATTTACCTGTATTTACCTGTGTCCATAGATAATCATTTCATTTAATATTTATCTTTGCCTGGTTATTTTTTCTTTTTCAGCTGTCTAATTGCCTTTGTAATTTCAACTGATATAATTTCTTTATTTAACTTTACATTAATGTCTATATTTTCTAGATTCCTTATATCTGCATCCAATGATGAGTCATTTTCACACTCCTTATTCAGATTTGAGAAATGTTTGATCCATGCATCTACACTAATACTTATTGTTAGTTGGTAATAAACTACTGGTCTTTAATTCTGTTATTGTTTTCCAAAATTGTGCAGGATCTTTCTTTTCACTCTGGTTAAACTCAGTTAGAAGTGCTTTCTTATATGATCTTCTTTTAAATTTAATTAATTTTCTATACGCCTTTTTTAGCTGAAAAAACCGAGCTCTAACATATGGGTCCCTTGGGTGTTAAACTAACAACTTACTCATTCCCTGAAATTCTTTTTTCATTATATAATAAGATTTATCAAACCATTTTTCATTTGTTATTTTCTTTGGTCTTTGCTTATGACTAACTAACCTATTTGAGCAAGTTTTAAGGGACATATCAGCAGCATTATATATAATATCAATCAACCCTTTCACAGCGTTATCTGTATCATAACTCAGTTGTAAATACTGTGTTATTTTGGACCTCATTGCTGCACTCTGTATGGCTTCCTGATACTTTTCAGTTGAGGATGACTCCCACAAATATTTCATATGGAATTGATTCAAATCTTTATTTATGCTATCATTTTCAATTTTGTTTTGTAAACTAATTGAAAATGTTAGCGGACAATGAGCTGAAAACTAGGATATTGAATGCACTTTAAAAAATGGATTTTTACAAAGAGTCTTGTTTGTACCAATATGTAGTCAACAAGACTAGAACCATTATAAGAATGGCAGGTGAAATTTCCATACAAGTCACCAATTTTTCTTCCATTGACTATTTTCAAGTCAGTTGATAAACAAAGGTCAATCAATTTCTTACCATATGAATTGATATTGTCATCTCTATTTAGTCTTTTCTTGAAATGATCAACCTCATAGAAATCTCCCATTATAATCACATCTCCATTTAGTGAATGATGAATTATTTCTTTCTCCAATTCTTCGAAAGTATTATTAGTTTTTTTCTCTGAATATAGACTAGTTTTCTGGTTGTAAATACGCAACACAAATATAAACTTAACCCTGATCACAACATTCATTGTTGTTTTTAACTTATTTATACAATGTTTATATTTATGTTTGAAAAACAGTGCTACACCACCTCAATTTCGTCTTGCTAATTTACTTCTATTTCTATCACTACGTATATAACTAAACTCTGCTAAAGAAAAGTCATCTACTGAGTCTAAAATCATAGGGATTAATAGTGTTCTAAAAATCACTATAATGGATTTTTTGTTTAATACCTTGAATGTTCCATGTCATAAATGACAATGCATTCTCTGTAGTTTTAGCAATATTGCTTGTTATGCACATTATGTGTTTAGATTTGGCTTAGCTCTACTTGTAATTGGCATTTATTAGCTCATTCTACACAATTATATAAAACTCTTTAAAAAGTCAATTAATTTATGTGCTAACTGGCCATCATTGCTCCGTCTAGAGTCATTGAGTATACTGTTATACACTGGCGGCTGCTGGTTCGTCTCTTGCTGTCTGTTTGCAGGTTGATATTTTCTTGTGGTATTTTCGTTTCTTACATAATGGTGTATGTTGTTACCTCTGTAGATTAGCTGACTGACTAGCTGGATGTCTGTCTCTGTGTTGATAGTGTGATCTGTTTTTGGTATCCTTTCCCCTCATCGACCTTTTCATATCTGCTACTAATAGTTTGACACCATCAGTATTGATATGAATCCCATCATCAGCAAATAAATGTTTGCTGAGTGATAGTTTATGATGGACTATGAATACACTGTCTCCTTTGTGACAGTAATCTTTCACTTCATCATTTATGTGCTTGATATCATTATTGATACCATCATTTCCTCCTCTTGGTAGAATTGCTGATGTTCCTATTCTTGCTTTGGGAAATCTTTTTCCAGTGCTGACTATTATGTATTCACAATTATGATTGCCTAAATCATTGGTGCCCACATGACACACCACAGATATCACCTGAGTATCATCAAATATGAAATAAACAATATTGATAGTTTAATCTGTAATAGTTTTTTAGACATATATCATGTTCACTATATGTTCATGTTCTCACTTGCAATTGCAATCATTGCATTAAAAATACAAAATGCTATTAAAGCATAGTACATTTGCATTACATCAACATTGGCATAGGTTGTAGCTACGACACCTATGTTTTATTTCAGTCAGTATATGTTCTACCATTTACTTTATATTTAGATTTTGTTGACAGGCATGGACACTACTACATTTTATAATTACGTGATTAAATATACATACATCCATTTATTGAATTATTATTTCACTGCTATGAAATGAAAAAAAATCATTTTTATTTACTGTTATTATTAAAGAGTATTAAATACGTATCAATTGTGACATCAAGTGATAATAAACACTACGATAAAGACTTTCCGTTTTCGACATTGTGAAATTCTTTCGTTTTTTTGGGAAAAAACCCTGAAAAAACTGATTTTGACAAGATAATTCAGGAAATGTATTAAGAATAAATCATAACGAAATGAATTCCCTATGCATTCATCAATAATTTTCATAATTACTGATTACACAAGGAAATTACAGAAAAAAAACGATTATTTGCTATATTCTCCGTATGAGTGCATACTTTGTAGTATTCTCGTAATAACCTTACTATTTTACATTTTTTTCTTCCAGGAACACATCAAGGACATGACGAAGTCCACAAACGTTAAAACAGATTTAGCGAACTTCTTGTGTGGGTCCCGTCAAACCCTGGTGGAAGCCATGTTTTTTTTTATATAATTACAGGACGCTTACGCTCGTAATCGTTCCATATTTGGAATTCGCGTTTCTTAATATGGTAGGATGAAAATACCCAGTGCAATAAGAGCTTTCCAGAGGACAAAACAGCTCCGTAGATACCGGGCCTTACACACAAATGTTACAATGGCAGGTCCATATACTGCATGTGATCGTTACTATAATATAGACTTTGAACCACAACATTATTTTATGCAGTTTATATTGCTAACTGAATGCACGTATTACCGACATATTCCACTTGTACAACTGTTACATTTCTCAGTGTACTTTCATGAATAGCAAATCCAGAATAATGTATTTGTTTGGATTAGCCGACCTTTTATTTAGAATTTTATTGAATTGGCAACTCCTTTTCCGGCTGGCAATGGCTGATTGACAATTACACTGACGGCAGATTTGTCACGCTACCAGCCTTTCCTTTTATCTTGTATTAGGCTTTGTGGTAAAATCTATTAGGAAGTATTCACGTGACTGGTGTTTTGTGCTAGTATCATGTTTACTAGTATGGTAGAAATGTCGCTGATTTTCTGTTTAGTTTTTGCCAAGTTTGCTTAATGTCTGTATAAATTACGACCCACCACGAGTCTTTGTTGTATTTGACAACCTAGGTTGCAATCGCATTAGTTGTGTTGATTGCTGGGGTTGATTCTACACAAAAACGCCCGCCATTGGTGGGCTCGCTACGGCGTCAAACTGAATAACATTAGCGTAATTTCGAAACAAATTCCGAGAAAATTATAGCTTGGTTGTGGATATGGTCAGGTTAGATAGGGTCGCAACACAGAGGTAAATTGTATAGCAGACATCAAAGTGCTCCAAGGTCGAACGTCTGTTGCAAATTTCTTTGTTATCCATTGTCAGGCATTCTTTGTATCCATACACATCACATGGTGACGCAACAATTCGAAATCAAATTAATCTGTTTATACGTGTGACAATATACTAGTACCATTTATGTGACTAATATATTCACGACGAGAATTCAAAAACTCGCCCACATTAAGAGCGTAAATACATTCGTCACATAGAATACTGCAGATTTGATAAGATTGGCCATTTAAATAAGAGTAAATTAAAAAAAAATGAAAATTATTATTGTTGAAATATGAACAGAGGAAATATTGCTTATTTGACTGTAATGATAAGTTACATTATGCAAAGGAACATGTAGGTCATACTATAACACCTCCCCCGCCCACTCCTTGACAAATACTAGAAATTAGACTGTTGACAGTTCTCGAGCCAATGTAATTGTGTTTACTAGACATTCGAAGGAGTTTGATGGGAAATGCGAAACATTTTACGCAAGGGACTTTAGTCCCCAGAGTCGGTCGTGCGCAAGGGCACTCAATATTTTCTGTCCCTGTCATGTATACGAGATACGAACAATTTTGACTATGTTGCCTAGTGAGCAATCCATCCATCAATCAGTAAGACCACAACTTGGTTAAATAACATTGAAAGAATAACTTTAATTAATCGAGAAGAAAATGGGATTAAATACAATCTGTTTACAAATTTAGGACTTTCTGCCTATTAGTGAAATATTAGGCTGCTAGCTCAAACGTAAATTGCAGAGAAAATTGCAGAAAGTGATTTCAGAATTGATTTAGCCTTTGAATAGAAAGATACTGGAATGTACAATATAGTTTCCTTAAATAACACATTTATGTATATTACACAAAGTTCCATATAATGTAATGTGTAGCTTTGAGTAATACCACGCATAGCTTTCAATAATATAACGTAACTTCCAGTAATGTAGCACGTAGTTCCAAGTGTATCGTCCGGTTATGTAACACGTAGTTCCGTTGAGACAACACGCTTCTTCCGGTAATGAAGCACGTAGCTCCAAGTGAGACCACACGTATCTTCCAATAATGTGACACTAACTGCTTGATAAAATTCAAGATGTCACTATGAAAAATAACATCACAATAAATAGATCGAGCTTACTATTTAGGCTTGAAACTAACAAGTAGCATGTAATTCTTTGAAACAATATAATATCGAAATTTTACGGAAATAATCCTCATAATTGAACTTAACAAAATCTACAACGAAATTCTACTTACAATGAGTCTGCATTGAGTCCCTTTGTGACGATTCCCAGGTTGGACAGCAGTTGAGTTGTACGTACACGACAAGACATCTCCGACGTGCTGGCCCTAAATACCCACAATAGCTTGTTAAAGCTACCGTCTTTCTTGTACAGTTCCTGCCAGAAAATCTGAACACATTGGATCCAAAGCTGGCCCAGGCTTATACTAGAGATATAGCCACTTCCCTAGCGCCCCATACATAAAGCAGAACTTGGCTCATCACAAGACCCCGACAAGAGCATGGGCGGATTTAGAGGGGGCGGGGCCCTATTTTTAACAACTAACAGGGCTTTGCGCCATCGGTTCTCACGAAATTGGCCTTTGGCCAACTTATCGCCCCCCCCCCATTCCAGAATCCTAGATCCGTCCCTGAGGAGGTTACCTAATAACAACCTTCCAGGACTGTATTCTGGGTGAGACTAACTTGAATTTGCCTTTATTGCTCACCACGAGAGAACAGAAACAACGAAATTTGCATAATAACAGTACAGCTGGGCGACATGTCCTCAACCTAACCCCTGTCACCCCTAACTAGTTCTTTGTTTAAAACAATTACCATCTGAAGTGGTATGCACTGCAGTTAACTAATTACGGATACGGGATTATAATGTGACAGTCCTGGCGTTCGCAATTTATTCACGCCTATTACATTTATACACAATATTTATTAATAATAACAGATTAATATTAGGTACGACCGACTGTCGACAGTCTAACTGGGAATGTAAAGTATTTTGAAACAAGACAAAAACAATTGTAAGAAAACAGCGCTGTGGCGATATTTCAATATTGCATATCATAGGATTCATGTATTTTGTGTATATACATGTTTTATCACGCAGTAATTTTTCCGCGTTGAATGCATCCATATTATGATATGTCAAATACCTAGGGCGTCTTTTGTAATACGGTAAAGCTATGTGGCCTTGATTCAGTACTGTGGTGGAATATAAATTTGTTAATGCAATGTTTTAATCCCTTGATGTCACGTGATTGAAATTTTTATTTATGCCACAGAATCACCGCCGCCGTCCATACCAGCGATATGATATTACTCATAGAAATAGAGAATCACAATTGCCTAGAAATGAACACTAAATACAGCTATCTCGGTCAGCAATCGAATCATCAATTTTCATAAGTGATGTAACTGGTAATTCCACCTATTTGCTTAGTGGTTCGAGAGTGTGTTTTGACGTACAGCGACATGAACAATATTTCTACTAATTTTATGCTTGAACATGTTCTACATTCACCATGGAGCTTTTCTACCTTTCATCCAAAACAACAACGAACTCGAAAAAAAAACCGTCCGTTCTAAACGACTGCGTCTATGAAAATCGAGTCCTATCGCCCTTGCGTTTCCGAGTGAGAGGCGCTCGAAACCAATCTACCATGATTATTTGGTTATATCATCAATTAAACAAAGCTGTTAGGTTGTTTATTAGAGGTGACCGGGAACCAACATTTGGAACGTGAATCTCTCCGGCGACGAAAAACGGTGATAATAATCTCAGACAAATAATAAATTAGTAATTAGTAGCCCTGTACAACGCCACACTGGTGATATGGGGTTTGATCTGACCTGTACTACCCCACACTGGTGATATGGGGTTTGATCTGATCTGTACTACCCCACACTGGTGATATGGTTTGATCTGCCCTGTACTACGCCACACTGGTGATATGGGGTTTGACCTGCCCTAAACTACGCCACACTGTGGTGATATGGGGTTTGATCTACCCTGTACTACGCCAAACTGTGGTGATATTGGGTTTGATCTGCCTTGTACTACGCCACACTGGCGATATGGGTTTGATCTGCCCTGTACTACGCCACACTGGTGATATGGGTTTGATCTGCCCTGTACTACGCCACACTGGCGATATGGGTTTAATCTGCCGTGTACTACGCCATACTGGCGATATGGGTTTGATCTGCCCTGTACTACGCCACACTGGTGATATGGGTTTGATCTGCCCTGTACTATGCCATACTGATCATATGGGTTTGACCTGCCCTGTACAACGCCACACTGGTGATATGGGTTTTATCTGCCCTGTAATACGCTACACTATGGTGATATTGGGTTTGATCTGCCCTGTATTACGCCACACTGTGGTGATATAGCGTTTGATCTACCCCGTACTACGCCACACTGTGGTGATATTGGGTTTGATCTACCCTGTACTACGCCACACTGTGGTGATATTGGGTTTCCTCTACCCTGTACTACGCCTCACTGGTGATATGGGTTTGATCTGACCTGCACTACGCCACACTGGTGATATGGGGTTTGATCTGCCCTGCACTACGCCACACTGGTGATATGGGTTTGATCTGCCCTGTACTACGCCACACTGTGGTGATATTGGTTTTATCTGCCCCGTACTACGCCACATTGGTGATATGGGGTTTGATCTGCCCCGTACTACGCCACATTGGTGATATGGGGTTTGATCTGACCTGTACTACCCCACACTGGTGATATGGGGTTTGATCTGCCATGTACTATGCCACACTTGTGATATGGGTTTGATCTGTTCTGTATTACCCCACACTGGTGATATGGGTTTGATCTACCCTGTACTACGCTACACTGGTGATACGGGTTTCATCTTCCTTGTACTCCGCCACACAGCTGATATGGGTTTGATCTGCCCTGTACTACGCCGCACTGGTGATATGGGTTTGATCTGCCCTGTACTATGCAACACTGGTGAAATGGATTTGATCTGCCCTGTACTACGCCACACTGGTGATATGGGGTTTGACCTGCCCTGTATTACGCCACACTGTGGTGATATGGGGTTTCACCTGCCCTGTACTACGCCACACTGTGGTGATATGGAGTTGAACTGCCAGGTATTACGCCACACTGTGATGATCTGGGGTTTAATCTGCCCTGTAATACGCCGCACTGATGATATGGGTTTTATCTGCCCCGTACTACGCCACATTGGTGATATGGGGTTTGGTCTGACCTGTACTACCCCACACTGGTGATATGGGGTTTGATCTGCCATGTACTACGCCACACTTGTGATATGGGTTTGATCTGTTTTGTATTACCCCACACTGGTGATATGGGGTTTGATCTGCCCTGTACTACGCCACACTGATGATATGGGTTTCATTTGTGCTGTACTATGCCACAATGGTGATATGGGTTTGATCTGCCTTGCACTACGCCACACTGGTGATATGGGTTTGATCTGCCCTGTACTACGCCACACTGGTGATATGGGTTTGATCTGCCCTGTACTACGCCACACTGGTGATATGGGTTTGATCTGCCCTGTGATACGCTACAATATGGTGATAATGGGTTTGATCTGCCCTGTGTTACGCCACACTGTGGTGACATGGGGTTTGATCTACCTGTACTCCGCCACACTGGTGATATGGTTTTGATCTGCCCTGTATTACGCCACACTGGTGATATGGGTTTGATCTGCCCTGTACTACGCCGTACTGGTGATATGAGTTTGATCTGCCCTGTATTACGCCACACTGGTGATTTGGGTTTGATCTGCCCTGTACTACGCCACACCGGTGATATGGGTTTGATCTGCCTTGTACTACCCCACACTGTTGATATGGGGGTTTGATCTGCCCTGTATTACGTCATACTGTGGTGATATGGATTTGATCTTCCCTGTACTACGTCACACTGGCGATATGGTTTGATCTGCCCGGTACTACGCCACACTGGTGATATGGGTTTAATCAGCCCTGTACTACGCCACACTGGTGATATTGGGTTTGATCTGCCATGTGTTACGCCACACTGTGGTGATATGGGGTTTGATCTGCCCTGTACTACGCCACACTGTGGTGATATTGGGTTTGATCTGCCCTGTATTACACCAAACTGTGGTGATATGGGGTTTGATCTGCCCTGTACTACGCCACACTGTGGTGATATTGGGTTTGATGTGCCCTGTATTACGCCACACTGTGGTGATATTGGGTTTGATCTGCCCTGTATTCCGCCACGCTGTGGTGATATTAGGTTTGATCTGCTATGTATTACGTCACACTGTGGTGATATAGGGTTTAATCTGCCCTGTATTACGCCACACTGTGGTGATATTGGGTTTGATCTGCTATGTATTACGCCACACTGTGGTGGTATGGGGTTTAATCTGCCCTGTATTACGTCGCACTGATGATATGGGTTTTATCTGCCCCGTACTACGCCACATTGGTGATATGGGGTTTGATCTGACCTGTACTAACCCACACTGGTGATATGGGGTTTGATCTGCCATGTACTACGCCACACTTGTGATATGGGTTTGAACTGTTCTGTATTAACCCACACTGGTGATATGGGGTTTGATCTGCCCTGTACTACGCCACACTGGTGATATGGGTTTCATTTGTGCTGTACTATGCCACAATGGTGATATGGGTTTGATCTGCCTTGTACTACGCCACACTGGTGATATGGGTTTGATCTGCCCTGTACTACGCCTCACTGGTGATATGGGTTTGATCTGCCCTGTACTACGCCACACTGGTGATATGGGTTTGATCTGCCCTGTACTACGCCACACTGGTGATATGGGTTTGATCTGCCCTGTGATACGCTACAATATGGTGATAATGGGTTTGATCTGCCCTGTATTACGCCACACTGTGGTGACATGGGGTTTGATCTACCCTGTACTACGCCACACTGGTGATATGGGGTTTGATCTACCCTGTACAACGCCACACTGGTGGTATGGGGTTTGATCTACCCTGTACTACGCCATACTGGTGATATGGTTTTGATCTGCCCTGTATTACGCCACACTGGTGATATGGGTTTGATCTGCCCTGTACTACGTCGTACTGGTGATATGGGTTTGATCTGCCCTGTACTACGCCACACTGGTGATTTGGGTTTGATCTGCCCTGTACTACGCCACACCGGTGATATGCGTTTGATCTGCCTTGTACTACCCCACACTGTTGATATGGGGTTTGATCTGCCCTGTATTACGTCATACTGTGGTGATATGGATTTGATCTTCCCTGTACTACGTCACACTAGCGATACAGTTTGATCTGCCCTGTACTACGCCATACTGGTGATATGGGTTTAATCAGCCCTGTACTACGCCACACTGGTGATATTGGGTTTGATCTGCTATGTGTTACGCCACACTGTGGTGATATGGGGTTTGATCTGCCCTGTATTACGCCACACTGTGGTGATATTGGGTTTGATCTGCCCTGTATTCCGCCACGCTGTGGTGATATTAAGTTTGATCTACTATGTATTACGTCACACTGTGGTGATATAGGGTTTAATCTGCCCTGTATTACGCCACACTGTGGTGATATTGGGTTTGATCTGCTATGTATTACGATACACTGTGGTGGTATGGGGTTTGATCTGCCCTGTACTACGCCACACTGTGGTGATATTGGGTTTGATCTGCCCTGTATTACACCAAACTGTGGTGATATGGGGTTTGATCTGCCCTGTACTACGCCACACTGTGGTGATATTGGGTTTGATGTGCCCTGTATTACGCCACACTGTGGTGATATTGGGTTTGATCTGCCCTGTATTCCGCCACGCTGTGGTGATATTAGGTTTGATCTGCTATGTATTACGTCACACTGTGGTGATATAGGGTTTAATCTGCCCTGTATTACGCCACACTGTGGTGATATTGGGTTTGATCTGCTATGTATTACGCCACACTGTGGTGGTATGGGGTTTAATCTGCCCTGTATTACGTCGCACTGATGATATGGGTTTTATCTGCCCCGTACTACGCCACATTGGTGATATGGGGTTTGATCTGACCTGTACTAACCCACACTGGTGATATGGGGTTTGATCTGCCATGTACTACGCCACACTTGTGATATGGGTTTGATCTGTTCTGTATTACCCCACACTGGTGATATGGGGTTTGATCTGCCCTGTACTACGCCACACTGGTGATATGGGTTTCATTTGTGCTGTACTATGCCACAATGGTGATATGGGTTTGATCTGCCTTGTACTACGCCACACTGGTGATATGGGTTTGATCTGCCCTGTACTACGCCTCACTGGTGATATGGGTTTGATCTGCCCTGTACTACGCCACACTGGTGATATGGGTTTGATCTGCCCTGTACTACGCCACACTGGTGATATGGGTTTGATCTGCCCTGTGATACGCTACAATATGGTGATAATGGGTTTGATCTGCCCTGTATTACGCCACACTGTGGTGACATGGGGTTTGATCTACCCTGTACTACGCCACACTGGTGATATGGGGTTTGATCTACCCTGTACAACGCCACACTGGTGGTATGGGGTTTGATCTACCCTGTACTACGCCATACTGGTGATATGGTTTTGATCTGCCCTGTATTACGCCACACTGGTGATATGGGTTTGATCTGCCCTGTACTACGTCGTACTGGTGATATGGGTTTGATCTGCCCTGTACTACGCCACTCTGGTGATTTGGGTTTGATCTGCCCTGTACTACGCCACACCGGTGATATGCGTTTGATCTGCCTTGTACTACCCCACACTGTTGATATGGGGTTTGATCTGCCCTGTATTACGTCATACTGTGGTGATATGGATTTGATCTTCCCTGTACTACGTCACACTAGCGATACAGTTTGATCTGCCCTGTACTACGCCATACTGGTGATATGGGTTTAATCAGCCCTGTACTACGCCACACTGGTGATATTGGGTTTGATCTGCTATGTGTTACGCCACACTGTGGTGATATTGGGTTTGATCTGCCCTGTATTACACCAAACTGTGGTGATATGGGGTTTGATCTGCCCTGTATTACGCCCCACTGTGGTGATATTGTGTTTGATCTGCCCTGTATTACGCCACGCTGTGGTGATATTAGGTTTGATCTGCTATGTATTACGTCACACTGTGGTGATATAGGGTTTAATCTGTCCTGTATTACGCCACACTGTGGTGATATTGGGTTTGATCTGCTATGTATTACGCCACACTGTGGTGGTATGGAGTTTAATCTGCCCTGTATTACGCCACACTGTGGTGATATAGGGTTGATCTGCCCTGTATTACGCCACACTGTGGTGGTATGGGGTTGATCTGCCCTGTATTACGCCACACTGTGGTGGTCTGGGGTTTGTTCTGCCCTGTACTACGCCACACTGGTGATATGGGGTTTGATCTGCCCTGCACTACGCCACACTGGTGATATGGGTTTGATCTGTTCTGTATTACCCCACACTGGTGATATGGGGTTTGATCTGCCCTGTACTACGCCACACTGGTGATATGGGTTTCATTTGTGCTGTACTATGCCACAATGGTGATATGGGTTTGATCTGCCTTGTACTACGCCACACTGGTGATATGGGTTTGATCTGCCCTGTACTACGCCTCACTGGTGATATGGGTTTGATCTGCCCTGTACTACGCCACACTGGTGATATGGGTTTGATCTGCCCTGTACTACGCCACACTGGTGATATGGGTTTGATCTGCCCTGTGATACGCTACAATATGGTGATAATGGGTTTGATCTGCCCTGTATTACGCCACACTGTGGTGACATGGGGTTTGATCTACCCTGTACTACGCCACACTGGTGATATGGGGTTTGATCTACCCTGTACAACGCCACACTGGTGGTATGGGGTTTGATCTACCCTGTACTACGCCATACTGGTGATATGGTTTTGATCTGCCCTGTATTACGCCACACTGGTGATATGGGTTTGATCTGCCCTGTACTACGTCGTACTGGTGATATGGGTTTGATCTGCCCTGTACTACGCCACTCTGGTGATTTGGGTTTGATCTGCCCTGTACTACGCCACACCGGTGATATGCGTTTGATCTGCCTTGTACTACCCCACACTGTTGATATGGGGTTTGATCTGCCCTGTATTACGTCATACTGTGGTGATATGGATTTGATCTTCCCTGTACTACGTCACACTAGCGATACAGTTTGATCTGCCCTGTACTACGCCATACTGGTGATATGGGTTTAATCAGCCCTGTACTACGCCACACTGGTGATATTGGGTTTGATCTGCTATGTGTTACGCCACACTGTGGTGATATGGGGTTTGATCTGCCCTGTACTACACCACAGTGTGGTGATATTGGGTTTGATCTGCCCTGTATTACACCAAACTGTGGTGATATGGGGTTTGATCTGCCCTGTATTACGCCCCACTGTGGTGATATTGTGTTTGATCTGCCCTGTATTACGCCACGCTGTGGTGATATTAGGTTTGATCTGCTATGTATTACGTCACACTGTGGTGATATAGGGTTTAATCTGTCCTGTATTACGCCACACTGTGGTGATATTGGGTTTGATCTGCTATGTATTACGCCACACTGTGGTGGTATGGAGTTTAATCTGCCCTGTATTACGCCACACTGTGGTGATATAGGGTTGATCTGCCCTGTATTACGCCACACTGTGGTGGTATGGGGTTGATCTGCCCTGTATTACGCCACACTGTGGTGGTCTGGGGTTTGTTCTGCCCTGTACTACGCCACACTGGTGATATGGGGTTTGATCTGCCCTGCACTACGCCACACTGGTGATATGGGTTTGATCTGTTCTGTATTACCCCACACTGGTGATATGGGGTTTGATCTGCCCTGTACTACGCCACACTGGTGATATGGGTTTCATTTGTGCTGTACTATGCCACAATGGTGATATGGGTTTGATCTGCCTTGTACTACGCCACACTGGTGATATGGGTTTGATCTGCCCTGTACTACGCCTCACTGGTGATATGGGTTTGATCTGCCCTGTACTACGCCACACTGGTGATATGGGTTTGATCTGCCCTGTACTACGCCACACTGGTGATATGGGTTTGATCTGCCCTGTGATACGCTACAATATGGTGATAATGGGTTTGATCTGCCCTGTATTACGCCACACTGTGGTGACATGGGGTTTGATCTACCCTGTACTACGCCACACTGGTGATATGGGGTTTGATCTACCCTGTACAACGCCACACTGGTGGTATGGGGTTTGATCTACCCTGTACTACGCCATACTGGTGATATGGTTTTGATCTGCCCTGTATTACGCCACACTGGTGATATGGGTTTGATCTGCCCTGTACTACGTCGTACTGGTGATATGGGTTTGATCTGCCCTGTACTACGCCACTCTGGTGATTTGGGTTTGATCTGCCCTGTACTACGCCACACCGGTGATATGCGTTTGATCTGCCTTGTACTACCCCACACTGTTGATATGGGGTTTGATCTGCCCTGTATTACGTCATACTGTGGTGATATGGATTTGATCTTCCCTGTACTACGTCACACTAGCGATACAGTTTGATCTGCCCTGTACTACGCCATACTGGTGATATGGGTTTAATCAGCCCTGTACTACGCCACACTGGTGATATTGGGTTTGATCTGCTATGTGTTACGCCACACTGTGGTGATATGGGGTTTGATCTGCCCTGTACTACACCACAGTGTGGTGATATTGGGTTTGATCTGCCCTGTATTACACCAAACTGTGGTGATATGGGGTTTGATCTGCCCTGTATTACGCCCCACTGTGGTGATATTGTGTTTGATCTGCCCTGTATTACGCCACGCTGTGGTGATATTAGGTTTGATCTGCTATGTATTACGTCACACTGTGGTGATATAGGGTTTAATCTGTCCTGTATTACGCCACACTGTGGTGATATTGGGTTTGATCTGCTATGTATTACGCCACACTGTGGTGGTATGGAGTTTAATCTGCCCTGTATTACGCCACACTGTGGTGATATAGGGTTGATCTGCCCTGTATTACGCCACACTGTGGTGGTATGGGGTTGATCTGCCCTGTATTACGCCACACTGTGGTGGTCTGGGGTTTGTTCTGCCCTGTACTACGCCACACTGGTGATATGGGGTTTGATCTGCCCTGCACTACGCCACACTGGTGATATGGGTTTGATCTGCCCTGTACTACGCCACACTGTGGTGATATTGGTTTTATCTGCCCCGTACTACGCCACATTGGTGATATGGGGTTTGATCTGACCTGTACTACCCCACACTGGTGATATGGGGTTTGATCTGCCATGTACCATGCCACACTTGTGATATGGGTTTGATCTGTTCTGTATTACCCCACACTGGTGATATGGGTTTGATCTACCCTGTACTACGCCACACTGGTGATACAGGTTTCATCTTCCTTGTACTCCGCCACACAGCTGATATGGGTTTGATCTGCCCTGTACTACGTCGCACTGGTGATATGGGTTTGATCTGCCCTGTACTATGCAACACTGGTGAAGTGGATTTGATCTGCCCTGTACTACGCCACACTGGTGATATGGGGTTTGACCTGCCCTGTAATACGCCACACTGTGGTGATATGGGGTTTGACCTGCCCTGTACTACGCCACACTGTAGTGATATGGAGTTGAACTGCCAGGTATTACGCCACACTGTGATGATCTGGGGTTTAATCTGCCCTGTAATACGCCGCACTGATGATATGGGTTTTATCTGCCCCGTACTACGCCACATTGGTGATATGGGGTTTGGTCTGACCTGTACTACCCCACACTGGTGATATGGGGTTTGATCTGCCATGTACTACGCCACACTTGTGATATGGGTTTGATCTGTTTTGTATTACCCCACACTGGTGAAATGGGGTTTGATCTGCCCTGTTCTACGCCACACTGATGATATGGGTTTCATTTGTGCTGTACTATGCCACAATGGTGATATGGGTTTGATCTGCCTTGCACTACGCCACACTGGTGATATGGGTTTGATCTGCCCTGTACTACGCCACACTGGTGACATGGGTTTGATCTGCCCTGTATTACGCCACACTGGTGATTTGGGTTTGATCTGCCCTGTGTTACGCCACACTGTGGTGACATGGGGTTTGATCTACCCTGTACTCCGCCACACTGGTGATATGGTTTTGATCTGCCCTGTATTACGCCACACTGGTGATATGGGTTTGGTCTGCCCTGTACTACGCCGTACTGGTGGTATGGGTTTGATCTGCCCTGTATTACGCCACACTGGTGATTTGGGTTTGATCTGCCCTGTACTACGCCACACCGGTGATATGGGTTTGATCTGCCTTGTACTACCCCACACTGTTGATATGGGGTTTGATCTGCCCTGTATTACGTCATACTGTGGTGATATGGATTTGATCTTCCCTGTACTACGTCACACTGGCGATTTGGTTTGATCTGCCCTGTACTACGCCACACTGGTGATATGGGTTTAATCAGGCCTGTACTACGCCACACTGGTGATATTGGGTTTGATCTGCCATGTGTTACGCCACACTATGGTGATATGGGGTTTGATCTGCCCTGTACTACGCCACAATGTGGTGATATTGGGTTTGATCTGCCCTGTATTACACCAAACTGTGGTGATATGGGGTTTGATCTGCCCTGTACTACGCCACACTGTGGTGATGTTGGGTTTGATGTGCCCTGTATTACGCCACACTGTGGTGATATTGGGTTTGATCTGCCCTGTATTCCGCCACGCTGTGGTGATATTAGGTTTGATCTGCTATGTATTACGTCACACTGTGGTGATATAGGGTTTAATCTGCCCTGTATTACGCCACACTGTGGTGATATTGGGTTTGATCTGCTATGTATTACGCCACACTGTGGTGGTATGGGGTTTGATCTGCCCTGTATTACGTCGCACTGATGATATGGGTTTTATCAGCCCCGTACTACGCCACATTGGTGATATGGGGTTTGATCTGACCTGTACTAACCCACACTGGTGATATGGGGTTTGATCTGCCATGTACTACGCCACACTTGTGATATGGGTTTGATCTGTTCTGTATTACCCCACACTAGTGATATGGGGTTTGATCTGCCCTGTACTACGCCACACTGGTGATATGGGTTTCATTTGTGCTGTACTATGCCACAAAGGTGACATGGGTTTGATCTGCCTTGTACTACGCCACACTGGCGATATGGGTTTGATCTGCCCTGTACTACGCCACACTGGTGATATGGGTTTGATCTGCCCTGTACTACGCCACACTGGCGATATGGGTTTAATCTGCCGTGTACTACGCCATACTGGCGATATGGGTTTGATCTGCCCTAAACTACGCCACACTGTGGTGATATGGGGTTTGATCTACCCTGTACTACGCCAAACTGTGGTGATATTGGGTTTGATCTGCCTTGTACTACGCCACACTGGCTATATGGGTTTGATCTGCCCTGTACTACGCCACACTGGTGATATGGGGTTTGATCTGATCTGTACTACCCCACACTGGTGATATGGTTTGATCTGCCCTGTACTACGCCACACTGGTGATATGGGGTTTGACCTGCCCTAAACTACGCCACACTGTGGTGATATGGGGTTTGATCTACCCTGTACTACGCCGCACTGGTGATATGGGTTTGATCTGCCCTGTACTATGCAACACTGGTGAAGTGGATTTGATCTGCCCTGTACTACGCCACACTGGTGATATGGGGTTTGACCTGCCCTGTAATACGCCACACTGTGGTGATATGGGGTTTGACCTGCCCTGTACTACGCCACACTGTAGTGATATGGAGTTGAACTGCCAGGTATTACGCCACACTGTGATGATCTGGGGTTTAATCTGCCCTGTAATACGCCGCACTGATGATATGGGTTTTATCTGCCCCGTACTACGCCACATTGGTGATATGGGGTTTGGTCTGACCTGTACTACCCCACACTGGTGATATGGGGTTTGATCTGCCATGTACTACGCCACACTTGTGATATGGGTTTGATCTGTTTTGTATTACCCCACACTGGTGAAATGGGGTTTGATCTGCCCTGTTCTACGCCACACTGATGATATGGGTTTCATTTGTGCTGTACTATGCCACAATGGTGATATGGGTTTGATCTGCCTTGCACTACGCCACACTGGTGATATGGGTTTGATCTGCCCTGTACTACGCCACACTGGTGATATGGGTTTGATCTGCCCTGTATTACGCCACACTGGTGATTTGGGTTTGATCTGCCCTGTGTTACGCCACACTGTGGTGACATGGGGTTTGATCTACCCTGTACTCCGCCACACTGGTGATATGGTTTTGATCTGCCCTGTATTACGCCACACTGGTGATATGGGTTTGGTCTGCCCTGTACTACGCCGTACTGGTGGTATGGGTTTGATCTGCCCTGTATTACGCCACACTGGTGATTTGGGTTTGATCTGCCCTGTACTACGCCACACCGGTGATATGGGTTTGATCTGCCTTGTACTACCCCACACTGTTGATATGGGGTTTGATCTGCCCTGTATTACGTCATACTGTGGTGATATGGATTTGATCTTCCCTGTACTACGTCACACTGGCGATTTGGTTTGATCTGCCCTGTACTACGCCACACTGGTGATATGGGTTTAATCAGGCCTGTACTACGCCACACTGGTGATATTGGGTTTGATCTGCCATGTGTTACGCCACACTATGGTGATATGGGGTTTGATCTGCCCTGTACTACGCCACAATGTGGTGATATTGGGTTTGATCTGCCCTGTATTACACCAAACTGTGGTGATATGGGGTTTGATCTGCCCTGTACTACGCCACACTCTGGTGATGTTGGGTTTGATGTGCCCTGTATTACGCCACACTGTGGTGATATTGGGTTTGATCTGCCCTGTATTCCGCCACGCTGTGGTGATATTAGGTTTGATCTGCTATGTATTACGTCACACTGTGGTGATATAGGGTTTAATCTGCCCTGTATTACGCCACACTGTGGTGATATTGGGTTTGATCTGCTATGTATTACGCCACACTGTGGTGGTATGGGGTTTGATCTGCCCTGTATTACGTCGCACTGATGATATGGGTTTTATCAGCCCCGTACTACGCCACATTGGTGATATGGGGTTTGATCTGACCTGTACTAACCCACACTGGTGATATGGGGTTTGATCTGCCATGTACTACGCCACACTTGTGATATGGGTTTGATCTGTTCTGTATTACCCCACACTAGTGATATGGGGTTTGATCTGCCCTGTACTACGCCACACTGGTGATATGGGTTTCATTTGTGCTGTACTATGCCACAAAGGTGACATGGGTTTGATCTGCCTTGTACTACGCCACACTGGCGATATGGGTTTGATCTGCCCTGTACTACGCCACACTGGTGATATGGGTTTGATCTGCCCTGTACTACGCCACACTGGCGATATGGGTTTAATCTGCCGTGTACTACGCCATACTGGCGATATGGGTTTGATCTGCCCTAAACTACGCCACACTGTGGTGATATGGGGTTTGATCTACCCTGTACTACGCCAAACTGTGGTGATATTGGGTTTGATCTGCCTTGTACTACGCCACACTGGCTATATGGGTTTGATCTGCCCTGTACTACGCCACACTGGTGATATGGGGTTTGATCTGATCTGTACTACCCCACACTGGTGATATGGTTTGATCTGCCCTGTACTACGCCACACTGGTGATATGGGGTTTGACCTGCCCTAAACTACGCCACACTGTGGTGATATGGGGTTTGATCTACCCTGTACTACGCCAAACTGTGGTGATATTGGGTTTGATCTGCCTTGTACTACGCCACACTGGCGATATGGGTTTGATCTGCCCTGTACTACGCCACACTGGTGATATGGGTTTGATCTGCCCTGTACTACGCCACACTGGCGATATGGGTTTAATCTGCCGTGTACTACGCCATACTGGCGATATGGGTTTGATCTGCCCTGTACTACGCCACACTGGTGATATGGGTTTGATCTGCCCTGTACTATGCCATACTGATCATATGGGTTTGACCTGCCCTGTACAACGCCACACTGGTGATATGGGTTTTATCTGCCCTGTAATACGCTACACTATGGTGATATTGGGTTTGATCTGCCCTGTATTACGCCACACTGTGGTGATATAGGGTTTGATCTACCCCGTACTACGCCACACTGTGGTGATATTGGGTTTGATCTACCCTGTACTACGCCACACTGTGGTGATATTGGGTTTCCTCTACCCTGTACTACGCCTCACTGGTGATATGGGTTTGATCTGCCCTGCACTACGCCACACTGGTGATATGGGGTTTGATCTGCCCTGCACTACGCCACACTGGAGATATGGGTTTGATCTGCCCTGTACTACGCCGCACTGTGGTGATATTGGTTTTATCTGCCCCGTACTACGCCACATTGGTGATATGGGGTTTGATCTGCCCCGTACTACGCCACATTGGTGATATGGGGTTTGATCTGACCTGTACTACCCCACACTGGTGATATGGGGTTTGATCTGCCATGTACTATGCCACACTTGTGATATGGGTTTGATCTGTTCTGTATTACCCCACACTGGTGATATGGGTTTGATCTACCCTGTACTACGCTACACTGGTGATACGGGTTTCATCTTCCTTGTACTCCGCCACACAGCTGATATGGGTTTGATCTGCCCTGTACTACGCCGCACTGGTGATATGGGTTTGATCTGCCCTGTACTATGCAACACTGGTGAAATGGATTTGATCTGCCCTGTACTACGCCACACTGGTGATATGGGGTTTGACCTGCCCTGTATTACGCCACACTGTGGTGATATGGGGTTTGACCTGCCCTGTACTACGCCACACTGTGGTGATATGGAGTTGAACTGCCAGGTATTACGCCACACTGTGATGATCTGGGGTTTAATCTGCCCTGTAATACGCCGCACTGATGATATGGGTTTTATCTGCCCCGTACTACGCCACATTGGTGATATGGGGTTTGGTCTGACCTGTACTACCCCACACTGGTGATATGGGGTTTGATCTGCCATGTACTACGCCACACTTGTGATATGGGTTTGATCTGTTTTGTATTACCCCACACTGGTGATATGGGGTTTGATCTGCCCTGTACTACGCCACACTGATGATATGGGTTTCATTTGTGCTGTACTATGCCACAATGGTGATATGGGTTTGATCTGCCTTGCACTACGCCACACTGGTGATATGGGTTTGATCTGCCCTGTACTACGCCACACTGGTGATATGGGTTTGATCTGCCCTGTACTACGCCACACTGGTGATATGGGTTTGATCTGCCCTGTGATACGCTACAATATGGTGATAATGGGTTTGATCTGCCCTGTGTTACGCCACAATGTGGTGACATGGGGTTTGATCTACCCTGTACTCCGCCACACTGGTGATATGGTTTTGATCTGCCCTGTATTACGCCACACTGGTGATATGGGTTTGATCTGCCCTGTACTACGCCGTACTGGTGATATGGGTTTGATCTGCCCTGTATTACGCCACACTGGTGAGTTGGGTTTGATCTGCCCTGTACTACGCCACACCGGTGATATGGGTTTGATCTGCCTTGTACTACCCCACACTGTTGATATGGGGGTTTGATCTGCCCTGTATTACGTCATACTGTGGTGATATGGATTTGATCTTCCCTGTACTACGTCACACTGGCGATATGGTTTGATCTGCCCTGTACTACGCCACACTGGTGATATGGGTTTAATCAGCCCTGTACTACGCCACACTGGTGATATTGGGTTTGATCTGCCATGTGTTACGCCACACTGTGGTGATATGGGGTTTGATCTGCCCTGTACTACGCCACACTGTGGTGATATTGGGTTTGATCTGCCCTGTATTACACCAAACTGTGGTGATATGGGGTTTGATCTGCCCTGTACTACGCCACACTGTGGTGATATTGGGTTTGATGTGCCCTGTATTACGCCACACTGTGGTGATATTGGGTTTGATCTGCCCTGTATTCCGCCACGCTGTGGTGATATTAGGTTTGATCTGCTATGTATTACGTCACACTGTGGTGATATAGGATTTAATCTGCCCTGTATTACGCCACACTGTGGTGATATTGGGTTTTATCTGCTATGTATTACGCCACACTGTGGTGGTATGGGGTTTAATCTGCCCTGTATTACGTCGCACTGATGATATGGGTTTTATCTGCCCCGTACTACGCCACATTGGTGATATGGGGTTTGATCTGACCTGTACTAACCCACACTGGTGATATGGGGTTTGATCTGCCATGTACTACGCCACACTTGTGATATGGGTTTGATCTGTTCTGTATTACCCCACACTGGTGATATGGGGTTTGATCTGCCCTGTACTACGCCACACTGGTGATATGGGTTTCATTTGTGCTGTACTATGCCACAATGGTGATATGGGTTTGATCTGCCTTGTACTACGCCACACTGGTGATATGGGTTTGATCTGCCCTGTACTACGCCTCACTGGTGATATGGGTTTGATCTGCCCTGTACTACGCCACACTGGTGATATGGGTTTGATCTGCCCTGTACTACGCCACACTGGTGATATGGGTTTGATCTGCCCTGTGATACGCTACAATATGGTGATAATGGGTTTGATCTGCCCTGTATTACGCCACACTGTGGTGACATGGGGTTTGATCTACCCTGTACTACGCCACACTGGTGATATGGGGTTTGATCTACCCTGTACAACGCCACACTGGTGGTATGGGGTTTGATCTACCCTGTACTACGCCATACTGGTGATATGGTTTTGATCTGCCCTGTATTACGCCACACTGGTGATATGGGTTTGATCTGCCCTGTACTACGTCGTACTGGTGATATGGGTTTGATCTGCCCTGTACTACGCCACACTGGTGATTTGGGTTTGATCTGCCCTGTACTACGCCACACCGGTGATATGCGTTTGATCTGCCTTGTACTACCCCACACTGTTGATATGGGGTTTGATCTGCCCTGTATTACGTCATACTGTGGTGATATGGATTTGATCTTCCCTGTACTACGTCACACTAGCGATACAGTTTGATCTGCCCTGTACTACGCCATACTGGTGATATGGGTTTAATCAGCCCTGTACTACGCCACACTGGTGATATTGGGTTTGATCTGCTATGTGTTACGCCACACTGTGGTGATATGGGGTTTGATCTGCCCTGTACTACACCACAGTGTGGTGATATTGGGTTTGATCTGCCCTGTATTACACCAAACTGTGGTGATATGGGGTTTGATCTGCCCTGTATTACGCCCCACTGTGGTGATATTGTGTTTGATCTGCCCTGTATTACGCCACGCTGTGGTGATATTAGGTTTGATCTGCTATGTATTACGTCACACTGTGGTGATATAGGGTTTAATCTGTCCTGTATTACGCCACACTGTGGTGATATTGGGTTTGATCTGCTATGTATTACGCCACACTGTGGTGGTATGGAGTTTAATCTGCCCTGTATTACGCCACACTGTGGTGATATAGGGTTGATCTGCCCTGTATTACGCCACACTGTGGTGGTATGGGGTTGATCTGCCCTGTACTACGCCACACTGGTGATATGGGTTTCATTTGTGCTGTACTATGCCACAATGGTGATATGGGTTTGATCTGCCTTGTACTACGCCACACTGGTGATATGGGTTTGATCTGCCCTGTACTACGCCTCACTGGTGATATGGGTTTGATCTGCCCTGTACTACGCCACACTGGTGATATGGGTTTGATCTGCCCTGTACTACGCCACACTGGTGATATGGGTTTGATCTGCCCTGTGATACGCTACAATATGGTGATAATGGGTTTGATCTGCCCTGTATTACGCCACACTGTGGTGACATGGGGTTTGATCTACCCTGTACTACGCCACACTGGTGATATGGGGTTTGATCTACCCTGTACAACGCCACACTGGTGGTATGGGGTTTGATCTACCCTGTACTACGCCATACTGGTGATATGGTTTTGATCTGCCCTGTATTACGCCACACTGGTGATATGGGTTTGATCTGCCCTGTACTACGTCGTACTGGTGATATGGGTTTGATCTGCCCTGTACTACGCCACACTGGTGATTTGGGTTTGATCTGCCCTGTACTACGCCACACCGGTGATATGCGTTTGATCTGCCTTGTACTACCCCACACTGTTGATATGGGGTTTGATCTGCCCTGTATTACGTCATACTGTGGTGATATGGATTTGATCTTCCCTGTACTACGTCACACTAGCGATACAGTTTGATCTGCCCTGTACTACGCCATACTGGTGATATGGGTTTAATCAGCCCTGTACTACGCCACACTGGTGATATTGGGTTTGATCTGCTATGTGTTACGCCACACTGTGGTGATATGGGGTTTGATCTGCCCTGTACTACACCACAGTGTGGTGATATTGGGTTTGATCTGCCCTGTATTACACCAAACTGTGGTGATATGGGGTTTGATCTGCCCTGTATTACGCCCCACTGTGGTGATATTGTGTTTGATCTGCCCTGTATTACGCCACGCTGTGGTGATATTAGGTTTGATCTGCTATGTATTACGTCACACTGTGGTGATATTGGGTTTGATCTGCTATGTATTACGCCACACTGTGGTGGTATGGAGTTTAATCTGCCCTGTATTACGCCACACTGTGGTGATATAGGGTTGATCTGCCCTGTATTACGCCACACTGTGGTGGTATGGGGTTGATCTGCCCTGTATTACGCCACACTGTGGTGGTCTGGGGTTTGTTCTGCCCTATACTACGCCACACTGGTGATATGGGGTTTGATCTGCCCTGCACTACGCCACACTGGTGATATGGGTTTGATCTGCCCTGTACTACGCCACACTGTGGTGATATTGGTTTTATCTGCCCCGTACTACGCCACATTGGTGATATGGGGTTTGATCTGACCTGTACTACCCCACACTGGTGATATGGGGTTTGATCTGCCATGTACTATGCCACACTTGTGATATGGGTTTGATCTGTTCTGTATTACCCCACACTGGTGATATGGGTTTGATCTACCCTGTACTACGCCACACTGGTGATACGGGTTTCATCTTCCGTGTACTCCGCCACACAGCTGATATGTGTTTGATCTGCCCTGTACTACGCCGCACTGGTGATATGGGTTTGATCTGCCCTGTACTATGCAACACTGGTGAAGTGGATTTGATCTGCCCTGTACTACGCCACACTGGTGATATGGGGTTTGACCTGCCCTGTAATACGCCACACTGTGGTGATATGGGGTTTGACCTGCCCTGTACTACGCCACACTGTGGTGATATGGAGTTGAACTGCCAGGTATTACGCCACACTGTGATGATCTGGGGTTTAATCTGCCCTGTAATACGCCGCACTGATGATATGGGTTTTATCTGCCCCGTACTACGCCACATTGGTGATATGGGGTTTGGTCTGACCTGTACTACCCCACACTGGTGATATGGGGTTTGATCTGCCATGTACTACGCCACACTTGTGATATGGGTTTGATCTGTTTTGTATTACCCCACACTGGTGAAATGGGGTTTGATCTGCCCTGTTCTACGCCACACTGATGATATGGGTTTCATTTGTGCTGTACTATGCCACAATGGTGATATGGGTTTGATCTGCCTTGCACTACGCCACACTGGTGATATGGGTTTGATCTGCCCTGTACTACGCCACACTGGTGATATGGGTTTGATCTGCCCTGTACTACGCCACACTGGTGATATGGGTTTGATCTGCCCTGTATTACGCCACACTGGTGATTTGGGTTTGATCTGCCCTGTGTTACGCCACACTGTGGTGACATGGGGTTTGATCTGCCCTGTACTCCGCCACACTGGTGATATGGTTTTGATCTGCCCTGTATTACGCCACACTGGTGATATGGGTTTGGTCTGCCCTGTACTACGCCGTACTGGTGGCATGGGTTTGATCTGCCCTGTATTACGCCACACTGGTGATTTGGGTTTGATCTGCCCTGTACTACGCCACACCGGTGATATGGGTTTGATCTGCCTTGTACTACCCCACACTGTTGATATGGGGTTTGATCTGCCCTGTATTACGTCATACTGTGGTGATATGGATTTGATCTTCCCTGTACTACGTCACACTGGCGATTTGGTTTGATCTGCCCTGTACTACGCCACACTGGTGATATGGGTTTAATCAGGCCTGTACTACGCCACACTGGTGATATTGGGTTTGATCTGCCATGTGTTACGCCACACTATGGTGATATGGGGTTTGATCTGCCCTGTACTACGCCACAATGTGGTGATATTGGGTTTGATCGGCCCTGTATTACACCAAACTGTGGTGATATGGGGTTTGATCTGCCCTGTACTACGCCACACTGTGGTGATGTTGGGTTTGATGTGCCCTGTATTACGCCACACTGTGGTGATATTGGGTTTGATCTGCCCTGTATTCCGCCACGCTGTGGTGATATTAGGTTTGATCTGCTATGTATTACGTCACACTGTGGTGATATAGGGTTTAATCTGCCCTGTATTACGCCACACTGTGGTGATATTGGGTTTGATCTGCTATGTATTACGCCACACTGTGGTGGTATGGGGTTTAATCTGCCCTGTATTACGTCGCACTGATGATATGGGTTTTATCAGCCCCGTACTACGCCACATTGGTGATATGGGGTTTGATCTGACCTGTACTAACCCACACTGGTGATATGGGGTTTGATCTGCCATGTACTACGCCACACTTGTGATATGGGTTTGATCTGTTCTGTATTACCCCACACTGGTGATATGGGGTTTGATCTGCCCTGTACTACGCCACACTGGTGATATGGGTTTCATTTGTGCTGTACTATGCCACAATGGTGACATGGGTTTGATCTGCCTTGTACTACGCCACACTGGTGATATGGGTTTGATCTGCCCTGTACTACGCCTCACTGGTGATATGGGTTTGATCTGCCCTGTACTACGCCACACTGGTGATATGGGTTTGATCTGCCCTGTACTACGCCACACTGGTGATATGGGTTTGATCTGCCCTGTGATACGCTACAATATGGTGAAAATGGATTTGATCTGCCCTGTATTACGCCACACTGTGGTGACATGGGGTTTGATCTACCCTGTACTACGCCACACTGGTGATATGGGGCTTGATCTACCCTGTACTACGCCACACTGGTGATATGGGGTTTGATCTACCCTGTACTACGCCGTACTGGTGATATGGGTTTGATCTGCCCTGTACTACGCCACACTGGTGATTTGGGTTTGATCTGCCCTGTACTACGCCACACCGGTGATATGCGTTTGATCTGCCTTGTACTACCCCACACTGTTGATATGGGGTTTGATCTGCCCTGTATTACGTCATACTGTGGTGATATGGATTTGATCTTCCCTGTACTACGTCACACTAGCGATACAGTTTGATCTGCCCTGTACTACGCCATACTGGTGATATGGGTTTAATCAGCCCTGTACTACGCCACACTGGTGATATTGGGTTTGATCTGCTATGTGTTACGCCACACTGTGGTGATATGGGGTTTGATCTGCCCTGTACTACACCACAGTGTGGTGATATTGGGTTTGATCTGCCCTGTATTACACCAAACTGTGGTGATATGGGGTTTGATCTGCCCTGTATTACGCCCCACTGTGGTGATATTGTGTTTGATCTGCCCTGTATTACGCCACGCTGTGGTGATATTAGGTTTGATCTGCTATGTATTACGTCACACTGTGGTGATATAGGGTTTAATCTGTCCTGTATTACGCCACACTGTGGTGATATTGGGTTTGATCTGCTATGTATTACGCCACACTGTGGTGGTATGGAGTTTAATCTGCCCTGTATTACGCCACACTGTGGTGATATAGGGTTGATCTGCCCTGTATTACGCCACACTGTGGTGGTATGGGGTTGATCTGCCCTGTATTACGCCACACTGTGGTGGTCTGGGGTTTGTTCTGCCCTGTACTACGCCACACTGGTGATATGGGGTTTGATCTGCCCTGCACTACGCCACACTGGTGATATGGGTTTGATCTGCCCTGTACTACGCCACACTGTGGTGATATTGGTTTTATCTGCCCCGTACTACGCCACATTGGTGATATGGGGTTTGATCTGACCTGTACTACCCCACACTGGTGATATGGGGTTTGATCTGCCATGTACTATGCCACACTTGTGATATGGGTTTGGTCTGTTCTGTATTACCCCACACTGGTGATATGGGTTTGATCTACCCTGTACTACGCCACACTGGTGATACGGGTTTCATCTTCCTTGTACTCCGCCACACAGCTGATATGGGTTTGATCTGCCCTGTACTACGCCGCACTGGTGATATGGGTTTGATCTGCCCTGTACTATGCAACACTGGTGAAGTGGATTTGATCTGCCCTGTACTACGCCACACTGGTGATATGGGGTTTGACCTGCCCTGTAATACGCCACACTGTGGTGATATGGGGTTTGACCTGCCCTGTACTACGCCACACTGTGGTGATATGGAGTTGAACTGCCAGGTATTACGCCACACTGTGATGATCCGGGGTTTAATCTGCCCTGTAATACGCCGCACTGATGATATGGGTTTTATCTGCCCCGTACTACGCCACATTGGTGATATGGCGTTTGGTCTGACCTGTACTACCCCACACTGGTGATATGGGGTTTGATCTGCCATGTACTACGCCACACTTGTGATATGGGTTTGATCTGTTTTGTATTACCCCACACTGGTGAAATGGGGTTTGATCTGCCCTGTTCTACGCCACACTGATGATATGGGTTTCATTTGTGCTGTACTATGCCACAATGGTGATATGGGTTTGATCTGCCTTGCACTACGCCACACTGGTGATATGGGTTTGATCTGCCCTGTACTACGCCACACTGGTGATATGGGTTTGATCTGCCCTGTACTACGCCGCACTGGTGATACGGGTTTGATCTGCCCTGTATTACGCCACACTGGTGAATTGGGTTTGATCTGCCCTGTGTTACGCCACACTGTGGTGACATGGGGTTTGATCTACCCTGTACTCCGCCACACTGGTGATATGGTTTTGATCTGCCCTGTATTACGCCACACTGGTGATATGGGTTTGGTCTGCCCTGTACTACGCCGTACTGGTGGTATGGGTTTGATCTGCCCTGTATTACGCCACACTGGTGATTTGGGTTTGATCTGCCCTGTACTACGCCACACCGGTGATATGGGTTTGATCTGCCTTGTACTACCCCACACTGTTGATATGGGGTTTGATCTGCCCTGTATTACGTCATACTGTGGTGATATGGATTTGATCTTCCCTGTACTACGTCACACTGGCGATTTGGTTTGATCTGCCCTGTACTACGCCACACTGGTGATATGGGTTTAATCAGGCCTGTACTACGCCACACTGGTGATATTGGGTTTGATCTGCCATGTGTTACGCCACACTATGGTGATATGGGGTTTGATCTGCCCTGTACTACGCCACAATGTGGTGATATTGGGTTTGATCTGCCCTGTATTACACCAAACTGTGGTGATATGGGGTTTGATCTGCCCTGTACTACGCCACACTGTGGTGATGTTGGGTTTGATGTGCCCTGTATTACGCCACACTGTGGTGATATTGGGTTTGATCTGCCCTGTATTCCGCCACGCTGTGGTGATATTAGGTTTGATCTGCTATGTATTACGTCACACTGTGGTGATATAGGGTTTAATCTGCCCTGTATTACGCCACACTGTGGTGATATTGGGTTTGATCTGCTATGTATTACGCCACACTGTGGTGGTATGGGGTTTAATCTGCCCTGTATTACGTCGCACTGATGATATGGGTTTTATCAGCCCCGTACTACGCCACATTGGTGATATGGGGTTTGATCTGACCTGTACTAACCCACACTGGTGATATGGGGTTTGATCTGCCATGTACTACGCCACACTTGTGATATGGGTTTGATCTGTTCTGTATTACCCCACACTGGTGATATGGGGTTTGATCTGCCCTGTACTACGCCACACTGGTGATATGGGTTTCATTTGTGCTGTACTATGCCACAATGGTGACATGGGTTTGATCTGCCTTGTACTACGCCACACTGGTGATATGGGTTTGATCTGCCCTGTACTACGCCTCACTGGTGATATGGGTTTGATCTGCCCTGTACTACGCCACACTGGTGATATGGGTTTGATCTGCCCTGTACTACGCCACACTGGTGATATGGGTTTGATCTGCCCTGTGATACGCTACAATATGGTGAAAATGGATTTGATCTGCCCTGTATTACGCCACACTGTGGTGACATGGGGTTTGATCTACCCTGTACTACGCCACACTGGTGATATGGGGTTTGATCTACCCTGTACTACGCCACACTGGTGATATGGGGTTTGATCTACCCTGTACTACGCCATACTGGTGATATGGTTTTGATCTGCCCTGTATTACGCCACACTGGTGATATGGGTTTGATCTGCCCTGTACTACGCCGTACTGGTGATATGGGTTTGATCTGCCCTGTACTACGCCACACTGGTGATTTGGGTTTGATCTGCCCTGTACTACGCCACACCGGTGATATGGGTTTGATCTGCCTTGTACTACCACACACTGTTGATATGGGGTTTGATCTGCCGTGTATTACGTCATACTGTGGTGATATGGATTTGATCTTCCCTGTACTACGTCACACTAGCGATACAGTTTGATCTGCCCTGTACTACGCCATACTGGTGATATGGGTTTAATCAGCCCTGTACTACGCCACACTGGTGATATTGGGTTTGATCTGCTATGTGTTACGCCACACTGTGGTGATATGGGGTTTGATCTGCCCTGTACTACATCACAGTGTGGTGATATTGGGTTTGATCTGCCCTGTATTACACCAAACTGTGGTGATATGGGGTTTGATCTGCCCTGTACTACGCCACACTGTGGTGATATTGGGTTTGATGTGCCCTGTATTACGCCACACTGTGGTGATATTGTGTTTGATCTGCCCTGTATTACGCCACGCTGTGGTGATATTAGGTTTGATCTGCTATGTATTACGTCACACTGTGGTGATATAGGGTTTAATCTGCCCTGTTTTACGCCACACTGTGGTGATATTGGGTTTGATCTGCTATGTATTACGCCACACTGTGGTGGTATGGGGTTTAATCTGCCCTGTATTACGCCACACTGTGGTGATATGGGGTTGATCTGCCCTGTATTACGCCACACTGTGGTGGTATGGGGTTGATCTGCCCTGTATTACGCCACACTGTGGTGGTCTGGGGTTTGTTCTGCCCTGTACTACGTCACACTGTGGTGATAAGGGGTTTGATCTGCCCTGTATTACGCCACACTGTGGTTATATGGGGTTTGATCTGCCCTGTACTACGCCACACTGTGGTGATATTGGGTTTGCTGTGCCCTGTATTACGCCACACTGTGGTGATATTGGGTTTGATCTGCTCTGTATTACGCCACGCTGTGGTGATATTAGGTTTGATCTGCTATGTATTACGTCACACTGTGGTGATATAGGGTTTAATCTGCCCTGTATTACGCCACACTGTGGTGATATGGGTTTGATCTGCCTGCACTACGCCACACTGGTGATATGGGGTTTGATCTGCCCTGCACTACGCCACACTGGTGATATGGGTTTGATCTGCACTGTACTACGCCACACTGTGTTGATATTGGTTTTATCTGCCCCGTACTACGCCACATTGGTGATATGGGGTTTGATCTGACCTGTACTACCCCACACTGGTGATATGGGGTTTGATCTGCCGTGTACTACGCCACACTTGTGATATGGGTTTGATCTGTTCTGTATTACCCCACACTGGTGATATGGGTTTGATCTACCCTGTACTACGCCACACTGGTGATATGGGTTTCATCTTCCTTGTACTCCGCCACACAGCTGATATGGGTTTGATCTGCCCTGTACTACGCCACACTGGTGATATGGGTTTGATCTGCCCTGTACTATGCAACACTGGTGAAATGGGTTTGATCTGCCCTGTACTACGCCACACTGGTGATATGGGGTTTGACCTGCCCTGTATTACGCCACACTGTGGTGATATGGGGTTTGACCTGCCCTGTACTACGCCACACTGTGGTGATATGGAGTTGAACTGCCAGGTATTACGCCACACTGTGATGATCTGGGGTTTAATCTGCCCTGTAATACGCCGCACTGATGATATGGGTTTTATCTGCCCCGTACTACGCCACATTGGTGATATGGGGTTTGATCTGACCTGTACTACCCCACACTGGTGATATGGGGTTTGATCTGCCATGTACTACGCCACACTTGTGATATGGGATTGATCTGTTCTGTATTACCCCACACTGGTGATATGGGGTTTGATCTGCCCTGTACTACGCCACACTGGTGATATGGGTTTCATTTGTGCTGTACTATGCCACGATGGTGATATGGGTTTGATCTGCCTTGTACTACGCCACACTGGTGATATGGGTTTGATCTGTCCTGTACTACGCCTCACTGGTGATATGGTTTGATCTGCCCTGTACTACGCCACACTGGTGATATGGGGTTGATCTGCCCTGTGATACGCTACAATGTGGTCATAATGGGTTTGATCTGCCCTGTATTACGCCACACTGTGGTGATATGGGGTTTGATCTACCCTGTACTACGCCACACTGGTGATATGGGGTTTGATCTACCCTGTACTACGCCACACTGGTGGTATGGGGTTTGATCTGCCCTGTATTACGCCACACTGGTGATATGGGTTTGATCTGCCCTGTACTACGCCGTACTGGTGATATGGGTTTGATCTGCCCTGTACTACGCCACACTGGTGATTTGGGTTTGATCTGCCCTGTACTACGCCACACTGGTGATATGGATATGATCTGCCTTGTACTACCCCACACTGTTGATATGGGGTTTGATCTGACCTGTATTACTTCATACTGTGGTGATATGGATTTGACCTTCCCTGTACTACGTCACACTGGCGATATGGTTTGATCTGCCCTGTACTACGCCACACTGGTGATATGGGTTTGATCAGCCCTGTGATACGCTACAATGTGGTGATAATGGGTTTGATCTGCCCTGTATTACGCCACACTGTGGTGATATGGGGTTTGATCTACCCTGTACTACGCCACACTGGTGATATGGGGTTTGATCTACCCTGTACTACGCCACACTGGTGATATGGGGTTTGATCTACCCTGTACTACGCCATACTGGTGATATGGTTTTGATCTGCCCTGTATTACGCCACACTAGTGATATGGGTTTGATCTGCCCTGTACTACGCCGTACAGGTGATATGGGTTTGATCTGCCCTGTACTACGCCACACTGGTGATTTGGGTTTGATCAGCCCTGTACTACGCCACACTGGTGATACTGGGTTTGATCTGCTATGTGTTACGCCACACTGTGGTGATATTGGGTTTGATCTGCCCTGTATTACACCAAACTGTGGTGATATGGGGTTTGATCTGCCCTGTACTACGCCACACTGTGGTGATATTGGGTTTGATGTGCCCTGTATTACGCCACACTGTGGTGATATTGGGTTTGATCTGCCCTGTATTACGCCACGCTGTGGTGATGTTAGGTTTGATCTGCTATGTATTACGTCACACTGTGGTGATATAGGGTTTAATCTGCCCTGTATTACGCCACACTGTGGTGATATTGGGTTTGATCTGCTATGTATTACGCCACACTGTGGTGGTATGGGGTTTAATCTGCCCTGTATTACGCCACACTGTGGTGATATGGGTTTGATATGCCCTGTATTACGCCACACTGTGGTGGTATGGGGTTGATCTGCCCTGTATTACGCCACACTGTGGTGGCATGGGGTTGATCTGCCCTGTATTACGCCACACTGTGGTGATCTGGGGTTTGTTCTGCCCTGTACTACGCCACACTGTGGTGATAAGGGGTTTGATCTGCCCTGTATTACGCCACACTGTGGTGGCATGGGGTTGATCTGCCCTGTACTACGCCACACTGTGGTGATAAGGGGTTTGATCTGCCCTGTATTACGCCACGCTGTGGTGATATTGGGTTTGATCTGCCCTGTATTACACCAAACTGTGGTGATATGAGGTTTGATCTGCCCTGTATTACGCCACACTGTGGTGGCATGGGGTTGATCTGCCCTGTATTACGTCACACTGTGGTGATAAGGGGTTTGATCTGCCCTGTATTACGCCACACTGTAGAGTTATTAGGTTTTATCTACCCTGTATTACGCCACACTGTGGTTATATGGGGTTGATCTGCCCTGTATTACGCCACGCTGTGGTGATATTGGGTTTAACCTGCCCTGCATTACGCCACACTGTGGTGATATTGGGTTTGATCTGCTATGTATTACGCCACACTGTGGTGGTATGGGGTTTAATCTGCCCTGTATTACGCCACACTGTGGTGATATGGGGTTGATCTGCCCTGTATTACGCCACACTGTGGTGGTATGGGGTTGATCTGCCATGTATTACGCCACACTGTGGTGGTATGGGGTTGATCTGCCCTGTATTACGTCACACTGTGGTGGTTTGCGGTTGATCTGCCCTGTATTACGCCACACTGTGGTGGTATTGGGTTTGAACTGCCCTGTACTTCGCCGTACTGTAGTGATATGGGGTTGAACTGCCCTGTATTACGCCACACTGTGGTGATATGGGTTTGATCTGCCATGTATTACGCCACGCTGTGGTGGTATGGGGTTTAATCTGCCCTGTATTACGCCACACTGTGGTGATATGGGTTTGATATGCCCTGTATTACGCCACACTGTGGTGGTATGGGGTTGATCTGCCCTGTATTACGCCACACTGTGGTGGCATGGGGTTGATCTGCCCTGTATTACGCCACACTGTGGTGATCTGGGGTTTGTTCTGCCCTGTACTACGCCACACTGTGGTGATAAGGGGTTTGATCTGCCCTGTATTACGCCACACTGTGGTGGCATGGGGTTGATCTGCCCTGTACTACGCCACACTGTGGTGATAAGGGGTTTGATCTGCTATGTATTACGCCACACTGTGGTTATATGGGGTTGATCTGCCCTGTATTACGCCACACTGTGGTGATATTGGGTTTGATCTGCCCTGTATTACACCAAACTGTGGTGATATGAGGTTTGATCTGCCCTGTATTACGCCACACTGTGGTGGCATGGGGTTGATCTGCCCTGTATTACGTCACACTGTGGTGATAAGGGGTTTGATCTGCCCTGTATTACGCCACACTGTAGAGTTATTAGGTTTTATCTACCCTGTATTACGCCACACTGTGGTTATATGGGGTTGATCTGCCCTGTATTACGCCACACTGTGGTGATAAGGGGTTTGATCTGCCCTGTATTACGCCACGCTGTGGTGATATTGGGTTTGATCTGCCCTGTATTACACCAAACTGTGGTGATATGAGGTTTGATCTGCCCTGTATTACGCCACACTGTGGTGGCATGGGGTTGATCTGCCCTGTATTACGTCACACTGTGGTGATAAGGGGTTTGATCTGCCCTGTATTACGCCACACTGTAGAGTTATTAGGTTTTATCTACCCTGTATTACGCCACACTGTGGTGATATGGGGTTGATCTGCCCTGTATTACGCCACGCTGTGGTGATATTGGGTTTAACCTGCCCTGCATTACGCCACACTGTGGTGATATTGGGTTTGATCTGCTATGTATTACGCCACACTGTGGTGGTATGGGGTTTAATCTGCCCTGTATTACGCCACACTGTGGTGATATGGGGTTGATCTGCCCTGTATTACGCCACACTGTGGTGGTATGGGGTTGATCTGCCATGTATTACGCCACACTGTGGTGGTATGGGATTGATCTGCCCTGTATTACGTCACACTGTGGTGGTTTGCGGTTGATCTGCCCTGTATTACGCCACACTGTGGTGGTATTGGGTTTGAACTGCCCTGTACTTCGCCGTACTGTAGTGATATGGGGTTGAACTGCCCTGTATTACGCCACACTGTGGTGATATGGGTTTGATCTGCCATGTATTACGCCACGCTGTGGTGGTATTGGGTTTGAACTGCCCTGTATTACGTCACGCTGTGGTGGTATTGAGTTTGAACTGCCCTGTACTTCGCTGTACTGTAGTGATATGGGGTTGAACTGCCCTGTATTTACGCCACACTGTGGTGATATGGGGTTTAATCTGCCCTGTAATACGCTACACTGTTGTGATATTGGGTTTGATCTGCCCTGTATTACGCCACACTGTAATGATATTGGGTTTGATCTGCCCTGTATTACTCCACGCTGTGGTGATATGAGGTTGATCTGCCCTGTATTACGCCACGCTGTGGTGGTATTGGGTTTGGACTGCCCTGTATTACGCCACACTGTGGTGATATTGGGTTTAATCTACCCTGCATTACGCCACAGTGGTGATATGGGATTTGTTCTGCCCTGTATTACGCCACACTGTGATGATACGCAAGTTATGCATGTGATAATCTTAGCATACCGTATATTATGCAATTTTTGTATATGCTCTTTGAACAAAGCATGTCGGTTTCTTTTATCAAATGCATTGGTGGTAGCAGACTCAAGGGACACACTGCCCGAATTTTATAGAGCGGTATTCAATTGCAAGTGAAATGTATAGGAATACATTTGTAAAAAATACATATTTTAACATATATCTGGTATACCTAAAAGGCTCCGTCAGTAGTTTTTCTAGTAGTAAATGAAGTACTTATTTTCTCAGCATAAAGCATTCCAGAGAAACATGAACAGCGCGTACGAATGTGCCGTACATCCAAATAGCGTTTTATTATACTGCACAACCTGTTGCGTATTACTAACGCTTCACTTGTTCATAATCCGGTGGTAACGTGCTGTTATTGTTAGTTGGACGAATGCATAACTAACTGACAGTTTAAATACTGGCAATTATATTGTAATAGACTCATAATAATAAGAATATACTTTTCCCCGACGCTCATGCATAATACAGTTCAACATATTTATTTTCCTGTTTTTTCTTCATAAATGTCGATCAAGTCTGATAGCCAATCAGAGAATATACCCATTTGGTAATATATATATATATGAAAAAAAAGGAAAGATTAATTAAAAACACATTAAGATGTGGTAAATATTCCACCACAATGTTTCCAACGAATCATACATGGCGTTCAAAGAATTTTTGGTTCGAGATATATTTAATGCATAATGACTGGACACCGGGCGCTCCCCAAAGAAAATTACTATAATGACACCAGTTATTTTCATTGTCTATCGTCGCATAAACTTTCAATATTTTAATCAACACAAGTCTATAATTTTATTACTTTTCGCTTTAACTATATTGCAAAACTTCTACTATCGGAAATATAACTAGCCGAGCTTGATGTCGATTTAGGATTCTGCTTACAAATAATTTAGCCAATCATAGTACGTTAATTTTAGCCAATAAAACAACCTCATTAATAGTTATTTACCTATCAGCTCGTTTCCCTATTACCCAATCATGTACAAGGCCAAAGTCACTTTCCGCCAAAATGCAAGGAATGTAAACCTGTGTATATAAGTGGGTGTTTTGACACATCACGGCAGGAGTTTCAATAAAGTCATCTGTTATAGTGTACACCAGTTCGTCTCTTGTTATCCATCCCTGAACCTTATCTTAACATTTACACACATCTACATCAAAGTTGACAAGCGCTGGCGTCTTTGAGTAGCGCATAAGCAGGAATGCGAGAATACCACGAGCAACTGGTATTATTGTGATCATATATTGATTTTTCTTGTAAAGAAAATATCGACGTACAGTATAAAAAGCATTGAAAAAAGCCCTAATAAATTGTAAAATATTTAGAAAAGTTTAATTTTAAAAGTTTAATAGCTCCGCATAAAATTTCTCATCAGTTAGAGTGGCCTGTGAAAAAAAAAAATTAAAGAAACAACGTCGACTTTCTGAAATGTTTGTATACTAATTATTATCCTAGCAGAAAGTATTCCAATGCAACAGCTGATATCATCAAAAGCGTGCAGTCATATATTCAATATTATATTATAGTATAGTCAATACCAGTGAATTTAATGACGTCATTGTCACAGATTATTCGGGATAATTTATTGCATTATTGAGCATCAAGGCCCCGTACCATGTGGAATAGAATGTTGAGTTCGGGAAAACAAATAAAGATACGGCCATTTCCAAATAAAGGAAATTATGGGATGAAATCGACTAAAATCAAAACTGAAAATGAATAACTCTGAGTTATATGAAAAATAATTATTTGTTCTTTAGTTTACATGAACAATGTCATTCCCGCCATAACGACAAACACAAATCGTCGTCTTGCCAATCCCAACTTCGCAAGAAACACGTACCGGTACCGACGTCCAACTCGTAAATATACGTAGCTAACCAAAGGCAAACACGATGGCCCGTTTTATCGATGTCGACGAATCCCAGTTAAATGTGATCGAAAATGCAATAAATTAAAAAAAAAATACTCGCAAGCAAGAAGGGTTGCAGTACAGCGAGCCATCACTGTCTGGTTTACGAGCTTCAATCCATCTACACATCACTGGTCTCCCGATCTTCGCAAAATTAACATTATGTAGGATAGGGAGTTCCAAGTTTGTCTATTTTTTGTATACGTGTTATGTTGAAATGACCGCTGCACACTGTATTGTGCTTGTGTGTGTGTGAATGGGAATCGTTGCGTGAACGCATTGACGTTATATACAGTATACAGATTACAAGGCCCATATAATGTAGACGTGATTCTGTTCAATGTTTTCGGTCGTTTCTTACAAATTATCTTAGTTTTAGCGTATGAAAATTCACTTGCATTGCCAATGCAACAAAATAGTAACAATAATGTACTCCCCGGTGGCTCATCGGGGAGTATATTATGGTTTAAGCAAAAAATAGATATTTCATGTTGTTATACAGCGCAGTCCTTTGCATATTTAATGCTTCACTTGCCGCGGCGTACGCATGAAAATCTGCTTTGCGCATGAGCAAATATTATATGCAAATTAGAAACATTTGATTTAAAGGGCGGCAGTCGTCGTGCCGCGTCCTGTAGATATAGGACTCATAGCGAAGTATACAACGCGTGTAAAATACATTGTTTATTTACATGAAATTCGAACACGCGCTGCGCGACGACCTCCGCGCTTTAAAAATGAATGACAACATGCCCTATTTATTCTCCGTATTGTTTCCCATACCATGTTGATTTCAATATACAGCTAATTATAGTGTATCACGGATTAATCACCATGGTTACTAATCAAGTCATTACAGTTTTTTATTAGAAACAACAGTCGCGACAGCCCATATGTGACTCTCTGGTTCATCTGATATTCCAACTGATTATGTTCGCAACCTCGGGCTGTAGCCGCGTTCGGGATTAGTTCATGTCGCGCTCATTCGCCTTCTTGTACACGTTCACATTTCAACCGATGGACTGCACTAGTTTCCGGGTTACGCTGTATTTCTTTCACACGTGTAAGTTATTGTGGTCGATTCATATCTGAAGGACTATAATTTTAGTTTACACTTCCGGTCACGAATTACGATGGACAGCAAGGCGGATGCTGTGGCATGATAATCTAAAAATACCACACCTGAAAATAGTCAATTGACCCATGGTCTAACTTGGTAGTTAGCAAGGACAGTATATACTCATGTTACTGTACGTGGAGCAAATAAGGTACGGTTATTTACAATGATTCGATTCATTTTTTATAATAATACTATCGTTGTCCACAGTGAACAGCTGTTTAATATATGCGCTGTAGCGGTACAATTTGTATGAATTATTTATGATGGGTGTTTCTAGATACAGTGGCATTCAACTTGATGTTATTCACTGCCCTGCCATCATCAAAGTTGATACTCACGTGGGTTAAATCTAGGCAATAACGTTACTGGATGTGTGAACTCAAAACAGTCAGTCAATGTAGTATACTTGCACTTCAGACTTCAATGCTTACGTCATGTTTCCAATTTATGTTATAAAGAGGTTTGATCGCGTTTGGTATTATTAATCTGAATAGATACATTCAGTACATTTGTACACACCGGCGATGATATTCACTGGCCTGCGATTCAGTGCATGATACTATGAATGGAAGGCTCATTAATATTCCACCACAGTCCCTCTATCCCTCTATCCCCGGTCTAGAAACGGTCATTGTATTAGGTGTGAATTGGTCTCCTTCCCAGGCAAAGACGCATTGCGGGTGTGGGCAAAGCATTGTCACGTGATAAGTACGTGATTTGACAACGTCAGTGTTTTGTATTTTTTTTACAATTTAGTTGTTTATTCAAGAATTCGTACTTTTTCACATAATTTTTTAATCAGGATATCTGTATAAGGTCATATTTTAGCCGGCGAGTAGTTCTTTAATTCATCTATTTTACCAGCAGTGACACATTTTCGCAACAAATTTTCATACCTTTACCCAGATATTTGTCGTTTTGATTTTGGGGTGATTGAAATTAATTCAATTTTATTTACCATACTTCTCGGCGCGAAACCAATATTTGTCTTCAAATTTCGTGATCGAAACATATCATTAAAAATTGGTGGGCTGATTTGTTATTTGTCACACCGCATTTTATTAATGTTAAATTGAGCGATTTTTGTGGGTACTTTTTAGATCGTAAATGCAAATGGCGACGTTTTGAAATGACAATGTACTCAATTCTGTGCTAAAAAAATCATTTATGTACAAACATTGAAGCATTGTTATATACTTTTGCATAGAATAAAGTCATTAGTTGTTGTATAGTTGACTTGAACTGTTATGAACCCCCCAAGAATCAGAAATATCACAGGTTTTTCGATCGACTACGTTAACATGAACGACGCCATTTTGACAAGATTTGTTTAGCGATGTCAGCATGTTGGCACGCGAAGTTTTTTTCCCTATTAAAACGAGAAAATGAACATAATTCCCGATATTAATCTTTGAATTGCAGGAACTGGATGTTTATGAGTTGGTAGGCTGGTTGTGATGCGTATCAGGGTTCAAAAAACCCAAATTTCATAGTGATAATTTTGTTTACATGTTTGTTTACGTTGTGGTTGCCCGAATTTGAAGTAAAAGTGAAGTCATACAATAAGGTATCGCTTTGCATGACGGTAAATTTTGAAGGTATTGTAATCTGTCTGACTTCCTGACTCCCTCCGCCCGCGTGTGAACGGTTTGTTTACCCGCACTGCGGTTCGAGACAAAAGAACGCTAGTCGTTTCCAGACCGGGGATAGAGGGACTGCGATTCCACCAATCAACGTTAAGCTTAACATTGGAGTTAAATTATCATAAACAAACATTTGTCTCGATAGTCTTTTTAGTAAAAAAATTATATTGTGTACTTTTGTATTTCATGATTATTGTCACGAAGGCATTGTAACACAGCGTCCACTAACGATAGTAGATTATACATCGCTTTGAGAATACCAACGAGAGGTAGTCGGTAGCTTTAATACTCGT
Organism: Saccoglossus kowalevskii; assembly: GCF_978046115.1. Lineage (NCBI taxonomy): Eukaryota > Metazoa > Hemichordata > Enteropneusta > Harrimaniidae > Saccoglossus > Saccoglossus kowalevskii. The sequence continues at coordinate 23,698,662 of NC_140645.1, read as the reverse complement.
TTATGTAAGCAATCGCTTACCCGCCACTCACGGCCATATTGAAAAAAATGTAAACAAGCATTCATGCAGGCTTTGTTCATCAAATCCTGTGATATGTAAATTGCGTCAACTGGTGACGTCATTGAAATGTCTTTATTATTAATAGCAAGTCTCGTGTTTAGTGGTAACCCGGCTTTCGCAATTTTACGCTCATATAATATTTCATTGAAAATATAAATACAAAAAATCAAACAAGAGACTGCACTGAAGTCTAGGCGCAGAGGTGATATTTCACAATGTATTATGTTAAGCAATAGTAAACAACACGCTGGAGATGGAAAAAATGTTTTGTGATGTGACCATGTGACCTGCCACTTGACCCCTTTATTCATTTGGGGTTATAGCATAGCGTGTTTCATTTATAGCTTCGATGAATATGTGCTTGTCACATACACTAAAATTGTGACACTAAAATTGTGAATGTCATTACTTATAAAACATCATGGTGTATGCCCGCCTTTATCTCATCTCACTCGCTGCATTTAATATTTTGAACATGTGCGTGATGCATTTGATATTATCATGTCAACTCATCAGTAAAAATACACTACACCTTTACCATAAAATGCGCTCTCTGGCAACGGAGCGCTTCTATGTCGTAAGCGGGTGACATATCTTCTGGGGCGGAGCAACGTCACAAGACGTTCCACGTTGCTACGACGCGCACCACTGTACCATGCATTTCTATGGGCTCTGTGCGCGCTGCTGTGGAACGCTGGTCGAGAAAATTCGAGAAAACAAGACAAACTCAACTTTGAAGTAATCCTGAACAACCAAATTTATATGTGTTACACACGTAGGGCTAATCTTGTTACACTGTTCAGATGAGTCTCAACAATTATCCCAAAGTACCGTTTTCTGCGAGTTTTGGGCCTTTTTTTTCACCGCGAGGGTTGCCAGGCGGTGAAAATGCCCGGATGTCCGCCCCCGAAGATAGGCCGCTGAAAGCGTAGATATTTTTTATTATCTATATTCATGCAACAATGGAGATTTCACTATATTTTCACACAACCAAACGCAGTAATTGTTGTAAACGGCATTTCCTTAAAGGGTGGTAGTCGTCGCGCTGCGCATGTGCGACATTTGTGTTGATAAACATTAATTTTCCCACGATCCAATGCGCTCTACTAATAAAAAATCAAAAGTATGAGGTTCGACCTGGGCGTGACTTCCACTAATTACCGCCGGTGACTTCTTCGATACCTTCAAATCATCTAAAATAACTACCTAATTGAAGCTTGGTAACGTCCCAGTTTGTACTTGTTGATCTGCGCAACAGTCAAAGTCGACATCTTTGTTTATATGAGACCCATATATGTATACGTCACAGAAAAGTTCCGCCACTAGAGTGCGCGACTCATAGGAATGCTGTATCAATGTCCTTTTATTTTCTATTCACAGGCAAATACCATGGATGGACCTTACGAAGTGAACTAGCAAGTAAAGACAATGGTAGGTTTTGGCCATCATCGCCTGTCGCAACATCGACAGTTTTTGATAATCGGTTATTTGTTGGCAGTTCTGATGACTGTTATTTTGGTGTGCAATCGACAAAGAAAAGGGGAAATAGGCGATACCGCGACACTTCCACACGATGATCAGTTGATATTGAATGATGTCGATGCAGGAAATAATAGCAGAGAGTTAAATAATCCTACAATGCACGATGTTCAGAATCCACATTCGTTTGAATTTCTTGAAAATCCCTCGCACCGTTGTCTGAACTCGCCATTCATTGTAATTATCACGCCATCCCGACCGCAGAATCCCGAAGGTCGAAGAGTGATTCGGTCAATGCGAAAACACGTAGAAGTCATCTCAGAACGAGCAATTGTTCAATTGTTTATTATGGGGACGTCAGGTAAGACTTCTCTAGAAGATCTTCGTAACGAAAGCAGATTGCACAATGATATCATCCTTGTTGACTTTATCGATACCTACAAAAACTTGAGTCTGAAAACACTGATGTTGCTTAAATGGGTCAACAACTACTGCCAGCAAACTAAGTATATTCTAAAAGCTGATGACGACGTTTACGTTAATTTGCCAAATTTGGTAAGACTTTTAGTTTCGGCTCCAACGGAAGGGTATGTCGTAGGCAACGTGCATTCTTTTTCACCGCCAATACGGTCAAAATGGAGTAAAAATTATGTGAGTGTAGAAGACTGGCCCGAAAAATTGTACCCGCCGTTTCCATTCGGATTTGCATATGCGTTTTCTGTTGACATTGCCGCACGTGTTTACCAAACTGCTTTATCAATTAAACTGTTTCCAATGGAAGACGTATACATAGGAATTATATTGAAACAGATCGACGTGAAACCTGTGAAAAATAAAATGTTTGTTGAATTCCCAGATATCTTCACAGAAAAGTCGTTTTTCTGTCCAAATGAAACTATAGTCATGCACATGCATGGCTCGCGGTCACTGACACACTATTACAAGGAGCTCTCAAGCCAGACAGGGGAGTGCATTAGAGGTCAGGTATTGAGGAAGATGAGGAAAACAAGGCTAAACAGATTTATAAGCTAGACGTTGTTTTTCTGAATGACTTAACAAAGTTTAATTAATATCCGCCATTGGAAAGATTTTGAAATAATAGTGATACAAATACACTTACACATGCTAAGTGTATGTTTTCATGGTCAAGGAATCCAGTAACGTAGATAAAATGAATGTAGATGCAAGTCACAATAAATGGGAGAAATGAGCTACTTGGCGGAGGTTTGCGTTACAATACTGTTTTTCTCAGAGTATATCGTGGAATGAAGCGTTTAAGGCTTTTGCGATTCCATGTATATTTCAATTAGCTGACGCATGCCCGTGTACTGTATCGACCACGTGTAGCAACATACATACACAAGTTGAAATGTCCCGAACAAGCACTATGCAGCGATCAAATACGTAATATGTATGTTCTATTTCATTGATGCAATACATGTGTCTGAAGCCGTTAGTATTTTTGTAAACACAGTTGCAACCCATATATCCCGAGAAATATTATAAATTCAGTGGTTCTACATTATCAACGCAATCAAAAACAACAACACATTTTTTGTTATCATTCTATTTATGTTTTGGATCGAAAATATTAAAAAAAAAAACGTTGTATTTGTTGACGTTGCACACTAATTTCTATTTTTATATCTGATGGTCGCGTTGGGACGAAATGGCAATACGGTTGTCGCAAATAATTAAGAACAAGTATGACATTTATATCAACTCTCAAATCCTGATATTAATAACTTCTTACCATAATAAACAATAAAGCAGTAGTCAGAATGTAAAACATATGTTATTGATGGTGCAATTATTAGTCATAGCCACTATGTCCGTTGAGAGCAGTCCTCACAAGTTATGCAGATTAGCAAAAAATACTGGGCAATTCAAAAACAAAAAATAATGTTCTTGAATTGCCCACTGTAATGTAATGAAAGATCTCGGTGAAAGCAAAAGAGCAAGGAGACTTGTTTTCCACCCAAATATTGTACAACTGTCTATCAACATGGTGTCTACTGTTCTAAATTCCAAGACTATATCGGATTGAATGCATAATTGTAGCCAGCATAACCAACGTCTTCATGGCTTTTATTCGTGATGAGGTTCCCCGAGTACCAGTAGTATTGTTCACAACTATTGCTCACATTTGTTCACATAGAATGCATTATACCTCTTTTATGACGAGAAACCACGCTATAAATTAATGCATCACATAACTTTATCACAGCTGTATGGCAAGAATGGAATTTCAGAAAACCTGACTTCGTTTTAGAAATTACACCATGACTATTCAAATAAAGGTATAAGTGATCATGCACGTGTTTTCAAAGATCTTAGAGATTACTTGAAGTAACGAAATTGGACGACAAGTACACTGAATCCACCCTTGTTCAATGGAAAAATGCCTGATGAAATACTGAGGTTGAATAATTAGACAATACTTTCACAAATGAAAGGAGCGGACTTCTTCAGGGTTATACAGATATTTTAGTGTGGTTGTTGGAGGGGTTTGAGCAATTAAAATAACAATAACATTAAAATATACAATAAAGCGTAATTTAAAACATTTATAATTTGTGGAATTAACAAATGAGAGAATTGTTTTTTTTCGGCTGGGAACACGGCAAGATCGATCTATAACATTTTACGTTATTCCGTGTTTTTTCAATGTTGTTTCGTTTTGGTGTTTGTGAATGCGAACACATTTACAATTGAGCTAGGCAGACGTCCATGCGTTGTCTATTAAGGGGTTGTCAAACTTGAATTCGTGGTCATTCACTACAATACTTCGCGTGGTCAGCAGGTGTGTCAAGGTTCTGGTGTCATCACGTGGCGTGTGGGACAATTCGGTCCCGGTTCACTGTATGGGTTTCGAAGCTGTTACGTCTAGTCGTACGTTATCAATACTGAAGTTCTGCTATGCCGTTCTCCACTGAGTTCAGCAATTACTTCAAATGTGTGTTCGTCGACTGACTACTGCAACTGAATAGCTGAAGAACCGCAAGGTGCGTGAACATCGCCGACTGACTACCTCAACTCTATGACCAGAGAATTGCGTGAACGTCATCGTCGCTTCTACGTAGCCATTCCAGCTTGTTTCAGGGTGTTTGCATACATGTTTGTATTTATATGAAAACCCTGTGCCTATGATTTGTATTTGTATGTAGCATATTGTAATTAAGCAACTGTTTTAAGGGGCAATCATTCCGAATAATTGTATATTATTTCTATTGAGTTGGAATATTGTAGTAATTGATGCAGTTTTGTGGTGTTTCTGAAGCAACTGTTTAAATATAGCACTATTAGTTATATTGATTATTAAGGTTTTGTTGTGTTTATGAAGCCACTGTTTAAATATAGTACTATTTATTTAATAGTGAGTTGCATTGTTGTAGTGATTATTGCGGTTATCCAGAGTTTCTGAAGCCACTGTTATTAGTTGAATTGGAGTTGTTGTGAAACCCAGCTGTCGTCTGGTGTTAGGATAATATCTTCATGGGATGCTCAGAATGCTTGCCCTTAGTTTGTAAAAATTTGAATACGACGAGAATGCCGGAGGTATTATATGCATGTTGCATATTGAATGTTTAGTAATTCATTGTATGTAGTTTTCATATATTGTAGAATCCATTAATACCTTGTGTGCGCAGAACAAATAAATTTATATTTTGATATTGATTTAATCTTTTGTTTGTCAATCCTTGTCATTTTCCTCGGGTTGTGACAGACATTTATATGGATTATCAAAAACAGTAGTATTATTGATAAAATGCGAATAAATATATGTTTAATCTAAATAAACTCTTGAATTACAGTTTAATAGTATGTATTTTTTTAAATATATTTCTTGCTTGTAAAATGGTGTAACAAATTTGAAATTTGGTGTAGATATAACTATGGTATGCTGCTCGGCATTCTAAATTAACACATACAAAATTAGAACTAGGTACTAGAATGTAAAGAGTATCATTTTCTAATGTAAAAACAATAGATGTAAAACCTATTTTGTTAAACAGTGAGGCAAATTCATTAAAATTGAATGTTGAATAATATAACAATTTTATTGTTTGTTGGAAAACCCCAGTAAGAAAATAATTGTATGTAAACGATGATCGTAAAGTTGTTTACTTTTTAACAAGTGTATCTTGGTTTGATTACAAGTGAGATATGGAGTTATCAATCAAATCAGGCAGGCGGTGAATAAATAGGTGCATAAGACAACCACTCACCAGAAGACCAATGAATGAGTGATGTTTAACACTACTTATCTATATTAGAATTTGGATCTGTCACAGTAACCAAACAATATGCCTGAAAAATTCACTGGCGAAACGTTACGGTGCGACCAAGTGCCACTTCCAGTAGTCTGCCTTAGAAAATATTCTGGATGAACGCAATAATTATATCCTTCTAGTAATCAGCCTTGTAGGCTTGGTATAAAATGAACTTTTGCAATTAGATACAGGCAAAAGGATTCAATGCTGAACACTCATTTCAGCTGGAGTTTGACGTAAAATTTGAATTTTTGATACACAGCAGCTGCAAGGTGCGTGGGGAGTGGTGTCATTTGAGTGATGGTTGCATTGCAGTTGAAAACTCTGATAGTAAATGTTGATGACCTGAGAAACACGTGGTCCAAACTGAAGCTAAATAGGTTTTGTGAAGTAAAATATTCAGGATATTTAGGACTGCAAATATCACTTCATAAACTAACAGAGAAAAATAGGTGTTCGATTAGGATGACAGCATTTCCGACACTCACATGATGTCTTACGGAGGAAACGACTTTAGTATGTCAAGGAATGTACTACAGTGGCAGTCATATTTCAACTACATCACCTTATGTTGATTATTATGGTATGCAGTGTTCTCTATATGATTGATATATTTTAGATCGCTTGAAGGTTTCTGGAGACAACCAGTGAGTAAATTTTCACTGTTTTTTTATAATTCAATTTTGACCATCTTATGATATTCAGTTTTCATCATTCACTAGAACTTCATCACAAATCTGCCAGAGGAAGAGAGACCTGCTTGTCCAGAACACATTTCCCAACCAAAATTACATGTTGGAAGTCATCAACAGGCACTGCTGGCCCTTCTAAAATGAACCTGTGAGGTGTGAAGCAGTCTTTAACTAGAACAAACGTGACCAAATACAGAGGGCGCCTGACACATACAATACAGATTTGTCCACCTGTTTCATGCCTCTATTGTACACAACACAAAGAGAGCTCATAAACTAGTGTTCTTTATCTTTAATTAAGTATGGATCTCAACTAGAACATACTAATTTTTAACTATATACTAATTTGCATCTGTCATTACATCTTTGAAAATACGTTCGCATATATACCAATGTATGTTATATAAATCATTCTTTTTGAGTAATGATGTGTCACATTAGACTATGGATAACTATTTTTTTTTTATAAGATTGATCTTTTTAATCTGAACAGCTGAAGTTACGATCTATACCAGTTAGTGTTTAAAACGAATTTTGAATGTCTTAGAATCTATGTCAAACGTCGGGACACTAGAACTATGGGAAGCTTGTTTTAGTAAGAAGAAAACCACTTCTACCTGTGATTTGATGATTGAAAAATAACTTGACATGCTACTCAACACTAGCTTCCAGTGATGATCAAGTTATCGTGTATCTTCAAAGTTCACTACTAAATTCTGAAATGCATTATATGCCAGATTACTCTCATGGTATGGCTATTTGTATTTTGACTTTTTTCCCTGGTTTTCCAGATTCAACCCCAGGCATGATTTGGCTAGGCATGACATCCTTTACACAGGGGTATTGACTTGTGGGATTGAAGCAAGGCCCCTTGCTCAAATAAACGAACATTATATTCCTATCATTTTATGCCTTTATATTATTCACAGTGGCAATGTTCGGTATACATCAAAATACGAGCATTTGTGCAGGCTGATAGGTGTAAGACAGTAATGTTTATGGTCAAAGGTTTTAAGTGAGCATTTCTGATATCTCATTTCCCAGCATGTATCACTCGTTCAAATGACGTCAGTAGCAGCAATAACCATCCTATCAATAACAATCGTGATCACGTGATTATTTATAGGATAGGCCAGTTTGCATTTATAATGAGCATACATTTGCATAAGAGCATCTCAGTCTGTTCCTGACCACCACCATAATCAGAACCACCGCACCGTTAATATATATCTGTTTAACGGAATATGTAAGTTATATTATAATATTTCTATATTGGCATTATCTAATATATATTCTCTGTATTAATAGGACGACAGATCTCTCGATATTCCGTCAACGTTTATATAAATAACACAATGATGTTTGAGAGGTACACAAAGTTGTACACAAAAAGTATTTGTTAATTCTCAATCAGTATCTTTATGGTATCAGTATGCACTTCAGATACTACAATATATAGTAACAAAAACTGACATCATCACATGCACCTCTCCGGTGATCTCTTGTTGCTTACCCTATACATACAATTATACTAATTTTGTATATTCTAAGTTACGTAAGGAAACAATAGTAAACAACAATACCTTGAATTTAGGCCGCTATAATTCATAATGTAGCAATATTGTAGTATTATATACAAGGCTGTATATTTGTGTATAATTACATTACTCAACTATGTTTTGCTAATGGGTTTAATGTTCTGTTTTTATGTTATAATTATATTATATTATACTATCTTAGACTATTACATTATCAGCGATAAAGCATACAAATAACACTTTTACTGTGCTTGAAAATGGCTGTTGGGTTTTGTGTGTTTTTATTTTCATATTGTAGAAATAAACGATGGCAGATGGTCTATTTTTACCTAATTCATTATAATATACGCGACCTGCGCACTAAAAAAAAATAAATCTAGGTCACTGCGCAATAATTGTACCCACGACGTTGTCCTACGAAGTATATTGATCATATTAATACTGTATGTTAGTTCTACGAGTTCAATCGACATAAACGCTTCAAACAATACGATATAACATACAGATGGGATATTCAACGAATAATAAACTAAGTTTGATACGTATTATTTCAGTATCGAATATGCAATGTATGCATGTAAACACATTTGGGTAGTCTCTGTAACTATTTGTGCTTGGAATTACTCATTTTCAGGTGTATATGCCCTCTACGTAAAGCAAAACAACCTTCGAAGAGTCTACCAACAAATTCCAAATCAAGTAAAAGTGAATACTACTTAATTGAACGTGTTGTGTTCTTCAAAATACATTTCATCATTTAAGTTTCTCATGTCACAGAATTAAATCCTGACTGAAATGGTCACTATTGTTATGAACAGGAGCTTCCTGTTCAGGGAAGGGGGAACTTCGTCTCGCTTGGTTGATAACACTTACATGTAGAATTACCAGATTCGACCCCCAAATGAATATACATTAGTTCATATCAGATAGTCCAGTATTGAGAATATGAATTATAGATAGCAACTGCAAACTCACATTGGTAGATTCCAATTCCAATTGTCTTTCCAGAATTGTAAACAAGTATGACCTGTGAATCACCTTTATGACAGTTATCACACGGCAATGCACACCGTTTCATCCCATGATTCCATGCAAACCTCTATTTGTAAGGTTGAGGTAATATAAAAACCATAGAACAAAGGTTGCTGACTTGTAGTAACATTGGCTTAGTCTTGCACCGTCCTTAGTTTGAATGCACATCAAAACTGCATTTGAATAAGAAGAAGACATATACACGCGAATGTGAAATAAGAATAAACTTATTTGCAGCATTGTGCTTTTAGTAGTTTAGTAGTGTCCGATCTATCAGCTGTGGCTACTCCTCCCTCCCATCTCTTCTGGTCGATTATATTAAGTGTTTTATTGTTGATTCCTTTCTTCCAGCTGTCGTAGCGATGGCAGAGCCAATAAAGTCTATCGTTCATGACCTTGTCTATTACCATGCCATTCTTGGAGAATTCAGAAGTAAAGGATACTTTGTTGATAGCGATAAAATGGCGAATGATATAAAAGTTATCTTGGATTTGAAATTGGATCAAACAAAAGAACTTAAAATGATGGCAGTCGGGTGTGGGAATGGCAAGTCATGATTTTTTTGTATAATTAAGGAGAAGCTTTTAGTTATAGACTAATAATTTGTTCCACACTTTGGCAATATTTTTTTTGCCAAATGATAATACTGTTTGCCACAAATGTTGTGTCATTGAATATATCCAATAATAAAAATATCAATTAGATGTAAGGCTACTCATTATTCAATACTCCTAATTCTAATTCCTCTGTTAACCCCACACATAGCAACAAATTGAAAAAAAACTGATATTCTGTGTAAGGTGTTGGCCATATTTGAAATGCTTTACGATTGTATAATCGCGTAATATACTATAAAATATGCGAATTATAATAATGGTTTTGTGCCACATCCATTTCCAACTGCATAGCAATTTTCCTGCAACAGACAATGATTTATTTATTGTATCATAAACACCTCTAGGACAGTCGGATGAGCCAATCATAGACAACTTACTGACTAAGCACGCATCTATCAGATATATAGCAGTTGATCCTGCTATTGAAGAACTTGCAAAGTTTAAACAATTGGTGGAGAATAACAAAGATAAATGGACGAATGTTGTCTTTGACTTCCACGCTATTACCATTGAAGAATATTTAGAGTCAAGTAAAGCAGAACACTATGATTTGATTGTTGCAACACATGCTGCTTATCATTTTAAAGATGTAGAAAATACGATGATTGAATTGTATAACTGTCTTGTTAAAGGTGGAATATTGTTATCAACAATGTGTGAAGGTAAGTGGAAATAACTTTGAACTTTATACAGAACTTGTATAGTGAATTTCACACTTTCGAAGCTTTTATTATTATCAGCGGATCAACACAATCGCATATTATTGTCCAAAAAATCATATACGTAATAATCGGCATCATCAAATCATTATTATCATCCACAAGTGTATTCTCTTGTTTTTTGTAGTAATACCTTCTTGTTTATCGACCTGCTCCAGTACCAAACAAACACATAACATGTGATATGACCAACTTCTGTTCATTTGTAGTGTATAATATAAATGAATTGAAGTTTCTTTACAAAACACTCCCTGTTGGACACCTTGCCTTTACGAACAAATGTTTCCAATTGCCTGGACCGCTGAGCTGATATTGAAATCCTTTGTTTGTTTGCAACATGGCTAGTTGTATTCTGACATTCCGTGAAATCTTTATCAGCAAGAGTAGGCTGTATTATAATGACACATTAAACTGTGCAGTGTATTATAATACGACAGCTTCCTCCTGAAAAAATAATACAATGGCATTATTTAAACAATAGCTTATTAAAAGACAACTGGTAAAAATGATGTAGTAATGGCATATTTGATCTTTGATAATGTGCACTTTTCTGGGAATGCGCTCCAATATATTTCAATATATTTATTTTCATATATAATTAAAAACAAGAATGCAGACCAGTCAAACATACAATGCAACACATGAATTACATGGAACACACATTTATTTGGCATAATAAGATTTTTGCTTGGTACGGCGTTCGTAGTATTGCACGCACTAAAGTTCATTAATGAACGTGGGCTTCGTCATTCACCAACGTGAATGAATGGAAAGTTTATCTCTGATGTGGTGAGATTTCTATGGTAGCTCTCTCGTCGTTACTAATGTCAGCAGATTCATTTGATGAATGTAGATTTTAAGCTCGTGCATGCTGAGTAAAAATCATAGACTGCCAAGTACAGTACTGTTGTTTTGTCCTTTCTCCAACACATGTCCTTATGCACATCATATTTTTGTATCTAGGCCTTCCACATTAGTTTTAATGACAGATGCCAAGTTTGGTTGTTTGCCATGTGGGGTATGAACTTTGTTTCCCCTTCACATCACCAACCATCGTTCTAGTCCAACTAATGATGTCCTGAAAAGTCCGGATCTATTGTAATATTTCCCAACAATGATGTCTATTGACGCTCTTGCACACACTGTACATTCAATCACAAATTTCTCTGATCCACTTGCCTTATATACTTTTCCAGTCCACCAATACATGTACATTTTTAGCACATGCTCCATTATTTCAACTTAATCAATCAGGCATATGATAATTCTCATCATTTGCTTAATAACTGATTCTTTCTTGAACCACAAAATCATGGATTGTCTGGAGTGTTATAGGCTCATATGTAGACCCACTATATTACCACGTGGTATTAGACTATCATGAAATATTATAACCATGTGGACAGAAATTAACATTTCTAGTACAACTGAATAAGACACAGTATTCAAATTTGCTCATATCTACAAGATTACTACTCTGTCTGTCAAATACTATAATGATATTCTAAAGAGTAAATGCTGAGATGTTGTCTATCTACCATTAGTCACACACTATATTATATTGCAGTCAATAGATAATATTCTCCATGTCTTGCTGGCAGATGATGTATCCACATCCTTGCCAAAACAAGGGCAGAACAAAATTTGACACTTTGAACTGGTGGAAATACCAATTATTGAGTTTACCTAATAGGAGATGGATAATGCATATAAGAAAAATCCTGTTTGATATCTATTATGATTAAACAATTCTTTCAGTTATGTACACAAAAAGGTTACAAGAGTTACAAGAGCTGCATGTTTTTCATTGACATTGGCATTTTTTTTTACCTCGAGCTTGTGTCATTATATACATAGTCATTTATTTCGGGATTGTATATTATTTTATTTTTTCACAAAGGCATGGCACGTTATCGAAGACTCATAAACATATTGCCATGGCAACAGCTATGATAAACAACCTGATTAAGATAGATTGGCGTCCTGGCTTACTAAACATTAGGGTCACTGAACATTGCTAATGGGGAAGAGGGTCTACAGCTGCTTAAAGTATATACCGTGAATATTAGGACGTACAGTGATGAGCAACATTATTGGATTCAGTATACCCACTTTAATCAGGCTGTCTGACAATATACGGTTCATTCAAACTAGGAATTAGAGTGGATTTTAGTATATTGACATAGAATCACATGCATGTTGCTTTCCTATGATGTCTGTTAAAGCCATCGCCAACAGCAAAAATGTCGAACAAACTTAATAACTGCGTTCTGTTTGCACTAGGTAACAGGATAAAACTGTTTTCACTAATCAGACAGTACTACAAAGACCCGCTGTATCACTTTATTGGAGCTGCTGACATAGAGAATATCTTCAAACGTAGAGTTCCGAACATCCGATACAAGGTTACAAAGTGCGAATTTCGGATTGACGTCAGTGAAAGCTTTGATGAAGAATCTCAAGCAGGTTGCCGTATGATTGATTTCATAACTACGGTTCATAAGTTTAATGAAACATGTACACCTAAAATAAAGAAAACCATACTAGAGTATCTGCGAAATGAGTGTTGTGAAAAAGAGGGGAATAAGTTAATTTCTAGCACAGGTGTAACAGCTTCATTTTTTTTCAAAGATTAAATTCATTGGGAGTTTCACAAATAATCTATATTCCAGTTGATCAGTTGAAAGTAACCTAAGATAATCAAATCCCTTGGAATAAATAAGTCATTCAAATAATGTCTTGTTAAACTTTTCTTATGTTTTTCTAATAATCGACATCTATCCACACAATGTAAAATAGTGTTATTTTTGATAGAGATGCATGATGAAGTCAATTAGCGAATTGATGTAATAAATCGTGAATTAGAGGGGGATACTATTTATACTATACATACAATTAGACCGGCAATCTGGATTTGTGACAAAGAAATGAGGGAAAATATGTGATATTGCTATAAGTGGTTGTCATCTTTTAATATTGATATTTATGTAATTCAGAATTTTGTTGGTATAGACATGTGAATTTGAAGTTTAGGTTGAAATCTAATTCAATGATAAAAATAAAGCTCTTAGCAATAAATACAAAATGTTGTCTACCCAGTGTTACAATTGTTGTAATGTACATGTTCACCACTGATATGAATTTCTCGACAAGTGTCACATATGAATTCAAAAGTCACATTTGTGTTCACCCATGACAGTGTATATTTTTGATACATTAAACAAAACGTCATTTTCGATAGGTAGTACTTTACGTTTATTGTAAATCATTAATAAAAAGAGGTCAGTATCAAGTCAATTGTCCGACGTATCAAATTGTCCATGTATTTAATTCACTATGATGTGCTGAAATTGTTTGCTAATTGATCCTATCTGAACCTAATCATAATCAGCATGTACATTACTTACAAGTGTATACCACCACTCTGAGGCTCAGCACTTACCTACAAATAAGTAAGATATTATCAACTTACAATAAAAAAACAAACATAATCGTCTCCCATCTAGTATATGTATAACTAAAAGGCTGATGTAGAAAATGTGAACAAACTTCTGATACAACTAGATGTGAAAAAAGATGAATCTTTCATTGATCTACAACAAGACACTTGTAAATCAGTTCTCCGTTTTGATAGACTGTTAGCAACAGTGTCATGAACGATGAGAGTAAAATGTAGTAATAGAATGCATAATAGTAATCACATAGTATTTGTTATTTAGGTGTTATGCAACACTTGTGCTAATCGCCACCAATGGTTTTTTTTGTATCGTGTTCCATGGAGATTGTATACTGACTCCGTTTTAGTCATGATATGAAGAAAACATGTTAGTGGTTTACACGTTAGGTTATTCAATTGTTGCCATGTATTCCTAAATGCGTTTTCAGCTTGCTGTAATATGGATTTTTTAAAACATTTATCAATATTTTATATAACACTAATTCATGAAATGAATGATTAATTCACCATCTGCCATACACAACACAGTTTCGGCTTCAACTTTCTTGTCGACAAATCGTTGGAACAAAGTTGTTAATCCAAGGCGTTCAAGAATTGTTCCTATTATGAATGGCAGCTCAATGAAAAGGGAAGTACGCCCTCTATAAAAAAAACGACCATAATAAACTACCGTTTATACGTAATATAATACTCTATACGCATGTAAACATAACATACGCCCTCAATATATTAGAAAGTGTAGGGCGTACACTATTGCATGCAGTGTAAATGTACTGTATTTAACTTTTCAAAGCATACCCTGATTTTGATTTAAAAACAGTTATTTAAAAGTTAGTGGCCTTTTTATTAGTGTTTCCATTGAAATGTGTTTATACAATGCTCTTTGAAACATTCACACTTAAATCGTTCACAATTAACAGAGCCGCTAATTGTCATCTCTATTATTTCTGTACCAGTGACGACATTGAAAGCAAACGAAGCCACTTACTTAGGATAGACCTAAATAATTAACCCTTAAAATGTCATTGAAAACAAATGAACGTCAAAAAGTTAAATAGTTTTAAAGTTGAAATGAAACTGAGATAATTACCATTTTGTAAAAAAAAATTATAAAACGAATCATTCGCTACATATGTGTAACTTATAGAAATACCCGGAATCGAGGCACACACAACTACATATTTGCTGCTTTGAGCCATAAATAGATCCGCTATTTTCCAAGGTGTCAACAAAGGGGCGGTCTTTATGTAAATTCAGGAGATGACAGCTGACCGTGTCAAACTCCTTTGTCGGCGATTGAGGTTTGATATGTAACATATGGCTCTGACCTGTGGGTCATTCACGGCGCGTGGTGAAGTTGGCATTTCCTGTTACTAATAATTGCTTTTAATCGTTCTGTTTGTTTGTTCCATGTGTCTTTGCTTTATATGTTTTTTTTTCCAATACAAAATTGCTATAGCTAAAAGGTAAAATAACTTCCGATTTGGGGTTACGATTATTGCTTTCTGAGCACGGTTCATAACCCTATGTTCAGGCGGTATTTTTATTTTACTCTTTGGTGTCTGACCAATCTTCGACTGACAGTATGAAACGAACAGAAAGACGTCCAAATAAAAATCAAAAGGCAGAAATCAATTGACACCCGCAATAGAGCTACGAAACCGCAGCTACGGCAAGACGCGTGCAGCCGAAATCACGTGTCATATTTATTCTAAATAAATTACAAGACCAAGAATGCGTGTTGCCCACGCAAGTAGCTATGGGCCTACAGCTAGTGAGCTCTGTTCATGATAACAATGAGAACGTTCACAAAGAAAGAAATAAAAAAAGTCGAAAGAAGTACAGTACACAATACCGGAGGAAAATATGTTTTCTGGCGGAGGGATCCATGATTGACAAAATCGAAACGCCACCGGCTACATCGAATAATCATTCATGCAGTAAGTCATTGACTGATTTGTTATTTATTATATATGGTAATTTATCGTTGTTCATATATAACGAGATCGGCAAACTATTATAACATTTCAGCGAAGTTCGCCATACTGTGATCTCCGGCACGGTAAAATAGTTTAATGTATAAATAAAATGTGTTGAATTCACTATATATTACTGTACACGAGAGTGCCTGAACGTGCTGTTCACAGTTTAGTGTATGTGTGAAAAACTGCATCTTCCTTGCCATGTTGCTGGTTTTGCGACAGGAAGTTGAAGGCTTGTTTTCTGGTCGGTTGAGGTGTCGATCTGCTATCCAATAAACACACGTTTTCACTCATTGTAAGGACCAGCAATTGTAGAACATTTGCATTTTTCCGCAAACCACGATGACCCAAAACTGGTACTGAAAGTCATCGATAAGTTTGAAAGAGCGGGGTAAGACTCCACATTTTATTGGATTATTAACTATATTACTCACCAAACAAAAATGAAATGTACCGTAATTACGTCTAATACATTATTATTATTATTATTATTATTATTATTATTATTATTATTATTATTATTATTATTATTATTATTATTTATTACCATGCTAATCCAAATTTGGTTGCTTGAACAATTTCGCCGGCGTCCCCTATTTTTGCGATTTAAAAAAAATGAATGCCAGGCTAGTTAGTTTATTTTAGAAAGCTGGTGAACGTCTGGCAAGAAAAAATGGAGGCCGAACGTGTGTAGGATCTAACATAGATCGTATTTCGCCCACTTTGTCTTTGTTTGCTA
The DNA here is from genome assembly GCF_978046115.1 of Saccoglossus kowalevskii. NCBI lineage: Eukaryota > Metazoa > Hemichordata > Enteropneusta > Harrimaniidae > Saccoglossus > Saccoglossus kowalevskii. The sequence goes on along the minus strand of NC_140645.1, from coordinate 23,682,073 downwards.
CCATTATGATTTTTTTAGAATAAATAATAGCTTATAGTAAAAAAATTTTACCCTTCAAGTTAATCAAAATAAATACATGTAAATAAATAAATAGATTGTACTTGTCATCTTTGTTTGGGTTTTCTCAACCTTCGTCGCTTGTTTGTTTTTCGCTGAGCTTTCACCTATTTGGTGGACTTGTATTCTGAATCCCTTACTCTGATGACATCCAAATTTATCCATGCTAACAGGCTCAGTGCATTAACATGTAGCTCTGTAGCCATGTTTGCAGCCAGCTGTCCATGGTTAAAAATAAAAACATTCACATTATTCCCAAGGGATATCTCATTTGACCCATGCCTTCGGTCTTTTGGCAGCATGCCCCACATCACATACTAGTAGTGGAGACTTTCATTCTGGATTTGTGAGGCCATGCTTGACTCCCTCCAGCACCTTTTCGTCTTTCAACTTGCTTTTCACAGGCTGAACTACATTGGCGATTGCTGGTGCTTCGGGCGTCTGTAATGGCATGTATGTACACTTGCAACAACTGCATCCTTCCCAGTTTCCATGATTTGGTTATTCACTTGAGCTAGAATAATGGTTCAAAATAGCTTGTGTTTGTTTACTCATGGCTGCCACATTCCCTGAATACAAAGAAAATGTGATACTAATTAACGTGTGCATATTTGTTGCCAGCATGACAACATGGAAATTGCAAAACTTGATGTAGTGACATGAATTATATAACAGAAAACTTGGGACTGATTTTGTCAACCAAAACGGTGTTGTTTATCTAAACTAAACTTTTTCCTCCAGAAAACGTATCTTAGGTAGCAATTTCTTTGATAGGAAATGCTGAAAATGTTATTTTGATTTGACATAACACAGTTAAACATAATGCTGAATATAAAAAATGCCAGTCTAACTAGTTTTCAAGAAAACAGTGTTTAAATCTGTGTGAAATATTATGTTACCTGCCAAACAACAGCACTAATAAGTAACCATTATTTTGCCTTATTGCAGCACCATGGAAAGTCTGGAACGCATTGTCAACCTTGATCGGCCTGTCAAACTTGTTTTTCATCATCCAACTTTTTACCTAATTTTAAAGTAAGGAAAAACTAGAATATATATATATATATATAATGGTCAAAAACATATTTCTTTGACATGCAGCTATGAATAATATGACTGTTTAATTCGTCATGTACACATATTCCCATTAAGTGCGTAAACAGAAGTTTGTTTTGCTTGTATGCTAAAAATAAAAACCATGGAACATTTGCCCAAGACTTTTAACTCTGTTTGCTGGCCGATTCAATAATCCTTTTATATACATGCACATTATATACAATGAAATAAAATGCAGGAAACTGGCCATTTACCGAAAAATAGTGTGAATACCTGAAATTGTGATTTTTTATTTAGATTGTTTAAAATAGTATGTAAGCGCCAGCAGCCTCCATACTTTTCAAGGAACCGTCATGATTCATAGTACAACATGGTGCATGCTGTAAATAACACTTTACATACTTCATGCCTTCATGTTTATATTCCCACTTACTGCGCTGGACACAACTGTTTGACATGATGTGTCGGTCTAACATTTTGCCTGAAAAAAAGAAGCTGGAATTATAATGTACACTCATCATTCGAAAATCAAAATTTCTGAACATGTCAAATTATAATTTGTATTGTAAATATTATTCTCCACGTGTTAGTGCTAATTCACAACGTATATATATCACAACTGCCAACACCTTTTTATGCTGAAACCATTTTTTTACTGCCACGCTGAAACGTATATTTAAAGTGGACACAGGAAATTAAACATTCGATTAATTGACAATGGTATTACTCACCCGTGACGACGGAAATGACACTGACGAAACCTCTTGATATCCAAGAACCATCAACTGACACAGCAATGTTGACCGTTTCGTCCGAAGTGGCTATTTTGCCGTTTTTTAACTTCAGATCTCGCACTTCTTTAGCAGCTGCGTTGAATTCATTCAAAAAATATCTTGTTGGCAAGGGCTTCACAGTGTTCCTTATAAGGGTGATCCGAAACAGGTGGCGGAAGTCTGACATAACTAGTATATAATTATATTAAAGCTCTACGGCCTCTGCCAACTGCCCATATTCCCAATAAAATCTGTTGACTTCAAAGTGTTTATCAATTTTGGTCGAAGATGTTAACTCCGCAGCTTGGTCACATTCATGGTTAGAACAGATGAATGCGAATTGACTGTCCCATCCTTGCCGAGATCGTTCACAAAACGTCAAAGTTCTCACTTTACATAGTGCGCATACCACAACCTGCTGTAAACATTTGTTCAGGGGATGGACGCCTATCACTCGAATAATTTCTTAACTTGTTTCTGTGGGTGGATCTATGTCTGCAGACACCAGTTTACTGGCCGATGCGGACGATGGTTGCGTGTTTTCTTCAGTTGAAGCATTGTGTTCCTATTCGGACTTGAGAAAATATATCTGACATACTACTTCCAGAGTCCGGTGTTTTACTGTAACCTGTTGCTTGTTGTTGGATCTCACCCGGATGATTGTTTTTCAGCCACAACTTTCTTTCTTGCGGCATCGGATTGGAAACTTTCATCTTCGTCGAACCCTTCCTTTTTTTTATTCCACAAGCCATTGTCAAAAAAACGTATGTTTTTAAATAATAACACATGCTTGTGAGGGTAATATCACGATTTGTTGCCTGCCCAAGGGATGGTTGTTATGACCATAATATTGATGATGCCAGAGCCGAGCGCGAGGGCATCATCTATATTATGGTCATGACCAACAGCCCGAGGGCAGACAACAAATCGTGATATTGCCCGAATAACGATGTGTTATTTATTTTATCAGATCGAGCAGACATCTATCATGACAATCACAGCTACCATACATCACTCACACCCACTCTCCCACAAAATAACAACACTTATATTTGAAGTATGCAATATTTTATTTTATCTAATATAGCAAATTTCAGATTACTCAATAACATACATACATTGTTTGCTGGAGAAAAAAAAAACGAAATACGAATATTCTTTTTAGTAACCGTGTTTCAGCAATGTGAATTAGTCATATTATCGAGAATAACTTTTTTGAAATGTTATTTGATCATGCCGTGGAAGTGACTGAAATCACTTTCTCACTAAAGTATCACACCTATTCTCAAGCCACACAGTTTTAGAGCATTTTTGGCTAGCATTAGCGTGGAACGCGTACAAATGCTCACAGCGTAGAACGCTCTGCAGCGACTCCGGCTGCAACGTTTCAGTGGCGTTGTTTTGCTTCATATAAAAAATACCCTACACATCAAAACAAAGTATCTTACTTAATATCCATTCTGACACGTTCACTGTCTATTTCGGATGACTAAAGTTCCTTCAAAATCACGAATGCAATCCCGAAAACAACAGCGGCCGGAGCAGCACCAGTGTTGCGAACGACAATTTGTTACATCCATGTGATAATATCCAATTAGCGGGCAATTTTTATTCAATGTCATGTGATCGAGTCTCAACCAATCACATCATCCGTAACAAAAGTGAGATGTGATAATAATAAAAATCGTACGTTGGATTGCGCAGGCGCAGAAAGCAACAAAATGACGCAAGTAACGCTGTATGCAAATTAACCCATTAAAAACAATAACATTTGTTTTATTTGAATAACTTGTAGTAGAACTTTTAAATTTTGCAGAACAAAGACGTTTATAGGTAGATTTGAAAAAAAATATTAAAAAAAACGGAAAAGTGCACATGTTGGTATTTCTGTGCTTTATTTTCTATTGTATTTCTGTATTGTTAGTGGCTCATTTTAAATTCACTTTTGTACATTATGCCTGCCAAAGAAATAGGTGAAGTTGCAATGAGAAACAGACAGAGATAGAGATTTTATGAAGCTGTAGTTTGAAATAAAATTTGTATTCTGACGCACAGCAGCTGCACAGTTGGGGAGTGGTGTCATTTGCGTGATGTTTGGATTGCAGTTGAAAACTCTGATATATCTCGATGGCCTGAGAAACACGTGACCCAAACGGAGGCTGAATAAGTTCTGTGAAGAAGTAAAATATTTAGGATATTGGGGCTACCCTCCTGCAAATTGCCAAGACAGTTATATCACTTCATGAACTAACAGACAAGAACAGATGTTCGATTAAGATGACATCATCTCAGACACTTTTATGGGGCGAACAATCTTGATATGTCCAGGAATGGACTACAGTGGCAGTTATATTTTAACTACATCACCTTATGTTGATTGTTGATACATTTTAAATCCCCTGACAGTATCTGGTGACCACCGGTGGGTACATTATCACTGCTTTTCACACCCACCACGCATAATTAAAACTTGCATTATTATAAGATTAAGTTTTGACCATATTATTACATTTCGTTTTTATCATTCACTAGAACCTCATAAAAATATGCTAGAGGAAGGGAGATCCACCTGTACAGAATACATCACCTAACCGAGATTACATGTCGGAAGTCTTGGAAATTTCCAAGATAAATGAACCTGACTTTAAATAGGACAAAAGTGACTAAAGACAGAGGACGCCTGGCAGGATGCCACATGCAACACAGATTTTCCAACCTGTTCTCGTTGTATGTCTCTATTGTACAAGAGATAACAGCATCAGTCATTGTAAGCTCATAAACTAGTGTTCTCTATCTTAGTGTCATTCATGACTTGTTAAGTTTAGATCACCACCAGCACATACTAATTTAACATTTTTATTAATTTGCATTCTGCCATCACATCTAGGGAAATACGTTTGCACATATAACTATGTATGTTAAATAAATCATTCTTTTCGAGTAGTGATGTGTCGCATTAGACTATGGATAGCTTTTTTTATCAGTTTGATCTTTTTTATATGAACAGCAGAAGTTAATATCTATACCACTGGGTTTTTGAAACAAATTTTGAATGTCTTAGAATCTATTCCAAATGCCGGGACACCCGGGAAAATAAAGCAAAACAATTTATTGTGCCATACAATTAAAATACTGCTTTTTCACTTCCAATAGTGAGTCAAGTATATCATTCACAGTGACAATGATCGGTATACATCGGTAATGTTTATGGTCAGTGTTTTTAGTGCGCATTTCTAATATCTAGTTTTCCGGCATGTCACACTGGTTCACATGCTGTCAGTAGCAGCAATAACCGTTCTATAAATAACGATCACGATCACATGAATATTCATAAGATACGTCGGTTTGCATTTATAATGAGCATATATTCCCATATAAACGGCATCTCAGTCTGTTCCTGACCATCACCATCATCGTAACCACCGCAGCGCTAATGTATATAGCTGTTCAACGTAATATGTAAGTTATAATATAATATTTCTATATTGGAATTATCGAATATATATTCACTGTGTTAATATGGCGATATATCTGTCAATAGTCCCCCAACGTTTATATCAAGCTGATAATACAATGAGATTAGAGATATTGGACACAACAAATATTCTCATTCGGAGTGTTTATGGTATCATCATGAACTTCAAATACTTCAGATAGTTTATTATATATAAACAATTATACTAATTTTGTGTATTGCATGTTACACAAGAAAACAATAGTACAACAAGACCTTGAATTTAGGCCATTATAATTCATAATGCAGGGATATTGGAGTATATATAAAGCCTTATGTGTGTGTATGTTTTGCTATAGGGTTTAATGTTTTCATATTGTAATACTATATGGTGGTACATGTCAAACAATACAGCCAACACATGACACATTTACAATACTCGAAAATTGCTGTTGGGTTTTGTGAGTTTTTATTTTAGTATTGTAGAATTAAACGATGGTACATGGACTATTTTTACCTAATTCATTATAATCTATGCTACCTGCGCACCAAGACAAAATAAATCCCGGTTTAATGTTTAATGTTTATGGTCTGTGCATAATAATTGCCCCCACAACGTTTGTTGGTCGTATTAATACTGTATGTTAGTTGTATTAGTTCAATCAACACAACCGTCTCAAACAACAAGATATAACATACAAATAGAATATTCTGTGCTCCGAATTAGGATTACGTATAGTGATGTCTTTTTATAGAGGCTGTTCGAAGACACATTGCATACTATTACCTCGTTGGTACACTATTGTTTTTATCATTTTGGTAATTGTTTGTACGTGCTACGAATTTTGAAAGTCATTATAAAATGTAATGTTTTTTTTTCACTGAGCAGAGGAAGGCAACTTCACGGGAAATAAGAATTAAGCATTTTCAGCTTCATAATCCCTCTACATAAAGCAAAACAAACATCAGAGTCCAACAACAATAATCTACGATTTAAAAAATATTTAGTTTGTATTTTAGCAATTTGGCAACAATTTAAAAATATGCATGTGACTACAAATCCTGGACCAAATATTTTTTTTTTATAAATCGTACGTATTAATTATTTGTGTATGTTATTTCGTAACATACCACGACATAAACGTGGCAACTTCATTATATCCTATAGCTCCAAGTTTATTCTACTGATCTATGATATTGTTACTGGTTGGAATCAACAGATTAGGAAATATAGATAGTTACTGCAAACTCACATTGAAATTGAATGATATTAAATGGACTGACAACGAATTGTCAAATTGCAGGGAATTGGCAGCAAACATAACTGTTTACAGTTTGGGTAATGATGTAAATGACATTCTACAATCGCCCGGCTAAGATGCAGTAATTCAGTAGCATCAGCGCATCAGAGTTTATTATTTTGACCGAGCAGCATATTGTCACAGTGTGAGGCCTGTTGATATTGCGAGAGATACCCACATAATGCGCCCTGGACAAGGGGTTCTTTCACTGCTAGTCTGGGGTAGTCAAGACACGCACACCAAAATAGCAAGTTAAAAATCTTGGCTTTAATACTTCTCAAAATATTTACAAGAAACAAAACACAGAATAATACAACGCCAGTACCAGTTTCAGGTACACCACCAGGGTTTCCACAGGAGCCAATCAGAATGTGGTCTTGTTTGTAGCTGTCTCCCGATGACATGCAGGCACTGGAAGTAGTCAGTCAGTATATCAGTCAGTATATTCTTTGTTATTTAAGTCACAGCCACACCTGGAAGATTCCAACTGTCCTTCCAGAGTATAATCACCTTTATGACAGTTAAAACACGGCAATGCACACTGTTTCGTCTCAGGATTCCATGCACAACTCTATTTGCAAGGTTTGAGGTGATATAAAACAACATAGAAACATTGGCTTACTATCGCACTGTCCTTAGTTTGAATGCCCATCAAACGTTCATTTGAAATAAGAATCAACTGTGATTTGATACATTAAGCTGTTAGTAGTTGTAGTGTCCGATCTATCAGCAGTGGTTACTTCTTTCCATCTCTTTTGGTTGGTTATATTAAGTGAAATTAATGTTCATTTCTTTCTTCCAAGTGTCGTAGCAATGGCGGAGCCAATAAAAACTATCGTTCATGACCTCGTTTATTACCATGCCATCCTTGAAGAATATAAAAGTAAAGCATACTTTGTTGATAGCGATAAAATGGCGTATGATATAAAAGTTATCCTGGATTTGGAATTGGATCGAACAAAAGACCTGAAGGTGATTGCAGTCGGATGTGGAAATGGCAAGTCATAATTATGTTGTATAGACTACTAATTTGTCCCACAATTTGAAAGTATTTTATTTGCCAAATGGTATTACTGTTTGCATATTGCCGCAGATCATTGAATGTACCCAATAATAAAAACATCAATTAGATGCATGGCTACTTAATAGCTTCTACGCGTTTCTAGTTACCAACACATTGCTTACTTCAATTTACGGAAATAAACGCCGTGACATTGTTCAATTCTATTGTGGATATTCGACGATTTCGTGAGTAAATTGAACAACCGTTTTCTTTGAAAATGTAAATGATTCCAGTAGTAAATTACATGATGCTGATTTTTGTAGATACTCTGTGTAAAGTGTTGGCCATATTTAAATGTTTTACCATTGTATAATCGCGTAATATAATATAAACCCCGCGAATTATAATAATGGTTTTGTGCCACATCCATTTCCAACTGCATAGCAATTTTCCTTCAAGTGGCAATGATTTATTTATTGTATCATAAACACTTGTAGGAGAGTCGGATGAGCCAATCATAGACAACTTACTGACTAAACACCCGTCTATCAGATATATAGCCGTTGATTCTGCTGTTGACAAACTTGCACAGTTTAAACAATTGGTGGAGTATAACAAAGATAAATGGAAGAATGTTGTCTTTGACTTCCACGCTATTACCATTGAAGAATATTTAGAGACAAGTGAGGCAGAACACTATGATTTGATTGTTGCAACACATGCTGCTTATCATTTTAAAGATGTAGAAAATACTATGATTGAATTGTATAACAGTCTTGTTAAAGGTGGAATATTGTTGTCAACAATGTGTGATGGTAAGTTGAAATAACGTGGATTTTTACAAAAGTTGTTTAGTGAATTTTACAAGTCCAAAATTAACAAAACAAAACAGTGTATTTATTATACATTTAAAAAAATGAATGTTAAGCATAGAGCTTTGTTATACTATATAAATTCTACATTTACTATACATTCAATCTCTAAAATACCTATTTTATATATCTTAATATACATATAAGGATTAGTATTAAAACTTGTGAAGCTTTTATTATTATCAGCGGATCATCACAAAATTTGATCACTTTTTTGGAGTAACAATATACATATTCACATATTATTGTCTGAAAAATCATACATCAAATCATCATCAAATGTATTCTCTTGCATTATGTACTAATACCTTCTTGTTTATCGCCCTGCTCCAGTACAAAACCACCCGTATTTCAGGAGGCATTTGGTCTTAAGTTCAGTCATAGTGAAATCTGTCTTTTTGTATAAACAATTAAGACCATTTTCAAGCTTTGATTCCAATGACAAACTGATAGTTTTTACGTATTCTCAAAGAAGATTGCTCTGGTGGAAGCCAACTTAGGTTGATTCCACTCTTCGATGTGTAACGTGCCACACACATGTTGTTTATATGTTGATCTAATCTTGTGATGATATGACCAAATGATGGGTTTCTTTGCATAATGCTTCTTTGTTGGACACCTTGCCATTACGCACAGATGTTTCCAATTGCCTATGCCGCTGAACTGATATTAAACATCCTCTGTTTGTCTGCAACATTAGTTCAGCGAGATTTGACTGCATTATAATGGCACATTAATCTGTGCAGTATATAATATAACAGCTGGGAGAGTGTTTCTGGTGCTGGCTTCTTCCTGAAAAGTAATACCAAGGCATTATTTGCAATCAATAGCTTATTAAAAGTTAATTGATAAAATTGGCATAAGAATGACATATTTGACCTTTAATAATGTGTATTCTTTCAATATATTTAGATTCATATATAGTTGGAAACAAGAATGCACAGCAGTCAAACATACAATGCCACACATGATTTACATGGAGCTCGCATTCGCATAATAAGATGTTTGCTTGGTATGGCTTTCGTCTCTAGCAGTATTGCTCGCACCAAAGTTCATCAATAAACGTGGTCTTCACCATGCACTAACGTGGTTGAGCGGTGATGTTATCCCTGATGTAGTAAGATTGCTATGGTAGCTTTTCTCAATATTTTCAATGCAAGCAGATTGATTTGATGATTGCAGATAGTCTGCTTGTGCATGGTGAGTGAAACTCATACACTGCCAAATACAGTACTGTTGTTTTGCCTTTAACATATGTCCTTATACACATCTTATTTTTGTAACCAGGCCTTCCACATTAGGTTTCCAATGACAGATGCCAAGCTGGCTTGTTTGCCATGTCGGATATTAACTTTATTTCCTCTTCACCAATATCTTTACTTACATGATCATTGAATGACTTTACCAACAGTCGTTTTGGAACATCTAATGATGTCCTGACAAGTAATGTAATGCAATTGTAATGTTTTCCATTCATGACGTATATTGACCCACTTGCCAATACTTTAGATTCAACATCAAATTTCCCTAATCCACTATCCTCATATACCTTTCCAGTCCTCTATTATATTCACATCAGTCAGTCATGCTAAGATGTGTTTTAAATATTTTTGTTATTATAAAACATCTCTCCAACTTCATCGGTCATATATATCATAAGTCTATGGATTGTTTTGCATATCAGATGCGTTTCGATACCACGTGCTATTTAATTAACATGGAATATTATAACCATGTAGAGAGAAATTAAATACCCAAATCTGTTCATATCCACAATATCAATATTACTACTCTGTCTGCCAAATACCATAATTACATTCCAAAGAGTATTTACCATTATTCATACCCTATATTATATCGCATTCAATAGATAATATTCTCCATGTCTTGCTAGTAGATGGTACATCAACATTCTTGTCAAAACATCTTGAACTTGTGGAAATCCCAATTATTCAGTTTATTTTATTCACGAGATGGATAATGCATATCAGAAGAATCTGGTGTGATTCTTCAATAATTCGTTCAGTTATGTACTCCAACAAGTACCTAAATGCAGCTTCAAGAGCTGCCTGTATTGCATTCGCATTGGCATTTTTTTTACCTCGAGCTTGTGTCATAGTTCCAACAAAAGAAACATGCATTATTTGGGTAAAGTACACTGTGAATTTCTGGTAGCACAATATTCATGTACGTTGTTCTAATTATTTCATGGTGTAATCATATGACACATGTACGCCATGATTCAAACGAATGCCACAAGTTTGTCTGATCTTCATGAAATTCACTTCTTTCAAGGGTTATTGTTTTGTTCTTTAGCCTGTAGCTATTGGTATATATAACAAACGCCTAATTATTTTTAAAAAAAGGTGTAAGTAATTGTTATTAGACTTTTGACTTCGGCTGAAAAGTAATAAAGTAGCCTATTTGTGATTAATTCAAGTGTGTACTCTTTTGGATCGAACCTGGTATCTCTACTGTGTAAATGTACATCTGCAACGCGAGTTAAATTCCTTACAGGTCTACGCAGTTTTCGTAGCACCTAAATAACATACTATATTTCTTTGTACCTCGTACACACTGGCATTTTATGTAATGTCTTGTACAGTACTTTCACTGTACATTGACCACCAACATACCTTTTGTTAATGACCTTATATTTGTATTACAACTTACATAGAAATGTTGAACAAACTTAATCGATGCGTTCTGTTTGCACTAGGTAACAGGATGAAATTGCTTTCACTAATTGGACAGTACTACAAAGACCCGTTGTATCACTTTATTGGAACTTCTGACATAGAGAAAATTATGAAACGTAGAGTGCCGAACATCCGAAACAAGGATACAAGTAGCGAATATCGGATTGACGTCACTGAAAGCTTCGATGAAGAATCTCAAGCAGGTTGCCACATGATGGATTTCATAACTACCGTTTACAAGTTTAACGAAACATGTACACCTAAAATAAAGAAAACCATACGAGAGTATCTGCTAAATGAGTGTTGTCAAAAAGAGGGAAATAAGTTAATTTTTAGCACAAGTGTAACAGCTTCATTTTTCTTCAAAGATTAAATTCATTGGGAGTTTAACAAATATTCGAGTTATCAGTTGAAAGATTTTGGTATAAATAAGTTAATGTAATAATATTTTTTTTCAAAACTTCTGTTCTGTTTCTCCAATAATGAACATGTATCTACAGCAATGTAAGATAGTAATATTTTTGATATAGGAAAATACACATGCATATGTGTTTTTAAAATTGTTCAATTAGCGAATTAATGATGTAGAAAAATCGTAAATTAAGGAGATACACTGTTTATACTAGACATACAACATTCTGTCATATAATTTGAGTGTAATATTTCAATTTTGTGCTATTATTTTGAACAATGATCAACTTGTTTACGAGGAAATTCAAAATTGACAAAGATTGTACGATGACAAAGCCAAGGAATTCATTCGGATAAATAACTTATGATTTGTGACAAAGGAGAGAAGAACAATATGTGAAATTGATATGAGCGGTTGCTATCTTTTAATAGTGGCTTTTATGTAAATTGTATTCAGAAGATTTATTTTTGGTATGCACATGTGAATTTGCAGTTTAGGTTTTGGAGAACACTTTCAATCTCGTAAGGTTGTATTTGTATCAATGAACCAAATTGTGGTTTTCGAAAGTAGCTAAAATGCTAGGAATTGTATCTTCTTGACCAATAGATATAAACCACAATAAAGTAGCCAAAAATAACTTTATAACAACATGAAAAAAATAAGTTATCGCAACATCTCATTTGTATTAAACGTATTTGCTCGTTAATGTGTCTATTTACGAAATTTCTGTGTTGATCCTCGTAATGGGTATAAGTCAATATCAGGATTATTAGAGGCGTTTTCTTGTATCCTGTCGCATTCAATTTTACGGCGTTTAGCATCCGCATTTGTAACAGAGGGGAAACGTTATATCGTTTTAAACAACAACATTTCCTTTCCATACACAAGCTTAATATTAATAATATTATACGACAAATATCACTAGGTCATACACGTGAGTAATACATAGTAGTGCACCACCAATGACGCCTTATGTATATTGCATGATTAGATTAGTTATTGCTCGGAATATTTAGTAGTGAATTTGGTGAAACAGCTTTGTTTAGAGACAAATATGCTTATTTGTTATGTTAATATTATCAGTATAATAAACATACTATAACACAAAATTGTTCCAATTATTTAGATCGATCGTTGAGGAAAATCTACATCATATTTCTAATGAGGTTTAATTACGCATTGTACATTATTATAATATATAGTAGAAGAAAAACACGACCCACATGCCTATATTGAATGGGGATTCGATACTACATGCTATATTGTGCACATAACGCATGCATTAGCGTAGCGAAACTGTGGAATTGCCTATGGTTGCTGCATTTATCAAAATATGTCATGCAGACTTAGGGGACACGAAACGCCGTAGTGTAAAAATCCATCGTCTGAAAAAAACAGAATAAGAGCTGCCGTAAAGTCCAACCTAATTCAACCCCATACCACCGCAAAATAAATATTCAATGTGATTGAGTTACAGACAACAACAATTTAATCATGATAACGAAATTAAAACTGGTGGTCAAAAACCACGCGCCAACAACCCATCCTTCAGAAGGTTTGAAACAGGGTACCGTCCACTACGGGTGCCGTCTACCGAGTCATTAATATCTTTGATAGCAAAATCCGGGTTGTTTTTTGTCATTTGCATTTAGGATGTACAGCAAGTAAAGGTAGAAGGTCGTGAGACTGTTTTAATGTACTGACGATAAGTCTAACTAAAACAGATGCAGAGTTATAGGGAATTTTGTTAACAAATTGTCGCCTATACTTATAAACAAGTTAGCAACATAATATAGTCGAATTTGTTATGGCTAAATATAATAGTTCTTGAAACGCATACACAGAATATATTTGTACAATATTTAACTAATAAAATTTATTTGCCTGCCAGGTTAAGCACTCAGTGTAAATAATTAACCTCTATAAACAGCAGTATAATTCCCTAGCTATATTTAAATGCTACTGCATGCAAGGCATCATTGAGGCGCATATTCCGGGTAATACGGTTCATTTGTCTGCTTCCTAACTACTAATATATCAACATACCGTCTACTTTTAAGTTATACCATCTTTCAGCCAAGGTGATTGTGTTTCAATATATTTAGTGCCGGGTATAATATATACATATATTATGTTCAACTGTTTGTTAACGTTATTTTACGGATTTGGAATTACATATTTCTTAAATAATTTGTTCCATCGACTAACATTCAAAGTATAAAATAAGATATGATGTTTTAAAAACTAAACAAAATCTCTTCATAAATAATTAGTTTAATTTATACAATTAAAAATAATACTTTACCACTACGAGCAATTGTATGGTTTTGGTCATTAGTGCAAATTTCTGATATCTCATTTAATACGGGCATGCTCCTATTCTCAGGTGACCAATCATGTTACCCAAATTCACATGGTTCTAGTAGCAGCGACAACCGACCTTTCAATAATACGGATTACATGAAATAATGCCCTTCTATAGAGGCAAGTGTATTCGGTCTTGTCCGCGCGTCTGATTATGCAAATCTCGTAAAGGCCACTCAGGTGGAACATTCTGAAAGCAAAAGAAGAAAAAAAGGCTGACATTCCCTTATTGTGTAACCATAGTGACAGAGAATTACGTACATGTTTCTTTCCCACAATGTTTGGCAAGCATATTGTGGGCGTATATCTTACCGATTGGTAAGCATATATTATGTATATGAATATATTGTAGTAAGCATTTGCAAGTCTAGTTACCAGACCCAAAATACTTAATCTTAATACCTATGGGGGATAACATATGCCTAAATATATAAAGTAGATGTCACTATCGGACTTTGACTTGCGAGTTGGGATTTGGACGCCGAGATATTTGTCTGACTAGTAATGAGGTGGTCTATCTACAGTGTAAATGTAAATCTGCCAAGTGAGTCGAAGTTCTTACACGTCTACGTTCTTTTCGCAACACAGGCGTCTGTTAACAATAATAACAGAATGTACTTCTTCGTAATTCGTATGCTCTGGAATTTTATGTGAGGTTCCAGACAATAAAATAACTTCAGTATGCGACGCACATCAACATAATTCCCTTTTTAACAATAATTTTATCTTGTGTTCTTAGTATGTTATGACTTAATACTTGTGTTCTGTTTGTAACTGGGTGAAATTGCTTTCACTAATTGGACAGTATTACCCAGATGCGCTGTATCACTTTATTAGAACTGCTGACATATTGGATATCTACAAACTTAGAGTTCCAAACATTCGATGAAAATTTACGAAGAGCGAATTTCGGATTGGCGTCAATGAAATATATGATGAAGAATCTCAAGCAGATTGCCGCATGATTGATTTCATAACTACCGTTCATGATTTCAACAAAACATGCACACCTAAAATTAAGAAAACCATACTAGAGTATCTGCGAAATGAGTGTTGTCAAAAAGAGGGCAATAATTTAGTTCATAGCACAAGTGTAACAGCTATATTTTTTTACAAAGATTAAATTGATTGGGAAATTCACAAATGATCTATATTCCATTTGATCAGTTGCAATATGCCTTATATAATGAAAGTTTTCGTAAAAATAAATCATTCTAATGGTTTTTACTTTTATTCTTTCAATGTACTTGTAATTACAGCAATGTGAAATAGATACTGAGAAAGACGCACGAATTATTTGGTGTAGTTTATCATAATTTAGGGAAGTACATACACCTGTAATACAATATATACTATTGGACCGGCAATTTAGGGGAAATGGCAACATTGTGTCATAATATAGTTGAGTGCTACAAAAATGACATTTACAACCAAGGATCACGTACTATCATTTTGAACAATGATATATACATGATCAAATTATAGTCGTCAAAACGAATACTTGACTGTATGATAAAACAATGACGAGAATTTAATTCTGAACAACAAAAGAAGAACAATATGTTAAATTTCAATGCTATCATTTAATGTTTGCATTTAAGTAATTGTTATTCAGAATATTTATTGTATTATGCTCATATTAATCAGCAGTTTATGTTATTAGGAACACCGTCAGTCTGGCTGTGTTTGTTTTAAAAATCAACTTATGGTTTGTGAGAGTAGTCAAAATGTATCTCGATTGACAGATATAAACCACAGAAGACACAGAAATATAACTTAACAATATATAACTAAACTAGTATAACTAAATCAGGTTCATATATAATTGTAGGGAAATAACAATATAACAAATGTGTCGAATATGCTTATAAATACAAACAAGTAAGCAACACAATATAGGCTAATTGGTTATGTCTAAAAAATAGTTCTGGAAACACAAACACAAATATTTGTACCATATTCAACTGATAAAATGAGAGATCGTATTCACACTGCCAGGTCAAACAGTCTGTGCAAATATCTAAGTTCTATAAATAGTAATATATTTCCTAGGTTATATTTAAATACCACTGCATGTATGGCGTCATTGAGGCGCAGATTTCGGGAAATAAGGTTCGTTCGTCTGCATTTTAATTACTGATATATAAACATAAATTCATACATTACCAAACTACAAGTAAGTTATACCATCTTCCAGTCAACTTAATTGTGTTTCAATATATTTAGTGCCGGGTTCTAACTATCGATATATTATGTTCAACTGTTTGTTAACATGGCAAGATTATTTAAAAAAAAATAATTTGAATACTATATGCTTCAATCATTCTCAAAAGAAAACAACTTATATTTATACATACACCATCCTGTCATTTACGCTTTCACGCTTTGTTGGAGTTGCACATTTCCTAAATAATTTGTACCATCCACTAACAATCAAAGTATTACATGAAATATGATGTTTTAAAAACTATACAGAAATATAATTTTATAATTAAGCAATGTGACTCACTTCTACCTAGCTCACTCACTCTAAGACAGAGTGGCATTCATTTAATAACCTTGTTATTAATAATTGCGTGCATGCTGTTAAGAGATTTGCCAATTGTGAGCGTTAAAATGTGAACTGAAATTTCAAATCAAGTTAACTAATAAGAAGAAAGCTATATAGATATCTGGGTAAAGTTACATCTGTCGGTGACCTCTGTCACGATTTCAACTAAGAGCCAAGGTTGGACAAATTCCCCTATGTTTCCCAGGTTGAACTATTACCAAATAATGATTGAATGTATGGGATAATATATTTTACTTACATTTATAGTACTTGTAAATAAATTAATAATATGGCCATGAAAATATAAATGAATTTACACCACTCAAATATATAAATAAAATTACATTACAGGGATATGTTCTATGTACACGAAATAATAGGGTCTACTTATCAAATAAAAGTCAGGTATATCGCAGCTGGTCCGAATGGCGTACGAGTCTTCACCACGTGACCGGTCTTTGTTGTATCACGAAACTTGAAGAGTGACATTCCTTCGTTTTTATATTGCGTACAGGTACGGACTTCGGTCGGCGCTGACGAATTCCGCGGATCACTGGAACGACCTCAAACAGAAGACACTTAAAAACGAGCTTTAACTTCAAAAAGGAAACAAGAGGAAAATAAACGACACTACCCACGTCGACGTCAAAAAAAAAGTGAGCAAAATACCCAGCTTTCTTATGCAAAGCATTGTGGATTCAAAAACGCCACTAACGGCCAAAACCACATTTAACCAGACACAGTGGAGGGCGCTATTGAATTGAATTTCTCAATTAAAATACATTCAAATCCTTTTGTAATATTTTATATTTAATTTATGCCTTACATAACACTTCAGTTTAATTTTACTACCAATATGAATTTCCCGACAAGTTAGTGTCTCTTATGAATTCCTGGTCATCTTATGACGATGTTTATTTCTTCATTAGATACATTATACAAACGCGCCATTTTTTTATATGTAGTGATTTACGTATATGTGACAAATGGTCACATTTTTTGGATGTTATTTGTTATTGTCTAGTAATTTGTGTATGTAGGTTATAGTATTGTAAAAGTAACTTAATTGAATAAACTCATCACCTAATATATTTAATTGTCCCTAGTCTGTTGCTTAGTAACTAGTGTACAGGTGTACATGAATCAGGTCATAGTTTAATTTGCAGTGTGCTGGTATGCGAGTGTGAATTGGAAGTTAGTGGTATGCACTTACAGGTGGGTGTATGGAAGTTGACCAGAGTAGGCTGGAGTGATGAATAGAACTGCTTTTGTGATGCAAAGTAGACCAGTGTGCTTGGTAATACTGCAATGTGATGTGGTTAGTTGTCCATCAGATGTCCAGGAGTGAGCATCTCTACTCGTGGTGACTCGTAATTTTACTATCAACTGGCAAGGCGTTCAGGCTTTGAGTTGGTGGGAGTCAGTGGTGACTTCGCTGTATTAGGTCAGCCAAGTATATAGAGTAGAGGTCTGCCAAATTGGTCTTGCAGCTTGGGGATATTCCTGAGACTTGGAGTTTCCACCCTTTGGTGAGGGAGATGGACAAGACACCAGCACATAGAAACTGTAAGTTGAGATTTCAGTTTAATCATTCCCTAGTAGTTCAAATTCAAATGTATCGGGTACGGTAGCCAGATTAAATACATGCATATTATGTTTATTTAGTTGTGTCTAAAACGGAAGGTAGTATGGAATGTACTTGTTCCTTTTCCAGATGACCTGTGAGTGGTGAGCCGTGCGTCGTAATGCATGGAGCATGGAGCGCAGTCTGAGTGGAAGGCTGTGAAGTGGAATTCTGGATTGTGAAGTCAAGCAAGTGTCAGCAAGTGAACGTTTGAACTTGCCGGACATTAGGACAGTCTGAACTTGTGTAACGTGTTCATGAGGTCTAACCGGTTGTATTACCAACTTGTAATGCTAGTTCTTAATTTACTGCTTGTATTTATAACGTGTATGCTTCACGCATTATTGTAATTTTGAGGAGCGTGTAGTCTAGTTTGTCTTATAATTGTATGCCGTTTTATGGATTGTGACATGTATTAATGTAACTAGTAATATTTTCCTTAGCATCATCCCATTGTGTATAGAAATCACTACTAGCTTAATAAAGCGTATTAATTCTGTACCGCACACTGGCGTGATTTCTGCTTGTTATTTATATTGCATGTGCGGTCTGCCAGAACAATCTGACAGTATATATCCCATAATAGTTTACATATACATGTATTATTAAGTAAATAAAAGTTATATTAGGGTAGCGTTGGACGACTGTTCGCAGTAATACGTAGAAATAGTTGTTGACGGACTTCTTTGAAATCTTCCCAAGTGGCCATTGAATGTTGACGTTGATTACAGAATAAAATCTCTACAAGATATCAACACTTTAATACTAGTATCAAAAACATAAATAAATTAGGAGCTAGGTTCTTTGATCACCGTAACAAGGTAACAAAGACATGCATGCAAGTAACGCCAACTTGTAGCCGAATTTGCCGAATCAATTATGTGCCAACAAATGTGATGAAACTTCAATAATAACTGAGCTAGATCTGGGCGAAAACCGCCATTTGAAAATTGTGAAATACTAGTTAAACAAATATACTTAAAAAGGGATAAGTGTATGTTTTCATGGTCAAGGAGTGACTGAATATACCTGTAAATCACAATAAATGGGGGAACTTAGCTGCTTGGCGGAGATATGCATTATGATACTGTGTTTCTTATGTATATTATCAAGCGTTTAAGATTTTGAGATTTCATGCATAATTATTCAATTTGTTTTGCTATCTTTCTATTTCTGTTTCTGTTTAGACTGAAGAAAGGTAAAAACCACTAACAGAATCATTTAATTTGTAGACGTTGTACACTAATTTCCTTTGCTATATCAGATGGTCGCACTGGAACGGAATGGTAATACAGTTGTCGCAAATAATAAAGATCGAGTACAATGTAACTCTTGTATCTACTCTCAAATCTTGGTATAATAGATCCTTACCATAATCAACAATGAAGCAGTAGTCGGAATGTAAAAGGAATGTTATGAGTGATGCAAATATTATTCATAACCACCATGTCCGTTGAGGAAATTCTCACTAATCTGATGTTCAGGCGGATTTGCAAACGCCACCTCGTGGGGAATTAAAAAATATTGTTTCTGTATACTATTGAATATGATTGAATGATATACATCCTAAAGAATTTGTGTTAGGCTTGCATATTTTGTACGTTTTTAATTGCTGTATCCGACGAGACGTGTTAACAAAGGCGGGCTTCAAACCACGTATGCGTACAATCTAGGTTCTTGTTTGTTTTTATTAATAGTAACGATTAGTAATGCACGACTTCAGAGGGGAGGCGTGGGTGGTTATGTGGTACAGGCCGACACCTGTAAGTGACCTTGATTTTATCAATATGTATCACAGCTGTCGCGAATTATTGGTGTGAATAATTTGTGGCGTTGGGTAGTATATTATTTGTCTTGAATCCTAATTTGCCAATACTGTGGATACATATATGCCTTGTAATATTCGGCTTATGACAACTCTAAATTATTTATATAATATATCTGTGCATACACGTATATGATACTCGCGAACAATTCCAATTAACTGTCATTAAACATACACACGAGGGCTTCACATATAGATCTGGTACCAGGGTTCAATATTTTCGAACTCTGTGCCATTATACAGAGATGTCATCACGCAAAAGTCTAAAGTATGAATACTACGAGTATATTTGTTTTGTACTCTGATTACAATTGTGTAATGAACACTACTTGTAGGTTACATTGTTGAATGATCAATATGTCAGTATCCAAATAAATCTATTGTCACTAGACCGTCATGCGCGCTAGTATGTAAATTTCGGATGACAGTTTTTAGCACTATCTGGACATAAAATGAAATTACACACACAATGAATTGCCCACATAAATTTGTGTATTGAACTCATACACTCTCCTACATGCATGAACAACATTATTATCTAATGTATGTTTCACCACACAACAATGTGCACTACTATAAACTGACCATTCGCCACAATTTTGAAATAACATAAAAGACATATAATAAATATAACTACTGTGCCTCAATATATACCTCACTGACACTTGCTGAGAAAGCACCATGGATGTAATGACTGTACAATATCGCCATGACCGAACTAGTGTAGTGTGAAAATAGCATTAACCATATTTGCTCCATTGAAAGAAACATTACAAATAGAGAAAGCAAATCTAAACCAAATCATACAACCATTTGTTGTATGCTGCAATATTATTTACAAAAACACTTCTAGCAAGGCGAATATATACTGTAAAACGTGTCTATTTCGCCAGCATGTCTTTTTAGTGAATTTAGCGAGAGAACCGATTCGCTAATTCAAGATGTCGCTAATGACTTCATTATAAATTTAAAATGGCCGCCAAACGTCTTTTTTCTCCACACACACACCTTGTAAACAACACACAAAAACAACGCACTGGCATGATAGATACACTTTATTGAAAAGTAAATTAACACACAAAAATAAACTTATTCATTGTGGTCATCATTGCAATGAAACTAAATAAATGAATTGATACTGATATATTATTACGGAAATTAGAACTTTTGAGTCTCAATATATTATGTCAATGTTCAAGATGTAACGCAGCAACAATACCCGCTTTTTCAAATCCCTGGTTTTTATCATTGCGAACAGAATCAAATTACACTTGACAGTTTTTTTTCCCTGATGGAGGTGATAACTGCGCATCTGTTTTGACGCGCGATTGTGAAGAGATTCGCTAAATCAACATTTCGCTATTACTTAATTTTACCACAATTCGCTAAAATTGCATGTCGCTTTTTCAACACGTTTTACAGTATGCTCTGTCAGAAGTGAATGGGCTTGCGCTCCTACTTAATATGTAAATATACTTGCATTTCTTGACCATTCAATAATTTTGTGCTAAAAAGGATTGTACTGTACTGCACTAGTGATACTTTATTCATCTGTAAAAATAAAGAAAAAGATATAGGCCATTAACGTTTAATTTTGTTTTGCTTGAAACCTCAGGCTGACATGAAAACAATGTTGATCACAAGCTTATAAATGTACTTGCCAAATATCTACTTAGCATGACGTTTGCGTATTACAAATGAGGAAAAGAACAAGTTGCTCTATTAGTAATCAGTTAGTAATCAATAAACTGGATGTTTAGGTATACATTTGTAAGAGACGATATGTTACCCGTCACTTTACTGTTTCGTTTATCCTGACTGTTGTCACTGGAAGGAGGATGTCTTTTGTGTATTTGTTTTTTTGGAATTGTCGTTTTCTTTTTCCCCTTTGAGCCTCACAAAATTCAATTGTCTCCTAGTGGTTGGGAAGGGCGTCTTGGTTTAGCTAGCTCAGGAAGAAAACAGTTGAAGTAACACCTATGTAATTCTGTTGTCCTTTTTATGGTTTCAATATATGTCCCCTTAAATCAAATCACACCTCTGAAATCATGTTATATGCAGCTGTCCCTGTACTTGATTATAATATTAGTTCTTTCTGTCCCGTTGTGCCTTGTGTTTTTTTTTAAGCATGAAACTTTTAATATTTCCAACAGCCTCTCCAGGTGTGAATGCCCTTAGTTCAGCTGTTTTGGGACATTTTACCTCAAGTAGGTACTCTTTATTTGTAGTTAGATCAGTGGCAACCCTGTCATGTGATGCTGCTAACGAGCCATGTTGTGTATCAATATAGAGCCCATAATATCTTGCTATGACAGTGTTTAGCTTGATTTTAATATAGGATTCCACTACAGTTCCTTCATTACTGATTTCCCATCGTGTAGCTTTGGTTACACTAAATGTAGAATAGAGAAGTCGATGAATCATATTCGAGCAAGGTGTAGATTTTTGGGAAGTACGATATCCATATTTTGCCTCCATTTCAAAAAAAAGCTCACGAAGCAATCACTTTTAACAAAATCGAAGTCGAAATAAACTAAAAATACAAGATGCACAGAGGGACAGCTTGATCGAGTGACATTACAGGTTG
This sequence comes from Saccoglossus kowalevskii, assembly GCF_978046115.1. NCBI lineage: Eukaryota > Metazoa > Hemichordata > Enteropneusta > Harrimaniidae > Saccoglossus > Saccoglossus kowalevskii. Next base: position 23,659,495 of record NC_140645.1, on the reverse strand, counting down.
AGGAAACCTAGAATATTAACATGTAAAATTCAAACTTACCCGCCAAATTTGTCGCATTCTAGCATCACAGTGCGTCATTTTCGCCACCGATGATAATTAAATATGGATAAACTATGGTAAAACATGAATAATCACGAGTAAAACACTGGGATTACACGCTCACAGCGCAACTTGGCAGCTTTTCATTACGCACAGACGCATTTAATATGTTAATGAGTTAGGTCAAACCCGAAGTATGCTAATGAGATTGTGATTCGCTTGGATTCGTCAACGCATGGCTATACCTGTACTTTAATTCCTTGTAAATGTCAGACTGGGAGAGCCCAAAGACCTAAATAACCTTCATAATAGATCTCATTCAACTCTCGTAAACTTTAATAAACAATCAGCGGAGGCTTTACATACAGGCATAGTTGAACTTTGATGAATAATACCTCTATATAAATTGAATAACCTCTGTATACATGACCTTTTTTTGATTGGTTGACAAATCTTATTACAGTCAAAAAGTTGGAAAATAGAACCAAGAATATACATTTGAAAGAACAAAATAAGAATAATTTAAAAAACAACCATAACCAATAATATTTGATTTTAATCAAACGTGTGTCGGATAAGCTCTCTTATATTATCTCTATTATATCATACAATAAATATATTATCAACCATCGGGTCCAATGACCCCTTATGGTAATCACAGTATTTACACGCGATGGTTTCATGTTTATATTACCTGCCAATATGTTACCATTGCACAGCTGGAAACACAATTAAAATGAAAACTCATATATCATATATTGTTTTATTCATAACATGACGTTAATGAATCTGTGACACCCTCTACTTGTACATATATATTTACACTGAGTTACGTACGTGTACATATCATAATATATTCCCACTAGCTATACAATCTCAACATGTACTTTGGACTATAATCTACGGAATTACCAATAATTGTGTCTCACAGCTATTACCAATTGATGTTCAGAGATTATTCAAGTGAGTTTATTTTTAAGCTGTTAATTTATTTCAGATATAGGTTGATACTTCGATGCCATTCTCTAAATATAATTCATTTCGCGTATAGTTGGGTTTATACTGCTTATCGTTTTTATACAGTTGCAATTTATATTGTTATTTCCATAATATTTACTGAACGAAACTTTCAGTTCATGTACTCTATATTTTAAATCGATTATTCTGTAAAATACAATTTCATCTAGAACAAATTTCGACTGGTCCTCACAAATATTCCGAAGGCAAAAATACAATAACCAAAGTACTATTATTATTCCTATTTCAGAGGCATCTTAGTGATCACAATGATGTTGTAAAACAACAACGCTATGCTCAAGAAAAGTAAAGTGAAAAGCAGAGGAAGGGAAACCGTCCTGGTCGTGCTGGCATTACTCTCTACTAACATAAGTGTGTTGGTGCTAACATTTCACCATTTATTCGAATCTAGACAAGTTGTGACCCCGGAAAATTGGGTAAATCAGTCTAAGTCACTTAGACACTCATTTCTATCACAAGATGAAATTTTCCGAGTATTAAACACTAATAAGTTGGACAAACAACATCTGAATAACTTCGACTTGCCGTATCTGTTGGATCTGGAAAACATTTGTAAACGTGACACTCCGAATAATGACACTTTCCTTCTAATAATAACTATGTCTACCCCAAGTACAGTGGTTCGGCGCAGCCTCATTCGCAACTCCCGTGGACTAATCAGGGAAGTTAATGGGTACCAAATAAGACAGGTGTTTTTCACTGGAATGTCGTCTACAAATGAAAATTTCCGAACATTGAAGAAAGAGCACGACTTGTTTTCTGACATAGTTGTAGTCGACATTGTGGATTCTTACAACAATCTTACGCTGAAGACAATGGTGATGTTGAAATGGGCTGTGACGTACTGCCCACATGTGAAGTACGTCATGAAAGTTGACGATGACGTTTTCATCAACTTCGACAACCTCATCGGGCTTTTGAGCAATGTACAGCAAAACAACTACATCGTAGGTCACGTGTACGAAAATGCGAAACCCATACGAGAGGACCAGAATAAATGGTTCACCAGTAAAGACGATTGGCCAATCGATATCTTCCCAACGTACATAAGTGGTGCGGCATACGTAATGTCAGTGGATGTTGCAAAATCAATTTTACAATCAGCATGTCATATAAAGATGTTCATTTTTGAGGACGTCTACGTTGGATTGAACCTGTTAAATTTATCAATAAAGCCGACACACCATAACGGGTTTGATCGTTACGGTATATGTGATGCTAAACCATGCTGCTTACATGACATAATAACGTCGCACCACACACCACCCATACTGATATCAACGGTAATGAAGCAATTAACAACACTAAATTATAAAGAATCGTGTACGAATTATAGATCTGAAAATAAATTAAAATTATTGAATTTATTTTAACGAGCATGAAAGTGCCATAGCTACATGTGTTTCATATTACTTTTATGCGAACAGAAAACGTTCTCAAAGATGTTGGCTGTATTTATTTTTATTTAGATTTTGCAATTTGTCTGACGATGTGGCAATGGTTAATCAAACCGCAAGAGAACTCATTGTAATCCCACACCCAAAGAGTTGGGATGAGATTTCTCACAGTTCGTTATGTGTGTAAAATTACTGTACTCACGTCATATCAAAATACAATATTAAACAGAAAAACGAACTTGATACGTGTATAGATTATATACAAGCGTGCCCAAATTAATGAATATTTTATTCCGCATCACGAAACGTACACAAGTATATCATCCGCTGAATATATATGTGAAATGTAGATAAAACCAATATATTTTTAATCTCGCAGCTTGAATCACTAGTATTAAAATTTAACTGGTTGAGATAAAAAGTGTTTTTTTCTGTGACGTTTTCATTGTTATTATTTTCGATGAATGTTTTATCTTCAATGTTTGAGACGCAATTTGGTCTCACGTGTGCCATCCTACGGAACTGAGTTCTCACAATTGATGATGAATTTCATTTGTACTAGGTACTAAATAGTTTCTATTCATGAAAGGGGCATGTTTTTATTTTTTATCTAACTAGGATGCTTTCTGGTTTACTCGTATTTATTGCCATTTTAATACAATTTTTTCTGGTGATGCAGCCCGTATGCAAATGAGGATTTATTAATTAACGACCGTTACGCAAGAGCAGACTTAACAAAAAAACGTGAAATTCAGGTCATAATAACTCTGAGAATAAAGGTCGTTGCGCTATAAAAATTCCAGAACCGCGATACTTTATATGGATCTCCATGGAACTGAGCTTTCGAAAAGATGGAGTAGAAGTGTAGATTTCGTGATTTGGGTATGTGTTCGGAAATAATCCCCCCTTATGTTTTCAGGTTTGACTATTTTCCTTAAATTATACTGTTTATGAAATGTCGAACTATACGTTCTGTGAATGTCAATTTTCTGCGATCACAAATAGTTATGCTATCGATCGGCGAAATGATCGAGAAAAAACAATCATAGCGAAATCGTGATTTTTCGAGGTCAAATAAGTTGACCTATAGGGTGGTCTCGTCCGTGTACATATTTCTTAATATGCAGCGAGTTTCATAAAACAAGTATTAAAATCGCATTTTACAGTTACCACGTATTAAAATTATTCATAAACTGAATCTCTAAAATAAATAGCAACAAGAATTCACGTACATACTATTGATATGTGGTGTGTTAATTTGTCTGGCATCGTACGAGGCACGTGTTTTCAAAGTTCAAATTGGCGTCGCTGCGTTTGTGTGTAGATGACCTGTGGCGGAAAACTTCGATTATTTCCAAAGTAAGTTGAAAAAATCTAGATACTATAGAATTTGAACATTTTAAAACCAGCATTTCAATCACTGTGATGCCGTTATATAATCAGTTATCTTCTTGGGCGCTTTCTAGTGTTATGAGCATGATGTCGTCGTGAAATGAAACCTGTTAACGTATTTGTCACCAGTGTTGATGTTTCTTCTATTGTATTGACATCATACATAGTACTAATTGTAGTGTATTATATATATATATATATATATATATATATATATATATATATATATATATATATATATATATATATATATATATTGCTTTGCGATGTATACAGCTTCAGAAGATGTCTCTACAAGAAGGAAAAATATTACCGGAATAATAGTACTCTGTATATTTTATTTTGAAAGTATTTCCACTTGTTCATTGAACAGTCCAGAATTAAATGTTACCACCTGAAATTTGCTTGTTAGGAAGTGGGATAACGGGCATGTTGAACATGTTGACATACTGTCAGTGGTAAATATTGTTATCATTATTTTTCTCTTTAATTATTGATTTTTAGTAGTGTGTCTCCTTAGATTAGAAGTAAGTGTATTACTATTTTTATCTTCATTTCATTTTATATTTTACTGCCTGGGAAATGTGCTAAATTAAAATTTAGTGAATATGTAAAATTAAGAATAAGCGAATTTTTACCCGCCACTGAATACGTCTGAAGTGCTAAGGCAGTGATATTTAAACCCAGTGTAAACAGTACTAGTTTATAATAAGAGACTTTATTGGTTCCTTTTTAATTGCCATAACAATAGAAACAACATTACTCACTGTATACATGTTTCTGTTCATTAAAGAAAAGCATGAAGTGACGAGAAGTGAATAAAGTTGTGAATACACAATTACTATAGGGTATTTTTCCTGACAGCACATACATTTTCAACTACCTTCTAACGGATGGGCGGGGTATTATTGCTAGAAAAACCTCGTAATACTAGTACTAGTTTATAATAGGAAACTTTAATACTAAATTACATTAAAAAATAGAAACAAAATTGCTCACTGTATACATGAAGGATTTCTATTTAACCATACTTTATTTATTAAAGAAAAGCATAAAGTGTTTATGATGAAATCGTGACCTATGTCAAAAGAAAACAAGCAGCTTTGAGGAAAAATGATTTAGAAAAAGTTGTTAATTTTAGTAACTTTTTAAAATTTAAATTTTAACTTTTAGGATATAATAATGTAAATACACAGTTTGAACATGATATATACTTTGTACGAGTTTTATTAATATGAAATGTTATTGTTCACCTTGGAAACCTTTTAGGAAATGATATGGTAATCAAAACATGCTAATACAAATCTGTTACACTTATAAATGCGTGAACCTTGAACCATTTGGAAAGAATAATTTAAATGGCAAATAGGTGATTTTCCGAACAATTGCGAGATCTCGCGAGATGCATGAAAGACGCGCGTCGAACGTCTGCCGCAAAAATCGAACGATTTGATTTTGAACTCGAATTTCCTTATTTCGTAACTCATACCGACCGGCCGATCTTCGACCGAATACCCTTACTTAATCGAAATTGCCTATCATCAAATGTGGACAGCACATTATTAAGCATGGAAATGCCCCCAAAATACTTTTGCGTTTGTCGAATCCCACGCGATGTTTGACGCGACTACGACGCTATTACCTTTGTTTGTCCTGTTTTTTCGTTCGATTTCACGCATAACGCGTGATTCTCGCAGTGAACGGAAAATGGTCTATTCAAAATGAGAACAAATCATTTATGCTGGTAATACGTGATATGGCAACTATGACGTCGTCAATATATAGTCATATGTGACGTTTTATATATTGAGCCATTCAATTTCATGAAAATATTTTACAGTTGTATTCGGTAAAATAAAAATACCTGCCAATCAGTTGTTCTACCCCGACTTTTCATGAATAGTAAATTTACAGAGAACATATATTAATTTATGCCAGACAGGAAGATACAAGGATTAAATGATTAAACGATGACGAAAATGATAAAAATATTTAAATGCTGAGTGGTAGTAGTCATATTGTGGACACATAGGTAGCACTGTGAAATATACATCACTTGGCTTGCAAGTGTTTATAGTCTTCACGACAACACTAGAGGTAAGCTATGATGTGTAATCTAACAATTGTTGTATTCATCTGATAGAGCAATCGTTTAGTATCTAAATCAGTGGATTTTTTTATTTGTCCATATTTTGGAGTCCATTTTATGTTATGAGTGGGACAGTATGTTTGATCGTTTGATCGTAGTCCCAATAGTTCAAAGTAGTAATTGCTTATTTATCCACACCATGCCCTTGTGGCAATAGACGCATCTTCGCTTCAAGACTGGAAATATATAAAACACTAGCTCGACCCTATGCAAACGTGGTTATAGTATGAGCTTTCGTATCGCAATTCGGTTCAACAAAATACACAGCCAAACCAGTGCTATCGTGTTTGAATACTAATATCACATTTATATAATACTAATTTTGTAGACATATATGGGTTATAATGTACAGTAAGATCAAACACTTCTAAGCTGCACACCAACCTTTGTGATTCTTTGCGACATGTTTATGAGTTATGCTTCTCACTAATATAAATCCGACATGTCAATCAGCCAAGCCGCCCCAGACTAGAGTCTACTGTTGAATGTAGTATTCTGTTTTTAAATGTTTCTATTTTGATGTGCCGTGTATTGATATATTTATCGATTTATCACCAGAAACTATGTTTGTAACACGCTCATTTTTGGGTTTGATCACGTTGGTGATAACATCAAACGGTCAAATGCATTCTGGACGCCCTACTGATGGCACATGCAATAAATGTGATGATGTCATGTACATAGAAGGAGTATGGCATAGTATGTGCACTGAAGACTTCACCTGCCCCACTGGCTTTGAAAATATTGAAAATGACATAAAAGGAGAAAACGCTACGTACCACGGTGTATATTACGAAGGGGTTTCACCATTCCTTCCTGGGACAAAGCATTACGAGTGTAATGCAATACTGGCATCAAAGATTGCCTCTTTGAAAGAGGGCGACCTAGTATGTTATATTTTCGAATCATTTTTAGTAGGCGGATAGTTATATTATTTTAGTGAAGTCTAACATTCTTGACGTATGACACGAACAAATTTGTACTATGTATACAGCAGTAATTCTTTTGTGAATGGTCATATTTAAATACACAAATTCAGGCATTTGTGCGTTATCTAAACATGTTGACGATCCAACGTGTATGCACGTTGAAACAGTTGTCTGTGCAGAATCGCTTCGCTCATTTCGGGTTAAAAGTATGTTACTGATGAATTTACTGTGTGACACTTTATAAACGTTCTGGCATTATCGGCTTCTTCTATAATCTTCTATAGAACAAAGCAAAGCATATATGTACTTTATATATACTTGTTACATAGGGAGAACAAACAGTACCAATTGACCATTGTCAACGATGTGAGGTCGATGTAGGAGACGATTGGAGTAGAATTGTTTGTAAGAAAGAGGTGAGTACTTGGTGATGGTATGCCTGATGATAATTATACTAATAATATAAAACTAAACACCAAAATACACTGAAATAAGTCTATAAGTATCAAAATAGGCACATAAGTTGAATAGCTGTTTAACGATTGTTATTTGTTAAATTTTGAATTCGTGGATACCCTTAGAATAACGTTATATAAAAAATGATGCGATTGCCTACATGTTTGTCAGCATCATTTATTCTATGTTTTTGTCATATTACCTCAAACCCTTCAAATGGAAGTGTGCATGGAATCATGGAAGAAACGGTGTGCATTGCCGTGTGATAACTGTCATAAAGGTGATTGACAGGTCATACTTGTTTTCAACTCTGGAAGGACAGTTCGAAGCTACCAGGTGTGCTTGTGATTTACATAACAAAAGTGTTTATAACTTTGAGCTGTTATTTTAATAACAAAAGATGTTTATTATCTACGTGACACAGCTGTTAGCAAGATCACATTCTGATTGGCTCATGTGGAAACCCAGGTGGTGTCACTGAATCTTATAAATTGGACAGACTGAGGACAGTTGGGGTCCATCATTTCTACTGTGTATCCTGTGTTTAGCTGCTGCGATATTGTGAATCAAGTGATACAGGCTTTAACCATCATTCTGTGAGACTATGAACTGTTCTGCACTCCTGTTTCCAGCGGTGCCCTCCAGAATAACAGCTCCTCTGCAAGCAAGACTCCTGTATTTCTTCGTTGTTGTGTTGCAGAAGCTATTGACTGTCGTCCATTTCTACATCCTGGAACTGTGAGTTATCACCAATGCACGCTTTCCTAAGCAATCCCCTATTTTAGTCACTATATTCATTGTATTTTTCTGTGCAGTGAAAGAACCCCTGTTCAGTGTGAATTCTGCGGGTGGCCCTCTCAATTGCAATAAGCAGGCCTTACACTGTGACATTTTGGTGTCAGAAGTGGGATTGTGATTTTGATTCCGATTGTGAGTCTGATTTAGATTCTATTTTCAGTAATCCCTTGACTATATTGACTGTTTCGTAACTGCTTAAGGTCCAGAGAACGCTTTGTTGTCAGATCAGCTTGCACTGCTAGGTAGACATTAAAATGCTTTATTTAATACTACTGGAGCAGCATGGATACTGTTATTGAACTCGAAGAGTTAGGTAGTAGATTGGGGTATAAAGGGGGGAGCTGACTCAATTTATGAGGACAGAGCGTGAGAAGAGAGAGAAGAGAGAGTGAGAGAGCGAGACAGCGTGAGGAGAAGAATGAGAGAGCAGCCAAACGTGAGGCTGAAAAGTTGCAACATGTGGAAATGGAGAAAGAGAAAATAAGACAGCATGAACTTGAAGTGTTGAGATTGCGTGCAGAAGCTGATGGTCGAAATGGAGGCTTAGAACAGTTGACTCAGTCTATTGTTAGTTCTAAGGGTCAAAAGCTACCTTTGTTTGATGAGACTAGGGACGAAATGGATGCATTTATTTTAAGATTTGAGCGATTTGCTGCAACTCAGAAATGGCCGCGTGATATTTGGTTATGAATCTTAGTGCATTATTAACAGGCAAAACATTGTATGTGTTTTCTGCATTGTCTGCAGCGGAGTTCATTGATTACAATGTCGTAAAGGCAGCTTTGTTGAAGCGTTATGATATGGATGTAGAAGGTTATAAAAAGAAATTTCGAACTAGTAGGGCAGAAGGTGGCGTGAGCACTTCGCAATTTGTGGCTAGATTAAGTAGTTATTTTGACCGATGGATATAGCTGTCTGAAGTTGATACGAGTTTCGAAGGAGCTAAGGACTTAGTTTTGAGAAATCAATTGATGAGTACTTTTGGTAATGAGTTGTCTATTTTCATAGGTGAAAGGTCACCCAAGTCAGTTAAAAAAATGGCTGAATTAGCTGATAAGTTCAAAGATGCACGTAGACAGACAGGTGGTAAAAACCTGAAATCTAGCCAATGTTTACAGGGACGAGATAGAGTTGATTTGAAATGTGGCCATGAGCTGCCAATTATTAGTGTTGCCAATGTTGCACCAGCTAATAGGATGGTGCGTGGTATGCTTGTTGTTCAAGCCTTTAATGGCAGTACTGAGGTAGAGGTCCTTCGTGATAGTGGGTGTAGTTCGGTTATAGTACATAGAGAGTTGGTAGAGGATAGTCAATTGACTGGGGAGAGTCGTACCTGTGTGATGATGGATGGTAACTGTTGGAAATCCCCAGTATTATTGGTAATATTAGTGGAGCTAGGGAGCCCAAAAATTCTGATCTTGATTGGAAACTAGGTTTAGCTCATGAGGTAGGGCATGGTGAGGGCATGGCTAGTATGCCCTCTGTTGATGAAGGTTGTTGTATTTCGGGTATTGAGACTAGTGTCCCCTCAGGTAATGAAGGTTGTACATCGACTAGTATTCAGGCTAGTGTATATGGATGAAATTTGTTTTTCAGGTGTTGAGATAAGAGAGCCTTCAGTTCCCAGTTGGTTGTGAACCCTCCATTGATTCTAGTCAGGATGATAGTGTTGATGTTGTACAGGTGGTAGACTAGGGCTCAGAAATTAGCTGAAAAAAAGCCATTACGTAGGCTTATAGTTCCTGAGTTTATGGAATCGCATATTAATGGTGGAAAGAAATCTATTACTGTGGATGCAGTGCGAGAGGAACAGCAGTCTGATTCCACATTAGAGTGTGCTAGGAAGTTAGTGTGTACAGTAGAGGAGTTGATCACAGGTCGTAGCAATCGGGCAAGATTTGTGATGAACGAGGGGCTGATGTAACGAGAGTTTCAGTCACCTCAGGTTGATAGAGGACAAGTGTTTTTCTAATTAGTTGTACCATTGCGTTACCGTGATCAAGTATTAGCACTCGCTCATGAGTCAGTTATGGCAGGTCATCTGGGTGCTAAGAAGACTACAGATAGAATAGCAAGTCAGTTTTATTGGCCTGGTATGCAGGCTGATGTTATTAGATATTGCAGGTCATGTGATATATGTCAGAAGACCACTTCTGGGGTGGTGTTAGCAAGGTACCATTGGGGGATATGCCCTTGATTGAAGTACCATTTCCAATTATGGCTATGGATCTGATTGGTTCGATCACTCCAGCGCCTGAGAGAGGTAAATTTGAACTGTTGTAGACTATGTTTCACGATACCCTGAGGCTGTAGCGTTAAAGAAAAATTACTTCTGAAGTGGTTGCTGATACATTAGTCAGTATATATAGTAGGGTTGATGTACAATTAGTTACTACTCCATATCACCCAGCATGTAATGGTTTGGTTGAGCGGTTTATTACTACTTTGAAAAGTATGTTGAAACGCATGTATCAGGAACGGTCCAACGATTGGATAGGTATCTTGACCCAGAACTGTTCGCCTATAGAGAAGCTCCTCAAGAGAGTTTAAGGTTTTCACCCTTCAATCTTATTTATGGCGGAACAGTGAGGGGTCTAATGCTGATTTTAAGAGAGTTGTGGACAAAGCAGGCCTCTACGTAGAGGTTCAAACTACATACGAATATGTCCTCGATTTGCAAAATCGCTTTGAAGAGACATGTAAATTGACTGAAGCTGAGTTAGCTGAGGCAAAGGTTAGATACAAAAAAGTAATATGATAGGAAGGCCAGAGATAGGAAGTTCCAACTTGGTGACAAAGTGTTAGTGTTACTTCCCAATGACCACAATAAGTTGTTGATGCAATGGCGGTGGCCATATGTAATTAAGGTGAGAGTGGGTACGATGGATTACAGAATGGATGTGAAGGGCAAGGTGCAAATTTATCATGCTATTTTGTTGAAAGCATATTATGAAAGGGACAAGCGGAATGACTAGAAAGTGGTTACGGGTGTGATGAACTGTGTGTGTACTTCAGTTGTTGAATATGATACTACTGACAGTGACACAATGCTGTTTGATATTGATGAAGTAGAGTATGTGCCAATTCAGTGCAAAGAAACAATTGTAGATTGTCATGTTGGCCATAAGTTGAATGTCGATCAGTATAGAGAAATTGGTGTAGTTATGAAAGAATGTTCTGATGTTCTCACTGATTGTCCTGGAAAGTCTAAAACTGGTGAGCATGATATTAAATTGATAACATCTGAACCAGTCAAAACCATACCCTTTACCATTCTCTATGAAATATATAGTGAGGTCAGAAGTTAAGAGTATGTTAGAAATGGGTGTAATTGAACCATCAAATTCACCTTATGCCCCACCTATTGTATTGGTAAATATGAAAGGAAAAGATGGGGTGTTGCATTGATTTTCGCAAACTCAATCGCATTAAAAGATGATCGGTACTTCACCAAACTTGATCTAACCAATGGGTACCTGACAGATCATATGAATGAGGGGGCTAAGGAAAATACAGCCTTTCTCACGCCTGGTGGTTTTCGACGCATGCCTTTCTAGCTTGTGAATGCACCAGCCTCTTTTTCCCGTATAATGCGTATTTTGTTGGTAGGTCTTGAAGGTAAAGTTGAGAATTTAATTGAGAACATTTTAATTTACTCAAAATCTTGGGAGGAGGAAGTACATATTACATACATACATACATACATACAGGACGTTTTGGCTCGTTTAAGGAAGGCAGGTTTAATCTCAAACCTTCAAAGTGTTTCTATGGTTTTACTAATTTAGAGTTTATTGGTCACCAGGTAGGTTGAAGCCATACGGCAAGCAGCCAGGCCTGAAACAGTAAAGCGGTCATTTTTAGGTATGGCTGGATTCTATCATAAATTTGTACAAACTTTGCTACAATAGCAAATCTTCTCAGTAATTTAACCAGTAAAGGTCAACCAAGAAAGGTAGTCGGGGGGGGGGAATTCCCAGGAGCGTGCCTTTTATCATTTTAAAGTTTTATTGAGTAAGCAACCAATTTTGAGGTTGCCTAATTTTACTTAGAGTTTTATTTTGATATGCGATGCATCAGGAGTTGGGCTACGTGGAGTCTTATTGCAGCAATATGAGGACGGAAAATTTCCAGTGGCATATGTCAGCCGTAAATTGCTAGCCAGGGAAAAGTTTTATTCTGTGATTGAAAATAAGTGTTTGGCTGTGATTTGGGCATTGCATACATTTCACCAATATTTATATGGTAAAGAATTTATTTTGGAAACTGATCACCAGCCATTAATTTACTTAAACAAGGCAAGAGAACTAACTAAACAGTAGGTTAATGCGATGGGCCCTATAATTGCAATTATTTAGCTACCACATTATAGCAATTAAAAGTGAAGGAAATATAGGCGCAGACTATTTAAGCAGGCTTGAGAATGCTTAGAATTACTGTTACAGTATTTTTTACAATATTAAAGTTTTGAGAAATGTAAATTTATTGGCAGTTGATGCTGATTATTGGACTGAAAATGTGCCATGTTCAGTCTTGATGAGGGGGCAATGTCAGCATCATTTATTCTATGTTTTGTCATATTACCTCAAACCCTGCAAATGGAAGTGTGCATGGAAGCATGGAAAGAAACCGTGTGCATTGCCATGTAATAACTGTCAAAAAGGTGATTGACAGGTCATACTTGTTTCCAAATCTGGAAGGACAGTTGGAATCTACCAGGTGAGCTTGTGATTTACTTAACAGAGGGTGTTTACAACTTTAGAAGGACAATTGGAATCTACCAGGTGTGCTGTAATTTGAATAACAAAGGATGTTTATGATCTACTGAGTTGCCTACGTGACACAGCTGCTAGCAAGATCACATTCTGATTGGCTCATGTGGAAACCTAGGAGGTGTCACTGAATAATGCCTGTAAATTGGACAGACTGAGGACAGTTGAGGCCTATCATTTCTACTGTGTATCCTGTGTGTTGCTACAGCGATATTGTGAATCAAGTGATACAGGCTTCAACCACCATTCAGTGAGACTTGTATGAACTGCTCTGCGATCTCCTGCTTCCAGCGGTGCTCTCCAGAATAACAACTCCTCTGCAAGCAATACTCCTGTATTCTTCGTTGTTGTGTTGCAGAAGCCATTGACTGTCGTCCATTTCTACATCCTGGAACTGTGAGTTATCACCAATGCACGCTTCCCTAAGCAATCCCCTATTTTAGTGACTTTATTCATTGTATTTTTCTGTGCTTTATTTCTTGTAATTATTTTGAGAGGTATTAAGCCAGGAGCTTTAACTCGATATTTTCGTGTATGTGTATTTCATTTCCAGTACTATTATTTTGTCTACCCAATTCTAGCAGTGAAAGAACCCCCTGTCCAGTGTGAGCTTTATGGGTGGCCTTCTCAATTGCGATAAGCAAGCCTTACACTGTGACAATGTTAAAACATATATATATTTAAATTAAGAAAATCGTTATTTAGGTTTCAGAACAGTTATTGTCTTATAATATGTTAAATGCATCATTATAGATTATTACTATGCATATATGGTATAAATAATGTCTTATTCATTATATTTTGATTAGGTAAACATTACACACAATACAAACTAAAACAATAGCAGTATTAAATATTGTGTTAATGTTATAACTACCTTCATTTCGATCAAATCAACAGTAATTTGTTGTTTGATTACACATTCTCATCTACCCAATTTGGTCTTAAACAGTTGTTAAACGCATCATGGTCATGTTTTAATGTGTAATAACGATTTAATAGATCAGGTTTAGAAGTACTTTTTGTATTTAGCGTCTCAGAGCATATTTTACTGTAATATAAAGTAAACGTGTGTGTGCAATGTTCAAATTTATTGTCTAATTACCTGAACCGATTTTTATTTATTTGTGTTTTTCACATGTAGGAATGTGCCCCGTTTTTCGCCAAGCACCTTCAATTGAAATCACTAGTGCCTGCGGAAGATACAACGAGAGATAGGATCTGTTTGATTCGCAGAGACGGCGAGTTTACTATCTATGCTTGTCGCTTTTTTTCTAACGATCCTCATGTTATCAATCACACTGTTCTAGCAAGTTCATACAATTAGAATGTACATTAGAATTTGCATCATGATGTCACACGTAGCATGATTAGAAGGGATAAAAATCAGTAAAAATATCATAATAGTGGTTTAGGTAACTTCATGTTAAGAGCTGTGGAATAAATACAATTTTATGGCATTACAATTTGGCTATAGTATTATATATTGGTGAATGCCTGTGTAGATTTCCTTATGAATACATGTATAGTGGCATAACAAGTTCACATGGATTGAGGATTTCTTGTTTACACATTCACTTACACAATCAGCAATCTTGATATGAATTCAGGAATAGTGGTTCATATTCTTCATATAAATTTGTGGCTGGCTTATATCTTCACTAGTAGAGTTGTTACAATAGTCATGGCAACCTGAACACATTAGAACACAATAACACAAGTGCAGTGATGTAAAATATTTGTGTACTGCAATGTAGTGGAGTGCTTTCAATCTCAATAGGTATGCAAATAAAGTACAGCACAGTCGTCATGAAAGTAGAGGTTTAGTTGTTCACAATCACCATATTAAATGCAATAGATCCAAGTACGCGACATTTCTTCACTGGTGTCGGTTTCCATCAATCTTATATGCAATCGGACAGACGGCGATATCACACCCTTTCCGTATGCAGAAGAAATCAAAACGACTTTAAAGCAGAGCAACTTTTCAATGTAGGTTTGACATTTCAATATGAATGTAGTGACGCGCAATCTCTATGATAAAAGAGATGAATATATGGATTATATTTCAATCTCAAAAACACGTATAGTGGTATGTAATATGAATACAAATTTGGGGCGAGCTATTTCGTCCTTCTAAAAATACGTTGGCAGTAGTCCTTAAAATGAGCCCGGCTATTTAAATAGTTTCCCCTCTGATAATCTATGAGTGGTAGTGGTTTGCTGTATAACGGCTGGATACAATGTGAGGGTTGGCTGCATTGCAATATCGAGAACTGGTTCTTGTAAATGAAATTCTTGCATGGCTACTACTACATGAAAACAACTGCATTGGAAAATATTCAGACATATATTATAAATAAATCATAGCGGAATGTATATGCGCACCAATGATAATTTTCATAATAACCAATTACACAAAACTATTGCAGAAAGATAATTAAGTAGCTAAATGAGATTACATATGTTACAGCACTATAAGAATTAATAACTGAGCTGTTATGTAGATATACACCCTTCTTACCCTCAGATACAACAGGACACTCACTTATACCAGTCACTTCTGAAGACACCCATTCTTGTTACAAGGCTATCAGGCCCCGTAAACAATTCCTTTCAATAACTTCTGAACGTTATTCCCCATTCATTCTTCATGAGTTTCCCATATTTTATGTTTAATACTACACTTTAAATCTTGGGAGCACTTTCATGTTTTTTTTTCAGTAAAACACACCGTTAAGAACGTGTGTGTTATGTAATAAAACATCTGTATTTTCTATCAAAACAATAGTGTTTTACTATTTTTAGAAAAGTGTTTTGAGGAGGTATTAGAACACTTTTCGATGAAAATTAAGCACATTGTAAACCCACAAAAATACACTTTTTCAAAACAAAACAATAAGTGTTTTACAGGGACATAAATATGTCATTTAAAGTGTTTATTGATATGACATTTATATACTTATGTATCCAACTCCATGCAAGTATTATTAACAAAAAATGAGTGAAATGTCAGGGGACTCGTAAATAAACATTATGGTATATATGCCAACTAGACAATCAACGAGAGTGGAATAATTCAATGCATAATGAGATGGTCAAGACATTACTTTCAGCAAATAGTTTTATGTCAAGCACCAGATTCTGGAAGAATTAATTGTACGCAAGCTAACACGTGGTAAATCAATTACCTCGTGGTCTAATGGATTTTGATACTCTCGTTTGGTGAACGGTGGTTGTAGTTCCAATCACGAGCATTTGCAAATGTAAAAACACCACTCTATAATCTTTTCGCAAAGTGTATATATATATATATATATATATTCATAGAATTAATTAAAACACCTTTCTTCCAAATTGCTATATTTTAAAGCAGCTTCTAAACAAACACACACTCATGCAATGTTGCAAGCTAAAACACCCGGTTATATAAGTGTTTATATACAGGACACTTTTGTATATCGTTTACAGCGTGCATCTATATTGACACAATGCTTATTTTCGACTGTATGCAGCATATTTATTATGAAAAAATGCTCATACACGTACCATTGTTACCAGTTATACTGCGTATGAAGCGATAAATGTATTGATTTTATTTTTTCAATAATAAGCAGCTTTTTATATTCATATACTGAGTGTGCATTCCATGTATCCATCACAAGTTTATTAACCGATGGAATTAAACATGCACAGTGTTGTTATCAATGCTCGAGTTAGTAAACTGGACGACACAGCGCTAGACAAGCGTTAATTCCATGTGATCTAATCATTATATTAATTTTCAGCTTCAGCTAATATTATATTGCTGGAGCCTCAATGTTGAATTCCATCTGATGTGGTGATTTCCACACACCTGTGCTAATTTGCGTATAATATAAACGAGCTCCCCTAAGTATATAATAATACAGAGTCATTTAGTTCTTAGAAATGTTATTGACACAAAAAATACAGCAAGATAACAAATATTGAACAAAAATTATTTTGCTACATCTTTGTGAACATTTTGAGATACATTTCGTAAACGACGGTGTTCACGATGAACACTATTATATTTTGCGTCTTCTGAAAACTGGCAACTTGTGTCCTGTGCACGCCCATTGAACTATTGAATTATACTATATGTATGTGAACAGGTGGCATATTCGTTAAAGCAGTAACAACAACTTGGGCCGAATGATGCCATTTAGAAAAGAAGGGAACTTGACATTATCCTGAATAAACCTGAAGGTATGATGATATTGTTGCTCCGTTACAAAACGGATGAAGAGTGTAATTGATAAACCGAGCGTTGGTAGTTGTTTACTGCTTTGTTATTTGCAGCAGCCCCCATTCATTTCATTATATGCGGATAACTGATTAAACTCAAGTTCACACATTTACAGGACCAGAGAATTGCATACTACATAACGTCCTTACCGACATCCCCAAGACACATTATATGAGTCGCCAAATAATATTATAGATATGTTGGCAGAATTAGAAAATTTGAACAGAAAAATGCAAGTTTAATTCGTGTTAATGGTGCGTGGTCATATTTTCATTACTTAGCATCTCTACCTGATTTTTACCTGAACTATTAATTTACTGTGCCTGTTTTATATAAAGGAATGATGTCTTTGTTATGCCGGGTTTGACAATGATGAGTTTCGCATTGTGTATGTTTAAAGAGAAACAACTTGAAATAAAATAACGACAGCCCACACCCTAAAATAACATAAGAATGAGAACATATTGACATCATCACACTTTTTATTCATTTTCCCGGTTATACTATTACCGGAAATATTGAACATTGTCGAACCTATTTTGCAATATAATATAACAATGTTGCCATATTTCTATTCCCTAAATGGAAAAGTGACGCGAAGATACTAATTTCTTCATATCGTTATAACATGGACCAAGCAGTCGTGGTATTATATTAACAAAAACGACAAAATGCATATTAATTAAGCGCCAATTGATATTTAATTTATCGATTTTAACATTTAACCAAAGATAATAAATACAAATTTACATTTGCTGTAACTGTCATACAAACCATCACAAGAAATGAAGATAAAATACAACAATTACATATAAAATATCTATTACACTGACCCATTCATAACATTTAGCTAGAATACTAAAAAAAAAATATGTATCACACTTCTTGACTAGAAATACACTAACCTACATAAATAGCCGCCACAGTGCAGGAAATTAACCCAATAAATTGAATATTGTGGATATATTTATTAGCATGATGATAATTATGCTTTGTAATACTTATGTTTATTCCAATTTAGGTAATTAGATAATGATTTAAATGTTGCCGTTAATGACACCGAAAAACAATTATTGTGCCACAGCACGCATCGTTAAACCAGACATGTGCTTCAATCGCGAAAGATGAATAAATCCGTTTCATCTGTATTTAGCAAAATCCTGCTTTTCCTTGCAACATTCATACTGCATATAATCTAATATTTGCTTTTTAATTTCAGGCTTACAATTTTCACGAAATTTGTAGATTTGCGTAAAAAATCTAATAAGTAGGATTCAACTAGAGATTTGTCATCAAAACATTCAGTGGCCTCCATCCACAATTCCCTTTTTATACTTCCATATCTGGCATTCGATATTCTACGGTTGATGATATCTTCTATGGCATGAGTTCCAATGAAGTTGTAAAACGGATCTGTGTAATAGTCTCCTTTTAAAGACAACTTCTTGCGGCTTGATTTTAAGATATGATTCCACTGCAGTTGCTTCGTTACTGATTCCCCATTGTATAGCTTCAGTCCAACTAAATGTAGAATAGAGAAGTCGATGAATCATAGGCGAGCAAGGTGTAGATTTTTTGAAAGTAAGATATCCATTTTTTCCCCATTTCAAAACAAGCAGTCTGTCAGCTAAGATAGCCCCGCTGTTAGCAATGCACATTACAATTAAAGAACTGAAGATATCATTAGAAAATGAACAATATGTATAGTATCAAAGCAATCAGACTTGCTGTTTTCAACAAGAATTCGAAAATATCACTTTTCACCAAAAATGACAAAAATAATCATTAAAATTAGAGAATTGAAGACATCATCATGAAATGAACAAAATTACAAAAATATTCACCAAAATAAGAGAATTGAAGATATCCTCACGAAATGAACAAATCGGAGAGAGGTCCACGTGTAGTACCTATATATGTAATATCAAAGCAATCGGACCTGCCGTTTTTAACAAGAAGACGAAAATATCACTTTTTACCAAAAATGACAACAATATTCATCAAAATTAGAGAATTAAAGATATCATCACGAAATGAACAAATTTGAGAGAGGTCCACATGTAGTACCTATATATGTAATATCAAAGCAATCAGACCTGCCGTTTTTAACAAGAAGACGAAAATATCACTTTTTACCAAAAATGACAACAATATTCATCAAAATTAGAGAATTAAAGATATCATCACGAAATGAACAAATCTGAGAGAGGTCCACATGTAGTACCTATATATGTAATATCAAAGCAATCAGACTTGCGGTTTTTAACAAGAAGTCGAAAATATCACTTTTTACCAAAAATGACACAAATATTCATCAAAATTAGAGAATTAAAGATATCATCACGAAATGAACAAATCGGAGAGGCGTCCACATGTAGTACCTATATATGTAATATCAAATCAATCGGACTTGCGGTTTTTAACAAGAAGTCGAAAATACCACTTTTTACCAAAAATGACAAAAATATTCACCAAAATTAGAGAATTGAAGATATCATCACAAAATGAACAAATCTTAGAGAGGTCTATCCAAGGTACATATACACCAAGTATCAAAGCATTCAGACTTGTAGTTTTCAAGAAGAAGTCGAAAAAGTAAAACATTGACACGGACGGCGGACGACGACGACGGACGACGACGGACACTCACTCATATGATAAGCTCCGCTCGTCAAAGTCGACAGCGGAGCTAAAAAAGCACAAGATACACAAGATACACAGAGAGACAGCTTGATCGAGTAACACTACAGGTTGAGGAAACATAGAATATTAATATGCAAAATTCAAACTTACCCGCCAAATTTGTCGCATTCTAGCATTACAGTGCGTCATATTCGCCACCAATGATAATTAAATGTGAATAAATTATGGTAAAACTTGAATAATCAAGAGTAAAACACTGGGATTACACGCTCACAGCGCAACTCAGCAGCTTTTCATGACGCACAAACGCATTTAATATGTTAATGAGTTAGGTCAAACCCGAGGTATGCTAATGAGATTGTGGTTCGTTTGGATTCGTCAACGCATGGCTGGACGTGTACTTTAATTCCTTGTAAATGTCAGACTGGGAGAGCCCAAAGACCTTTATAACTCTCGCAAACTTTAATAATCAATCAGCGGAGGCTTTACATACAGGCATAGTTGAACTTTGATGAATAATTCCTGTATATAAATTGAATAACCCCTGTATACATGACCTTTTTTTGATTGGTTGACAAATCTTATTACAGTCAAAAAGTTGGAAAATAGAACCAAGAATATACATTTGAAAGAATAAGATAAGAATAATTAAAAAAAAAAACATGACCAATAAAATTTGATTTTAATCAAATGTGTATCGGATAAGCTCTCCTATATTGTAATACAATAAATATATGATACACCATCGGGTCCATTTACCCCTTATGCTAATCATAGTATTTACACGCAATGGTTTCATATGTTTATATTACCTGCCAATATGTTAACATTACACAGTTGGAAACACAATTAAAATGAAAATTCATATATCATATATTGTTCTATTCATAACACTACGTCAATTAATATGTGACCCCTGCTCTTGTACATATATATTTACACTGATTTATTTACGTGTACATATCAATATAATATATTCCCACTAGCTATACAATCTCAACATGTACTTTGGACTATAATCTACGGAATTACCAATAATTGTGTCTCACAGCTATCACCAATTGATGTTCAGAGATGATTCAAGTGAGTTTATTTTTAAGCTGGTAATTTATTTCAGATATAGATGGATACTTCGATGCCATTCTTTAAATATAATTCATTCCGCGTATAGTTGGGTTTATACAGCTTATCGTTTTTATACAATTGCAATTTATATTGTTATTTCCATAATATTTACTGAACGAAACATTCAGTTCATATACTTCTGTATTTTAAATTTCGACTGGTCATCGCAAATATTTCGAAGGCAAAAATACAATAACCGAGGCACTATTATCATTCCTATTTCAGAGGCATCTTAGTAATCACAATGATGTTGTAAAACAACAACGCTATGCTCAAGAAAAGTAACGTGAAAAGCAAAAGGGAAATCGTGCTGGTCGTACTTGCATTACTCTCTACTAACATATGTGTGTTCGTGGTAACATTTCACCAATTATTCGAATCTAGACAAGTTGTGACCTCGGAAAATTGGGAAAATCGGTGTAAATCACTTAGAAACTCATTTCTATCACAAGATGAAATTTTCCGAATATTAAACACTAATAAGTTGGACAAACAACATTTGAATAACTTCGACTTGCCGTATCTGTTGGATCTGGAAAACATTTGTAAATGTGACAATGATATAATGATACTTTCCTTCTAATAATAACTATGTCTACCCCAAGTACGGTGGTTCGGCGCAGCTTCATTCGCAATTCCCGTGGACTAATCAGAGAGGTTGATGGGTACCAAATAATACAGGTGTTCTTCACTGGAATGCCGTCAACAAATGAAAATTTCCAAATATTGAAGAAAGAGCACGACTTGTTTTCTGACATAGTTGTAGTCGACTTTGTGGATTCTTACAACAATCTTACGCTGAAGACAATGGTGATGTTGAAATGGGCTGTGACGTACTGCCCACATGTGAAGTACGTCATGAAAGTTGACGACGATGTTTTCATCAACTTCGACAACCTCGTCGGGCTTTTGAGCAATGCACAGCAAAACAACTACATCGTAGGTCACGTGTACGAAAATGCGAAACCCATACGAGACGAGCTGAATAAATGGTATACCAGTAAATACGATTGGCCAATCGATAACTTTCCAACGTACATAAGTGGTGCGGCATACGTAATGTCAGTGGATGTTGCAAAATCAATTTTACAATCAGCATGTCATATGAAGATGTTCATTTTTGAGGACGTCTACGTCGGATTGAACCTGTTAAATTTATCAATAAAGCCAACACACCATAATGGGTTTGATACGGTATATGTGCTGCTAAACCATGCTGTTTACATGACATAATGACGTCCCACCACACACCACCCATACTGCTATCAACGCTAATGAAGCAATTAACGACGCTAAATTATAAAGAATCGTGTACGAATTATAGATCTCAAAATAAATTAAAATTAATTAATTTACTTTAACGAGCATGAAAGAGCCATAGCTACATGTATTTCATATTACTTTTATGCGACCAGAAAACGTTCTGAAAGATGTTGACTGTATTTATTTTTATTAAGATTTTGAGATTTGTCTGATGATGTGGCAATGGTTAATCAAACCGCAAGAGGGCTCATTGGAATCCCACATCCAAAGGGATGGGATGAGATTTCTTACAGTCATTATGTGTGTAAAATTCCTGTACTCGCGTCTCATCAAAATACGGTATTAAACAAAAAAAAACGAACTTTTTACGTGTATAGATTATATGCAAGCGTGCTCAAATTAATGAATGTTTTATTCGACAACACGAAACGTACATACGTATATCATCCGCTGAATTTATATGTGCCAAGTAGATAAAACCAATATATTTTTAATCTCGCAGCTTTAATCACTAGTGTTAAGCTCTAACTCGTTAAGATAAAATGAATCATCAATTTCTTCCAAACCACCCAGTGGTGCTTTTCATGTCGCTTTATTTTCTGTGACGTTTTCACAGTTACTATTTCCGATGTATGTTTTACCTTCAAAGTTTGAGATGCAATTCGGTCGCAATGTGACATCCGTGATTGTAATGCTATGGCATTGAGTTCTGTATATTGATGATGCATTTCATGTCTTTTGTATTATCTAACTAGGATGATTTCTGGTTTACTCGTGTTTATTGCCATTCAGCTTTAATACAATTTCTTTCTGGTGATTCGATCAATTAGTATATAATGTAAAATTTCATGATGTGTTGAACATGTTACAATGACTCTATATGATCAACATAGTTTAGTTTTCAATTCAAAATAAGTAATACGGTTGTAACAACTTAATGGGAAATACAAAATGTTATTAATATTTACGTTTATAAAAGATAGTAGTCACATGTGAAACAGACTCTGGGTACTGGGTGTTTTGACGGATCGTCGAAATCACTACAGGTTAGATGATTCATGGTAATAAGGCTATTCCATTCACAGGTGATGTATACTTTGTTTAATATCTCACTTGAATGTTGTTTGCTTCGTGTGTCCTCGTCATTCGAAATATTTCGTCCTAAGGTAATCCTCCAAATAGTTGGTTCCAAATAAAGCAATAAAGATATGTGGTACATTTTTCAAGGAATGTGTCCTGACAATCATGTGTCGAAATTGGTCCGGTTGACAGCAGTGCATTTCAAAATAAGAACAATTAATTTATGCTGGTAATACGTGATGTGGCCACTATGACGTCGTCAATATATAATCATTAGTGACGTTTTCTATATTAAGCCATTCAATTTCATGAAAATATTTCAATCATTTGTATTTGGTAAAAAACAATTACCTGCCAATCAGTTGTTCTACCCCGACTTTTCATGAACACTGATTGTACCGAGAACATATATTAATTCTATCCAGACAGGAAGATACAAGGATTAAATGATTAAACGATGACGAAAATGCTAAAAATATTGGTGAGTGGTAGTAGTCATATTGTGGAAACAAATGTAGCACTGTGAAATAAACATAATTTGGCTTGCAAGTTTGTACAGGCTTCACGACAACACTAGAGGTAGGCTATGTTGTGTAATCTAACGCAATTTTTGTATTCATCTGATAGAGCAATCGTTCAGTATCTGAATCAGAGGTTTTAGTTATTTGTCCATATTATGGAGTCCATTTTATGTCATGAGTGGAACTCGTGACTGTACAATATGTTTGATCTTTATCCACACGATGCCCTTGCGGTAAAAGAAGCATCTTCGTTTCAAGGCTGGGAATTAAAAAAACTATGATAACATTGTAATAGTATGAGCCGTCGTCTCGCAATTCGGTCCAACAAAATACAGAGCCAAACCAGTGCTATTGTTTCTGAATACTAATATCTAACATAATATCAAATTCATATAACACTAATTTTATAGACATACGTATATTGGTTATAGTGTACAGTAACAATAAACACTTCTGAGCTGCACACCAACCCTTGCGAGGCATTGTAAATCATCAATCAGCAAAACCGTCCTAGAGTCTACTGTTGAATGTAGTATTCTGTTTTATTTTTTTAAGTGTTTCTATTTTGATGTGCCGTATATTAATATATCTATCGATTTATCACCAGAAACCATGTTTGTAACACGCTCATTTTGGGGTTTGATCATGTTGGTGGTTACATCTAATGCTCAACTGCATCCTGGACGTCCTGCTGATGGCACGTGCGTGGATTGTACTGATGTCATGTACATAGATGGAGTATGGCATAGTGTGTGCACAGAAGACTTCACCTGCCCCACTGGTTTTGAAGATATTGAAAATCAAATAGAAGGGAAAAACGCTTCGTATCACGGTGTATATTACGAAGGGGTTTCACAATTCCTTCCTGGGACAAAACATTTCCAGTATAATGCAATACTCGCATCAAAGATTGGCGGTATGAAAGAGGGCGACCCAGTATGTTATATTTATCAATCATTTTTTTATTGGGTTGATAGTGATATCATTTTATTTAAGTCTCACATTCTTGACGTATTACACAAACCAAATAAATGTATGTATATCGCAGTAATTTTATAGGTCAATGGTGATATTTAAATACACAATTGAAGGCATTTGTGCGTGACATAAACACTGTGAAGTTTTTGACGAGCCAACGTGTATGCACGTCGAAACAAATGCGGAATCGTTTCGCTCATTTCGGGTTAAAACTGATAATGAGTTTCCTGAGTGACACTATATATCATACAAATTAGTTCCGTAAATTTTAATATTATGGCTTATAACCGTTCTGGTATTTTCGGTCTGTTCTATATCCATTTGTAAAACAAAAGCAATGCATAAATATACTTTATATATATTTGTTTCGTAGGGAGAGCAAACATTACCAATTGACAATTGCCAACGATGTCAGGTCGATATAGGAGACGATTGGAGTCGAGTTGCTTGTAAGAGTGTGGTGAGTATTTGGTGATGATATATCTGATGATAATTATACTAATAATATAAAACTAAACACCGAAATACACTGAAATAAGTCAATAAGTATCAACATAGTCACATGAGGTTAATAGCTGTTTAACGACTGTTAAATTTTCAATACAATTGTTATATTTTGAATTCGGGATACCATAGAAAAACGTTATAAGAAGTAATCTTTGTCAAAAAATGCAAATGAGAATTCCTTCCCGTTAAAATTTACATGTATTTAAATGTAGAAAATCGTTGTTGTTTTAAAGCAGTTATTTTCGTGTAATATATTAAATGAATCGGTATGGATTATTATTATGCATATACGGTATAAATAATGTCTTATTCATTATATTTTGAATAGGTATACATTACATACAATATAAACTAAAACCATAGCAGTGTTGGTGTTAATGTAATAACTACCTCCATTATGGTCAAATTAACAGTAGTTTGTGCTCGCGATTTTGCAAACTGGTCTATTGCTTTTTATTATACATTCTCACTTATCAAATTGGTCTTAACAAAGTTATTAAAACACATCATGGTCGTGTTTCTAAAGTGCGATAACAATTACATAGATCTGGTTGAACAGAACTAGTATTTTTCGTATTTAGCGTCTCGTAAACCGTATTTTGTTTTCGAAAAAAAAACATGAGCGTTCGCAATGTCCAATTGTGTCGTCTAATTACGTGAATAATTTTGTTTTCACATGTAGGAATGTGTACCGTTTTTCGCTAAGCACCTTCAATTGAAATCACAAGTCCCCGAGGAAAATACAGCAAGAGACAGAATCTGTTTGATTCGCAGAGACGGCGAGTTTACTATCTATACTTGTCGCTTTTTTTCTGACGATCCTAATTTTATTGATCATATTATTCAAGCAAGTTCGTAAAATAAGAACGCATATTAGAATTTGCATCATGATGTCACTGGTAGCATGATTAGAAGTGATAAAAATCAGTTAAAAATAAAATACTAGTGGTTTAGTTAACTTTATGTTAAGATCTGTGAAATATATATAATGTTATGGCATTACAATGTGGTTATTGTATTTATTACTTCAGCCCTGCGTATATGGGTGAGTGCCTGTGTTGATGATTTACGCTTTTCTTATGAATACATGTATAGTGGCATACAATTTTCATTTGAATTCAGGATTTCTTGTTTACACAATCACTTCGTAAATAAAAATGAAATGATTAGCAATCTTCCTATGAATACAAGAATAGTGGTTCATACTCTCCATATACATCACATGTACTGGTTATATATTCCTATAGACACTAGTAAAGTGGGTTACAATCGTCATGTCAATATGAACACATTGGAATATATTAACACTCGTGTAGTGATGTTGGGCCGGGCGGGCGGGATGGGATGGGATTCAGTCTCAATATAAATGCAAGTGAAGCAGAAAGCAGTAATCATTATGATAGAAATGTAGTGGTTTATAATCTCCACATGAATAAATGCAATAGAGTGGATTCGAGTTTTAACGAAATTTCTTCGCTGGTATCCTTGGTTCCCTGTATTCTGATGAGCTATCAAATATGCGGCGATATGATACCCCCTCCGTACGCAGACGAAATTGGAACGTCTTTAAACCAGAGCAAGTTTGCAAGGTAATAGCGGACCTCGAAACTGTTTGTAGTGGTATGAAATTTGAATATGAATTTAGAAAAATGACACGCAATGTCTACGATAATAGAGATGAAGATGTGGACCTTCATATAGAAACAAGTATGGTTGATTGCATTTTCAATCTCAAAAACAAGTATGATGCTATGTAATATGAATATAAGATTAGTGAAGTGGCGAGCAGTCTCGTTCTGCGAGTCATGCTACGAACTATAGGAAATACGTTGGTCGTAGTCAAAATAGGTCCGGCTATTCATCCTCTGATAATTTATAAGTGTAACAAAGGGTAGTATTTTGCTCTATATTGTTAGGGTTGGCTTCATTGCATCATCGTGAACTGGTTCTTGTAAATGAATTTCTTGCATGGCTACTACTACATGAAAAAACGGCATTGGAACATATTCAGAAATATATTATGAGTAAATCATAGCGGAATGTATATGCACTCCAATGATAATAACCGATTACACAAGAATATTACAGAAGATTATTTGCTGTAATCGTAATCTATATTTTGCTTTTTATTTGCTCTGAATTAAGATTGAGAGTAGCTAAATGAGATTACAGATGTACAGCACTATAAGGATTAATAATTGAGCTGTTCAGTAGATACACCCTTCTTACTCCCGGATACAACAGGGAACTCACTTCTACCAGTCACTTCTGAAGACATCCGTTCACTGTCGCAATTCCTTCCAATAAATTCTTAAAGTTATTCCCCATTCTTTCTTCAAGAGTTTCCCATATTCTTTATCTTCTATGTTTACTGCTACACTGTAAATCTTGGGAGCATTTTCCCCATTTTTAATTAAAACACTCCGTTAAGAACGTGTGTGTTATGTAATAAAACATCTGTATTTTCTATCAAAACAAGAGTGTTTTGGCAGTTATTATTACACTTTTAATGAAAATAAAGCACATTGTAAACACACAAAAATACACTTTTTAAAAAAAATAATAAGTGTTTTACAGGGACATAAATGTGACATTAAAGTGTTTGTTGGTAGGACATTTGTGGACTGATGTATCCAACTTCATGCAAGCAGTATTAACAAAATTGAGTGAAAAGTCTGGTAAATAAACATTATGCGTAATTCAACGTAATAATGAGATGGTCAAGACATTACCTTCAGCAAATAGTTTTATGTCAAGCACCAGGTTGTGGAAGAATTAATTGTACGCAAGCTTATATTGTCTGACCAATCTATAAGTACAATTGGAATCAAGACACGTGGTAAATTTATAACGTTTGGTGAACGGTGGTTGTAGTTCCAATCACGAGCATTCGCAAATGTGATTTTATCTTTCTCGTAAACGGTTCAATTTGAAAACACTTCAGAAAGCCAAATTAGCAACGATTGTTCAACCCAAAACACCACACTATAATGTTAAAATACCTTTCTCCCAAATGCACTTTCTAAACTAACACACATGCAATGTTTCAACGTAAAATATCCGGTTATATAAGTGTTCATATACAAGACACTTTTGTATGTCGTTTACGGTTTGCATCTATAATATAAACAATGCTTATTTTTGACTGTATGCAGCATATTGATTGAAATAAAATACCACACACATACCACTGTCAGCAGACATACTGTGCAGGTAGTGATAAATTTATTGATTTTAGTTTTTTCAATAATAAAGGAGCTTCATATAGTCATATACTTTGCGAGTATGCATACCATGTAATTGTCACAAATTTAATAATCGATGGAATTAAACATGCTCGAGTTAGTAAGCTGGATGACACAGCGCTGTACGTTAATCCATGTGATCTAATCATTATACATTTATTTTAGGCTTCAGCTAATATTCTATTTGTGGAGCCTCAATGTTGAATTCGATCTGATATGGTGATTTCCATACACCTGTGTTAATTTGCGTATAATCTAAACGAGCTCCCTTAAGTCTCTAATAATAAATAAATACTCAGCTGTTATTTAGAAATGTTATTAATACAATAAATACAGTAAGAAAGCAAATATTCAACAAAAATTATTTTGCTACATCTTTGTAAAAATGTGAGACACCATGCATAAACGACGGTGTTCACGATGAACACTATTACATGTTACGTCTTTTAGAAAACTGGTAAATTGTGTCGTTCGCACGCTCATTCAATGATTGAATTATGCTATCTAGAGTATGTGGACAGGTGGCATATTCGTTAAAGAAGCAACAACAACTTGGGCCGAACGATGCCTTTTGAGATTTTCTGAGAAAAGAAGGGAACTTGAAATTATCCTAAATAAACCTGGAGGTATGATGATATTGTGACTCCGTTACGAAACGTATGGAGAGTGTAATTGATAAAGCCAGCGTTGGTAGTTGTTAACTGCTTTGTTATTTTCAGGAGCCCCCATTAATGTCATTATATGCGGATAACTGAGTTGCATACTACATAACGTCCTTACCAACATTCAAAGACACATTATATGACTTGCCAAATAATAATAATGTTAGGCAGATTTGGAACAGAAAAATGCAGTTTAATCGTGGTAATGATGCGTGGTCATATTTTCGCTACTTAGCATTTCTACTTGACTTTTACATGGACTATTAATTTACTGTGCATGTAAATTGTATATAAAGTAATGATGTCTTTGTTATGCCAGGTTTGACAATGATGAGTTTTGCATTGTGTATGTTTAATTAGAAACACACTTCAAATGAAATAACGACATCCAAAATATTGACATCCATCAGTACACTTTTTATTCATTTTCCCGGTTATACTATTACCGGAAATATTGAACATTGTCGAACCTATTTTGCAATATAATATAACAATGTTGCCATATTTCTATTCCCTAAATGGAAAAGTGACGCGAAAATACTAATTCCTTCATATCATTATAACATGTACCAATCAGTACTGTATTAACCAAAACGACAAAATGCATACTTGGCGCCAGTTGATATTTAATTTATCGATTTGAACATTTAACCAAAGATTATAAACACAAATTTACATTTGCTGTCACTGCCATACAAACCATCACAAGAAATGAACATAAAATACAACAATTACATATAAAATATCTATTACACTGACCCGTTCATAACATTTAGTTAGAATACTAACAACAAAAATATGTATCACACTTCTTGACTAGAAATACACAGGCCTAATAAATAGCCGCTACAGTGCAGGATATTAACCCAGCAAATTGAATTTTGTGGATATATTTATTAGCATGATGATAATTATGCTTTGTAATACTTATTTTTATTCCAATTTAGGTAATTAGATAATGATTTAAATGTTGCCGTTAATGACATCGAAAAAAGATTATTGTACCACAGCTCGAACCGTTAAATCAGACACTTGCCTCAATCGCGAAAAATGAATAAATCCGTTTCATCTGTATTTTGCAAAATTTTGCTTTAATTTCCTTGCTACATTCATACTGCATATAATCTAATATTAGCTTTTTAATTTCAGACTTACAATTTTCACGAAATTTGTAGATTTGCATAAACAAATCTAATAAGTAGGATCCAACTAGAGATTTGTCATCAAAACATTCAATGACCTCCATCCACGATTTCGTCTTTTTATGTCCATATCTGACATTCGGTAATCTACGGTTGATGATATCTTCTATGACATGAGTTCCAATGAAGTTGTAAAACGGATCTGTGTAATAGTCTCCAACTTTTAAAGACAACTTTTTGTGGCTTAATTCTAAGATATGATTCCACTGCAGTTGCTTCGTTACTGATTCCCCATTGTATACCTTCAGTCCCACTAAATGTAGAATTGAGAAGTCGATGAATCATAGGCGAGCAAGGTCTAGATTTTTTTGAAGTACGATATCCATTTTTCCCCCATTTTACTGGGATTACACGCTCACAGCGCAACTCAGCACCTTTTCATGACGCACAGACGCATTTAATATGTTAACGAGTTAGGTCAAACCCGGAGTATGCTAATAAGATTGTGGTTCGTTTGGATTCGTCAACGCATGGCTGGACGTGTTTTTTAATTTCATGGAAATGTCGGACTGGAAGAGCCCAAAGACCTAAATAACTTTCATAAAAGGTCTATTTCAACTATCGCAAACTTTAACTCATATATCATATGTTGTTTTATTCATAACACGACGTCAATTAATCTGTGACACCTACTACTTATACATATATATTTACACTGATTTATGTTCGTGTACATATCATTATAATATATTCACTAGCTATACAATCTCAAAATGTACATTGGACTATAATCTACGGGATTATCAATAATTGTATCTCACAGCTATCACCAATATATGTTCAAAGATGATTCAAGTGAGTTTATTTTTAAGCTGGTAATTTATTTCAGATATAGTTGGATACTTCGATGCCATTCTTTAAATATAATTCATTTCGCGTATAGTTGGGTTTATACAGCTTATCGTTTTTATACAGTTGCAATTTATATTGTTATTTACATAATACTTACTGAACGAAACATTCAGTTCATATACTTCTGTATTTTAAATCGATTAATCTGTAAAAAAGAATGTTCTCTAGAACAAATTTCGACTGGTCATCACAAATATTTCGAAGACAAGAATTCAGTGATAGAGGTATTATTATGATTCATATTTCAGAGACATCTCAGTATTCACAATGATGCTGTAAAAACAACGCTATGCTCAACAAAACAAACGTGAAAAGCAAACGGGAAACCGTGCTGGTCGTGCATGCATTAATCTATACTAACATATGTGTGTTCGTGGTAACATTTCACAATTTATTCGAATCTAGACAAATTGTAACCTCGGAAATGGGGAAAATCAGTCTCCTTCACCTCGAAATTCATTTCTATCGGAAGATGAAGTTTTCCGAATATTGAACACTAATAAGTTGGACAAACAACATCTGAATAACTCCGACTTGTCGTATCTGTTGGATCTGGAAAACATTTGTAAATGTGACACTCCGAATAATGATACTTACCTTATAATAATAACTATGTCTACCCCAAGTACTATTGTTCGGCGCAGCCTCATTCGCAACTAATCAGGGAAGTTTATGGGTTCCAAATAAGACAGGTGTTTTTCACTGGAATGCCGTCAACAAATGAAAATTTCCAAAAATTGAAGAAAGAGCACGAATTGTTTTCTGACATAGTTGTAGTCGACATTGTGGATTTTTACAACGATCTTACACTGAAGACAATGGTGATGTTGAAATGGGCAGTGACGTACTGCCTACATGTGAAGTACGTCATGAAAGTGGAAGATGACGTTTTCATCAACTTCGACAACCTCATAGGCCTTTTGAGCAATGTAAAGCGAAACAATTACATCGTAGGTCACGTGTACAAAAATGCAAAACCCATACGAGACGACCAGAATAAATGGTGTACCAGTAAAGACTATTGGGCACTCAATATCTTTCCAGCGTACATAAGTGGTGTGGCCTACGTAATGTCAATGAATGTTGCAAAATCAATTTAACAATCAGCATGCCATATGAAAATGTTCATTTTTGAGGATGTCTACGTTGGATTGAACCTGTTAAATTTATCAATAAAGCCAACACATCCTAACGGGTTTGATCGTTACGGTGTATGTAATGCAAAACCACGCTAGTTACATGACATAATGTCGCACCACACACCACCCATACTGGTATCAACGCCAATGAAGCAATTAACGACGCTAAATTATAAAGAATTGTGTACGAATTATAGATCTCAAAATAAATTAAAATTAATTAATTTACTTTAATGAGCATGAGCATGAGCATGAAAGAGCCATAGCTACATGTATTTCATATTACTTTTATGTGATCAGAAAACGTTCTGAAAAATGTTGTATTTATTTTTATCAAGATTTTGAGATTTGTCTGACGATATGGCAATGATTAATTAAACCGCAAGAGGGATCATTGGAATCCCACACCCAAAGGGTTGGGATGAGATTTTTCACAGTCATTATGTGTGTAAAATTCTTGTACTCGCGTCACATCAAAATACGGTATTAAACAAAATAACGAACTTGATACGTGTATATATTATATGCAAGCTTGCTCAAATTAATAAATGTGTTATTCCGCATCACGAAACCTACATATGTATATCATCCGCTAAATGTATATGTGCCAAGTAGACAAAACCAATATATTTTTAATCTCGCAGCTTTAACTTTATAAAAGTAGTCACATGTGAAACAGACACTGGGTACTGGGTGTTTTGACGGCTCGTCGAAATCACTACAGGTTAGATGATGTATGGTAATAAGGCTATTCCATTCACAAGTGATGTATGCTTTGCATAATATCTCACTTGAATGTTGTTTGATTCGTGTGTCCTCGTCATTCGAAATATTTCGTCCTAAGGTAATCCTTCAAATAGTTGTTGCATAATATGTTCAAAGTAATTAAGATATGTGGTACTTTTTTCAGTGATGTGTCGTGACAACCAGGTAACGAAAATAGTCCGGTTGACATCACCACAATTCAAAATGAGAACAAATCATTTATGCTGGTAATACGTGATATGGCAACTATGACGTCGTCAATATATAGTCATATGTGACGTTTTATATATTGAGCCACTCAATTTCATGAAAATATTTTAATCAGTTGTATTCGGTAAAACAAAATACCTGCCAATCAGTTGTTCTACCCCGACTTTTCATGAACACTGGTTGTACCGAGAACATATATTAATTCTATCCAGACAGGAAGATACAAGGATTAAATGATTAAACGATGACGAAAATGATAAAAATATTTAAATGCTGAGTGGTAGTAGTCATATTGTGGACACATAGGTAACACTGTGAAATAGACATCACTTGGCTTGCAAGTGTTTATAGTCTTCACGACAACACTATAGGTAAGATATGATGTGTAATCTAGCAATTTTTGTATTCATCTGATAGAGCAATCGTTTAGTGTCTAAATCAGTGGATTTTGTTATTTGTCCATATTTTGGAATCCATTTTATGTTGTGAGTGGGACTTGTTACTGTACAGTATGTTTGATTGTAGTCCCGATAGTTCAAAGTATTAATTGCTTATTTATCCACACCATGCCCTTGTGGCAATAGACGCATCTTCGCTTCAAGACTAGAAATATAAAACAACACTAGCTCGACCCTATGAAAACGTGGTTATAGTATGAGCTTTCGTATCGCAATTCGGTTCAACAAAATACACAGCCAAACCAGTGCTATCGTTTTTGAATACTAATATCACATTTATATAATACTAATTTTATAGACACATATGGGTTATAGTGTACAGTAACATCAAACACCTCACCTTTGTGATTCTTTGCGACATATTTATGAGTTATGCTTCTCACTAATAAAAATCCGACATGTCAATCAACAAAGCCGTTCTAGACTAGAGTCTACTGTTCAATATAGTATTCTGTTTTATTTTTAAATGTTTCTTTTTTGATGTGCCGTGTATTAATATATCTATCTATTCACATCAGAAACTATGTTTGTAACACGCTCATTTTTGGGTTTGATCATGTTGGTGGTTACATCTAACGCTCAACTGCATCCTGGACGCCCTGATGATGGCACGTGCGTGGATTGTACTG
This sequence comes from Saccoglossus kowalevskii, assembly GCF_978046115.1. Taxonomy (NCBI): domain Eukaryota; kingdom Metazoa; phylum Hemichordata; class Enteropneusta; family Harrimaniidae; genus Saccoglossus; species Saccoglossus kowalevskii. The sequence goes on along the minus strand of NC_140645.1, from coordinate 23,624,979 downwards.
ATGTCATCTACATAGAAGGAGTATGACATAGTGTGTGCACCGAAGACTTCACCTGCCCCACTGGTTTTGAAGATATTGAAAATCAAATAGAAGGGAAAAACGCTTCGTATCACGGTGTATATTACGAAGGGGTTTCACAATTCCTTCCTGGGACAAAACATTTCCAGTATAATGCAATACTCGCATCACAGATTGGCGGTATGAAAGAGGCCGACCCAGTATGTTATATTTATCAATAAATTTTTTTATTGGGTTGATTGTGATATCATTTTATTTAAGTCTAACATTCTTGACGTATTACACAAACTAAATAATTGTATGTATATCGCAGTAATTTTATAGGTCAATGGTGATATTTAAATACACAATTGAAGGCATTTGTGCGTGACATAAACACTGAAATTTTTGACGAGCCAACGTGTATGCACGTTGAACAATTGTCTTTGTGCGGAATCGTTTCGCTCATTTCGGGTTAAACTATGTTACTGATAATGAGTTTACTGAGTGACACTTTATAATTATCGGCCTCTTCCATATTCATCTATAAAACAAAGCAATGCATATATGTACTTTATATATACTTGTTACATAGGGAGAACAAACCAATTGACCATTGTCAACGATGTGAGGTCGATGTAGGAGACGATTGGGTGTAGAAGTGTTTGTAAGAAAGAGGTGAATACTTGGTGATGATATATCTGATGATAATTATACTAATAATATAAAACTAAACACTGAAATACACTGAAATAGGTCAATAAGTATCAAGATAGTCACATGAGGTGAATAGCTGTTTAGCGACTGTTGGTGGAATGTAATGTTGTTGTTTTTTTAATTCGCAATGCAATTGTTATATTTTGAAATTGTGGTCCAAAACAGTTATTAAAACACAACATGGTTGTATTTTAATGTGTGTTAACAATTACATAGATCAGGTTGAACAGAACTAGTATTTTTCGTAAACCGTATTTTTTGCGAAAAAAAAACATTAGCGTTTGCAATGTCCAATTGTGTCGTCTAATCACGTGAATATTTTTTTTCACATGTAGGAATGTGCACCGTTTTTAATTAAGCACCTTCAATTGAAATCACCAGTCTCCGAGGAAGATACAACGAGAGATAGAATCTGTTTGATTCGCAGAGACGGCAACTTTACTATATATACTTGTCGATTTTTTTCTGACGATCCTAATTTCATTGATCATATTATTCAAGCAAGTTCATAAAAAACAACATATATTCGAATTTGCATCATGATGTCACTTGTAGCATGATTAGGAGTGATAACAATCAGTGAAAATAAAATACAATGTTATGGCATTATTATTATTATTATGATTATGATTATTATTATTATTATTATTATTATTATTATTATTATTATTATTATTATTATCCGTCTCGATGATTTACATCTTTCGTATGAATACATGTATCGTAGCATGCAATCTTCATATAGATTCAGGATTTCCGATTTACATAAACACTCCATAAATAAAAAAAGTTGTTAGCAATATTCAAATAGACAGTAGTTGAGTGGTTTACAATTACAACACATTGGAACATAATAACAGAAGTGGTGTGATGTAAAATATTCATGTAGTATTACAGTGCAGTCGGATTCAATCTCAGTCTAAATGCAAATGAAGTAGAGCACAATTATCATGACAATAGGGGTGTAATGGTTCATAACCACCATATGAATAAATGCAATAAACCAGATTCGAAATTTAGCTCGCGAGATTTCTTCGCTTGTGTCCTTGGTTCCCGGTATTCTGATGCTCTGTCGAAGCTGCGGCGATATCACACCCTCTCCGTACGCATACAAAGTTTCCAAGATAATGATGGTCTCGAAACTTGTCTATTGTAGTGGTGTGACATGTCATTATGAATGTAGCAAGATGACGCGCAATGGCTACAATAATAGAGATGAAGATGTGGATCTCCATATGAACAGAAGTATAGTTTATTGAATTTCCCAAAGTATAGTTGATTGCATTTCACAAACAAGTATAGTGGTATGTAATATGAATACAGGATTAGTGAAATGGCGAGCAGTCTCGTCCTGTGAGACTTACGTTGGCTGTAGTCAAAACGTTTGGCTATTCGAATAGTTTCCACTCTGATAATTTATAAGTGTAACAAGGGGTAGTATTCTGTTTATAATGTGGGGGTTGGCTGCATTGCAATATCGAGAACTTGTTCTTGTAAATGAACTTGCATGGCTACTACATAACTACATGAAAATAACTGCATTGGAAAATAAATCATAACGAAATGTATATACGCACCAATAATAATTTTGATAATCTTGAATTTCTTGTCTTGAATCATGATTGAAAGTAGCTAAATGAGATTTTACAGCACTATAAGGATTAATAATTGAGCTGTCATGTAGATATACACCTTTTTACTTTCGGATACAATAGAGCATTCACTTCTACTAATCACTTCAGAAAACACCCGTGCATTGTCACAAGGCGATCTGACCTCGTCAACAATTTTTTTCAATAACTTATGAACGTTATTCTCCATTCATCAATTCGTTTCCTATATTCTATATCTTCTATGTTTAATGCTACACTGTGAATCTTGGAAGCACTTCCATGTTTTTCATTAAAACACACCATTTTAAATGAATGTACACTGTTGCAATTAAAAACATGTGCACTATGTTATTTTCTATCAAAACAGTAATGTTTTACTATTTTTAGAAAAATGTTTTGGGGAGTTTTTAAAACACTTCCTGGTGAAAATTAAACACATTGTAAACACACAAAAATAAACTTTTTCATAATAAAGTGTTAAAATGTTTATTGGTAGGATGTTTAGGGACTGTGTTCAACTTTGTGCAAGCAGTATTAACAAAATTGGGTGAAATGTATGGCAACTTATAAATAAATTATGGTATATATGCTAACTAGACAATTACCGAAGGTGACGTAATTCAACACATAATGAGATGATCATGACATTAACTTCAGCAAATATTTTTTTTCAAGCACCAGGCTGTGGAAGAATTAATTGTACGCAAGTTTATAAGGTCTGACCAACTTATGTGTACAGCTGGAATAAAGACACGCGGTGAATTAATTACCAGTTGGCCTAATGGATTTTGATGCTCCCATTTGGAGGGAAACACCTTTCTTCCAAATTGTTTTATTTTAGAGCACCTTCTAAACAAACACACATGCAATGTTTCAACCTAAAACGCCTGTTCATATACAGACACTTTTGAATGCGGTCTACGGTTTGCATCTATAAAATAGACACAATGCTTATTATTGACTGTATGCAGCAAATTTATTAGAAAGAAATGCTCACACACGTCACCATTGTCAGCAGATATAATGTGCATGTAGTGATAAATTAATTAATTTTAGTATTTTTATTAATAAACAGCTTTATATATTCATATACTTTGTGAGTATGCATACCATGTACCTGTCACAATGTTTAATAATCGATTGATATAAACATGCACAGTGTTGTTATCAATGTTCGAGTTAGTAGGTCTGATGGCGCATCCATTTTCTTCTTTAGCTATAATTCTATTGGCGGATCTTCAATGTTGAATTCAATCCGATATGGTGATTTCCATACATCTGTGCAAATGTGCGTATAATCTAAATGAGCTCCCCTACATAACCATTCAGCTGATATTTAGTAGTGTAATTAATACAATAAATAGAGAAAGAAAACAAATATTGAACAATAATTTGTTTGCTACTTCTTTGCAAAACTTTGAGATACCTTCCATAAACGACAGCGTTCACTATGAACACTATTATATGTTGCATGTCAAGTAACTGATAAACTTGTGTCGTACGCACGCTCATTCAACGATTCGTGTTAATGATGCGTGATCATATTTTCGTTACTTTATAACAATAGTAATATTTCACATCAAATATTAATGTTTCTAATATTGCATTGCTTGAAACAATAATGATAATTATTAAAATATTACTCACAGAATTATTTATAATATAATTTTGTTTTAGATTTTAAGAGAAAAGATAGGAGCGAATTTTGCTAATATTAAGAATTAATTTTGTCCTATCAATATGGGTTATTGTTGGTTCAGCGTCTTGACCCTCAATGGCAGAAGAACACTGGTTAATAAACAATCAAATAATTTGACCGATAGATAAGTGAAAGATGAATAGATTAAATTAGATATAGTGCAAATATGCAGATTCTAGGATATAGTGGGATCGCATTCCAGACAATAATATCACATAGAAAGTAATTGGACACTTTCATTTATGTCAATGAAGAAAGGGTTTAAAGATTTTATTGTTCGTTTTAGTTATGTTCACAATTATTAGGTATTTTATCTACAGTTTCACGAAAGGTTTGAATTTTCAGTCAACACAAGTACACTTATTCAGTTGCATATAAGACGAGAAAACTTCTTCAAAAAATTGCTATTATTCTTCACAATAACTATATTGTTAGTTTATATTTAAGAATAAATACTTACATGATTAAGTTTATCGTGTATTATGATTACTGTACAGTAGTTCAAAGTGCTTGGTCGCTGTGATAATAAGCACTTTTTATGTATGTTCCTGGTCGAAATACTTTTTAAAATGTTTTCAAGTAAAATCACTTTGAAAATAGTTAGACGCACTCATGGTGGATATAGTTTTCAATGTGTGTTTCTTTTGGAAACACTTTACAAAATGTGTTATGTGCAAAAACATTGTCAATTAAATAGCGAACAAAATATAAATATGTATATACATTTTTAAGTAAAGTACAATAAAACACTATGTTAACTATGTACACTATGTACAAGTTAACTATGAATGCAAAAGATATTTTTTGTATTCTGTTTTAAATTTTATTCCATATATATTTTCCAAATTTACCACAACTTCTATTAACTTTGGGGACGGAAAGATTACATTTGTAGTTTTGTTCTGTGTTATACGTATGTATATATCTATATATTTTATTATAATATATTTCTTGCGGTCAGATAACTTTTAAACCAGAACAAGGCACCCCCCTTATACCATGATGTTCAAGTATTGCAATTACGATATTGTGTTTCACTGTATCGAATGCACTGTATAAAATCTATAAACATTGTGGCATTACCCTCATACATTTCAAATAACAAATATTGAATTAAGGTAGAGATGCAGGTACGGGGCACTTGGGAGTAAATTTTTGTTTTTTTTCTTTTTATTATCCAAACAGTTTTGGCTATAGACTGTTAAAATTTTGTAGAATTGTGAATAGTGGAACATACTCAGAAAACTATTTTAAAATATAGATAACATGTGCAAACATTCTCTCTTTTGAATGCTTAGCAAGATTTAGCAAGGCTGTACATAAATAATCAAAAAGAAACATGGTGAAAAAAAGTTATGACGGGATCTCCATATTATGCACTATATTTAACTTTTTACAAAAAGATAATAGGTTTAAATTTGGAACTGTTACAGCCATTTTAATTATAAGCATTAAGCAAACTTCTTACTGAGTGAATTGTTATGCAAATTAGCAATTATCTCAGCTTCTTTTTAGTGCACATCCCAGAACTTTAAAATGAAATAGCTCCTAGACGCTTTGACCTTTTGTTTTGACATTTTCACAAATGATTGACAATGTGTTTATCTTCAAAACGCCGTCGGGCATAGTTTTTGGTTGAATAGTGTTACAACAATCGTACAGACAACTAGCCTGGGTGTTAATTTATGCATAAACTTGATGTAGTGAGATTTGAGCTGCCCTGCAAAATTGACAACTGGTAGACAGTTTGTAAGACGGCACATTCTTCATAGTAAACAGATGTACATATACACCAATTTTGACAGGAAACATAAGCATGGTTTAGAAGCTATTTTTTTTAAATCACTTTTGACCAAAAAAGCACATTTGTGTGCATATTTCAAACTACAGATTGAATTTTAAAATTCATACAATAAGCTTTCCGAAAATATATAGTTTTGTGGACAAGGGAGGTCATCTTGGTTTCCTAATTAACGAATTAAAATACCTGTCAGGTAAACTGAATCTCTACCTTAAGCTAATGAATGAAAGTTTGCAGCTATATTTTCCCTGACAGCCATATGTTTATACAGTATGTTACATCTTTATAAGTTTGTAATGTAACGTAATGGCTGCAAAATTTCACTCATAGCATCCCTTACCAGTCTTGCACTGATTCCCTTCCAACCTGTCGCTTTATGAAGATCTAACCTGATAATTTCAGTTTGGATATCATGAACAGTTACTGGGTGAAGGAAAATGATTGGGTAGCTCTTTCCCCTAGAAAGTTGTAGAAAAAGATATTATTATTTGATGTTATTTTGTTGGCTAACTTTTCGCCAATTGTAGAAAAGAACTCATGAAAGTCATTCGCAATATTTTCTACATCTGTGTGTATAATCGGGGCGCCATTATAATTCATAATATATATGACTTCTTTGGGTATAACTAAATTTGTTTTGGATTAGCCAATGAGTTCATTGATTACTTATAAACAATTTAAATGTTTTATTTTTTAATTAAAACAGTGGTGTTGTAAAAATAACTCATTTGCGATTTCACGAAAATCACTTAATGTGTTCAATCTTAAAGTAGGGGAGAAATTAAAACACCGAAATTTACAGTGTAGTCACATTCTCATTTATCATTTTTCATTGTTTTTTCTATGCACCATTTCAATTAGTAATTAATGTTTCTAATATTTTATTAATGCTACAAACAATTCCAATCAAACGTCTTGAAAAGTGTTCGTTGTAGCCTTTGGTACATCTATACTTGCTTTTTGCCTGGACTAATAATTTAGAGTGAATGTCAATTTCATATAATGAAATGATGTCTATATTATGCCAGGTGACGCTTATCGACACGTTTTATTTATTTCATAGATATAATTGGTGGAAACTGTTTATGTTTAAAGAAAAGCACACTCTCTAAAATAACAACATAACAATGAGGAAATATTCAGTCAAATATTTAGATCAGACCACAATGTATTCATTTTCCCGGTTATACTATTACCGGAAATATTGAACATTGTCGAACCTATTTTGCAATATAATTTAACACTGTTGCCATATTTCTATTGCCTAAGTAAAAAAGTAGCGCGAAAATAATTTCTTCATATCGTTATAACATGGACCAAGCTGTCGTGGTATTATATAAACGAAAACGACAAAATGCATATTCAGCGCCAATTGATATCTTATTTATTGAATTCAACAATTAACTAAGGATTAAAAATACACGATTAAATTTGAGGTCACTGCTATACAAAAACCATCACGAGAAATGAACATAACATATAACAGTTACATATTTAATAATAATTAGTACACTGACCCATTCATAAACATAACAATACATTTAGTTACAATACTAACATACAATATGTGTCACACTCCTTGACGAAAAACGTACAGGTTTACATATATAGCTGCCACAGTGCAGAAAATTAACCTAATAAATTAAATATTGTAGATATATTTATTAGTATATGATGATAATTATGCATTGTAATACTGATTTTAACTATATTTAGTTAATTATATAGTGATACAAATTTTAATGTTTCCGTTAATGAGACCGAAAAACGATAATTGTGCAACAGCATTACCTTTAAACCGAGCATGTGCTTCAATTGCGAAAGATGAATAAATCAGTTTCATCTGTATTTAGCAAAATCCTACTTTCCTCTTTCTTGCAACATTCATACTGCATATAATCTAATATTTGCTTTTTAATCTCAGGCTTACAATTTTCACGAAATTTGTAGATTTGCGTAAAAAAATCTAACAAGTTGGATCCGACTTGAGATTTTTCATCAAAACATTCAGTGACCTCCATCCACAATTCCCTTTTTATACTACCATATCTGACATTCGGTACTCTACGGTTGATGATATCTTCTATGGCATGAGTTCCAATGAAGTTGTAAAACGGATCTTCTTTTCTTCTGTTTCTCCTTGAGGTCACAAAGTTGCCTACCATTGCACAAACCTTTACCCTGTATTGTGTTTATATATTGTTCTAGGTGTTTGTTTACCAACTTTTCTTCGATGATTTGTTTTTTTGCGGTGTTCAAGTCTCTGACATTTTGCGACTGCATCTCATTCAGGTTCTTCAATTCTGTTTTGATATTGTTGTAGCTAACAATATCACTTCTGTAAATATGGATTTTCCATTCTTTTTCACGAGCTTCTTCCTTCTTTTTTGTGTTCTTGATGACTGAAAGTGCTTTTTTAACTTTCTGACTTCTTGTTCTTAACAGTGAACCAAGCCGAGGGGATTCTTTTTTCAAACAAACTGGATGACCTTCAATAGAAAGATCTAACAAGGCAACATACTGTAGCTCAATTTCATGGGTTGTCCCGCGGAGTTCATTCGCCCACTCTTCCAACGTTTTCCATTTCAGCTTTAATGCAAATAGCACATCAGAGTTGTCTTGTGAAGAACTAGTCACCTGACTGATGTTTGTGTCACTGAGCACTGCCTCAGAAAATTTCAGCCGACCGTACAACGATTCTAGATTATCAGACATTTCTAAAATAGAAAATAAATGTAATATATAAAAATATATATCATGCACATTTTTTAATTCTAATGTCTCTGAATTCTGTAAATGTTTACAAGAATTTTTTGAAAGGATGTGAAATGTTACCTAACAGACTGAAATGCTATGATATCTAATATTTAATCTGAAAATATTCTTGCTAATTTAAAGATTTTTTCTGAATTGTAGAATATGATCCTGTTAAATCCATAATTTTTTATGGCGGATTGTTTAGACATAGAAGTATATTATAGTATTAAAAAACAGTAAAGGGTCTATTCTCATTGTTTCAAGCTATGGTAATTATTATTAATAGAAAACCAAACATATACAAATAATTTTTGAAAGTTATTATGGGAGCAACACATTTCAGGGAATATTGAAGAATATAAAACAAAATTGCACACAAATTTGAGTAGGCAAGTCTTGTGGTTGAAAAGTTGAAACTGTTATTATTCCAACATAGTATAAAGTACTAGTAAGCATTATTTGGCGGCAGTTGTCAACCACCCAGGTGCTCCAAATAACGATTCAATAAATAGTATAATAAATACAATGTAACATACATACCTTCAATGATTAAAAAATCAAACTCCAGGCTAGATAGCGCAATAAAAGTCAAGTAGTGATATTATGTAATAGCGGTGTAGACACAGTAGTGAACTGAAGAGAAATGACGACGTTGGTTGTGAATATCATTGTTGTCGTCGAAGGCGATTGATATGCAGATTACGTTTGTCTGACACATTACAAGACAAAAGTCGAGACTGTCGAAGAACAATACACAACTGACAGACAGACAGACGTCCTGATGAAACCCCTCTTTTAAAAAAAAAGAGAAAAAACGATCGGTTATCACAGCGATACCATATGTTGATCTCGTGGGCTGACCTTTAACACCGAAAGCAGTATGGCGATAGTGGTTCGCATTCGAAAGGTGGGGTGGTTTCACACGGAATAACGGACATAATTCGAAATAAATCTTTATTCAACTTACTTCCTGTTGTTAATTGGATTAAAACAGTTAGATATGCTTACAACTGGATCGCACATCTGAGTATAAAAAATCCAACATTTTCAACGCTAATTTGGGCTGCGAATACTGCGTGTACAACTGCGTCACCTACGTCGCCGAGTTCATTGAACCAGGAAGTGTGCAAAACGAAGCGAACAAATTTGAAGAGTCACTTACGTTACGGCATTTTCCTATTTTTAAAAATAGAGTTTGTCACACAAATACACATCGTCCATTGGTAATACACTGGGCCAGTGTAGGATTTATCATCAGGTTTTACGACAAGTTGGGCATTCAATGGTGGAGTTTTAATGGGAACACTTATGACCTATCGAAAGCTTGAAACGTCAACTGTTTATTACGAAGCGTACAAAAGAGAAAAAATGAAAAATATAAGCTCAAAATAATTTTTTTCTTTAATATATAGTTTATGCAATGCATTCTCTATGGCACATCCTGTGATGTTTATTTGACCGGGGAGCACTGGCCACGGGCGGAAGTCGGCCATCTTGTCCACCCATTTCTGGCAATGGGATCTGTATAATATTCTCCGACTTTTATAGACAACTTCTCCCATCCACCTGCACAGAATCATACACAATTTGTTAAGAAATCATTTTTTTGGGGGAAACAATTGTTTTCAAACAAGTTTTACATGAATTGATTGATCTTTGGAATCAATTTTATTAGATGAAATTTATTTCATAATAAATACGTACCATCATCCATCCTGGTGAATAATATTCCTCCTTTAACCAAACATTCATATAGGTTCATTATAGTTTCCTCAAGATCTTTGAAATGATATGCTGAATGTGCTGCACAAATCATGCCAAATTGTTTTGTCTCATTCATTTCCAAATACTCTTCAATCGTAATAGCGTGGAAGTCAAACGTAACATTGTTCCACTGGTCCCCTTTATTTTTCACCAATTGTATAAACTTCGTCAGTTCGTCTGCCACAGGTTCAACAGCCGTGTACGTAATATTTGTGTAATTAGTCAGCAAGTCGTTTATAAATGGCTCTTCCCTTATCCCTGTAACAACATATATGACTAATAATTTCATTCAAGTTTCTACATTGGAATGGGATTTTATTTCTAACCTGTTAATCAAGTAACGATGCATAGTCAAACCCCTCACTCTGTACATGGCAACGAGCATTGTACACTGGAGCTAGGAGTGCCATGTGTAAACGCAAGCATAAGTATCTTTTAGATTGTATGTATGGCGTGTTAAATTATATTTTCAGACGTCTTATACGTATTCTTTGTTTGAAACTCCATTTTCAATATGATCGATTGAAGGTAATTCAAAATTTATGCGAATATCATGTTGAGTAAAGCTTACCATTTCCACATCCAACAGTCATCACATCCAATGTTTTTGTTCGATCTAAATCCAGTTTCCTAACTATCGTCTGAATGTCATGTTTCCATTTTTCGTCATCCCCATGGCTTGCAAACTTTGTTATCTTGTCATTGCAAGCGTGGAAATATGTCGGATAATGCTTGAGCGTTTTTATTGTTTCTTTCATTTCTACCCTCGCTTTAACAAAATTGAGTTGGTTGTATCAGATATTGTCACACAAATAGGGCTGAATAATACAAATTATGATTACAAAATGCATGTCAAACAAAGGTCGATGAACAGTCAGCTGGCGTACAAATAATGAATTTAATTTTCTGTTCGTGCAATAAGATGATCGTATGCAAGAGTTTCTTCTCCACAAAAAACTAAGATTCTTCGATATTTGATTGTAGGAAACCAAAAAAGCAGTTTCTCAATCTTTTTTTTCAGATTCGAGTTGTAATCAACATGGCGGCTCCATATAATAATTATTGATAAGGTAATCACATATATGTATTTATAGTAGTCAAATCTACTAGGATAATAAATCACGAAGAGCTAAAATTATTCATATTTGAAAGACATAAAATTGGCGTTTTTATAATTCAAAAAGTTTTGTCCACATACAAAACAAAGAACAATTATTAATTTATATTTTATAGTAGCATAAATAACTATAATATAAAAACAATAATATATAATATACCGAAAATATGGATTATAAGACATCAGACACATAGAACGCTTTGAACCATTAATATATCTATATACCAAATTTTATATTATTAATTTAATCTTTTCACAACAAGGATTTTATATTTAAAAGCCTCGAGTCCTGTATAATATACTACTAATATATAATTCAATAGTTTATTGGGAATAATACCATTCACACAAACATACTTATGTCTCATTAAATACTCTGAAAATGTATTAGATTATATGTAAATACAACAACATGTTATAAATATCTTGTGAATGTTTATATGTATACTATGTATACTTAATAGTATATGTATATACAAAGTTATAACAAGTAAAAAAAAATTTAATGCGTCGAAAAATTGACTTGATATTAACCTTGATATTTACGAATGAATTACCAAGGAAATAAACTACTATGGGATATGAACGTACATCACTACATGTCGATAATAACGTATATTTATTGTGTATCAGACGATAAAAATGAACACCTTCATGAGGTAAAAAGTGTGATTCACGAAATGACATATGTTTTTAAATCCCCTCAATAAGTACAAAATATTTTGAAAATATGAGACACTTACTTGCTGAGAAATTCATATTGGTAGTACTACTTTGACTCATTGGAAAATCCCTTAACAAATTGCATGAAATTAATAAAAGCAATTCTATTCTATGAATGACCGTTTGTTTTAAAGTGCGTGTGTTCAAATGGCGAATGTTGAAAGGCGAGTTCAGACTGTCGACAGTCTTCGGGCCTAATTGCGTTTCCTAGGCATTCGAACGCCAAAGGCGTTTGATTGGAAATCCGAACCATTTCACGCGAGGGACTTAGCCCCGATAGACTGTCCCCGTCTGCAGGTTTCTAGTTGATATGAATAATTCATAGTTGATGCAGACGTCACGAAATAAATGATAACCATAATGCATGCAAATTTATTTAAATTGCCCCCCTGAATTCGTTGGTTGTTCACGTTTTGTTTGTGACATGCTATCAAAAACTGCTGTAGAAAGTGTCGCATTCGCGTATAGTACAATTATAACAAACTTCGCGTAAGTCGTCGGCGATCCTAGTAGCGACCTTTTTCACGATTGGGCATCATTTACATATGAATGTACCCGGATCTGGGAATAAATCTTTCCAGTGAATTGCAGCACCTGACAATCGGTCGTGCCTAACGGCACTCCATTCTTCCTGTACCGGCGTTCACAATTTATTCACGTCTATTACGTTTATACACAATATTTATTACTAATAACAGATTAATATTAGGTACGACCGACTGTCGACAGTCTAAGCCTAATCCTCTATTTTCTATATAGTTATTTATGCTGTTGCTGTAATTTCAATACATCACGTTATAATATCGCAAATAAAAAAAATAAGTGAGCTAAGTAGAAGTGTACCGCATCGTTTTTTAATACTAAATTATAAAACGATATTTTTGTATAATTTTTGAAACATGATATTCCATGTAAGACTTTGAATGTTAGTGGACGGTACAAATTACTTATAAAAAATGCCAAAATTCCAAAAGCTGTACAATAAAATTGAATGATGAATATTTAAATATCAATGAGAATGACGTACACATCAAGTATTCAAATTAAATCACAATTTTTAAAATAATTTTGCCACGTTAACAGTTGGAGGTCAGTCGTCGATTTCTCGTCGTAAATATTACACGTATCTACATATGAATAATATAATATATCTATATCTAATACCCGGCACTAAATATATTGAAACACAATTAGGTTTACTGAATGACGGTATAACTTACTTGTAGTTTGGTGTGATGACTTTATGATGATATGCTAGTAATTAGGAAGAAGACGAACGAACCGTATTTCCGTATTTCCCGAAATATGCGCCTGAATTATGCCTTGCATGCAGTGGTATTTAAACATAGTCTAGGAATTATATTATTATTTATATAACTTAAGTATTTGCACAGACTGTTTGACCTAGCAGTGTGAATACAATCTCCCATTTTATCAGTTAAATATAGTACAAATGTTTTCTGTGTTTGTGTTTCAGAACTAATACATAATAAATTCGACTAAATTGTGACTACATTGTTTACGTTTATAAGCATATTCGACAAATTTGTTTAAAAGGTTTGCATATAACTATGCAGGTGTTGTTAGCTAGACTTCTCGTCAGTAGAGTCAAACTAATCTGTTTCACGACCTTTCACCTTTGCTTCCCGTACATTCGAAATGCAAATACCAAAAAAAACAAAAAACAATCCAGGGTTTGCGATCAAAGATATTGATGAGTTAATTAAATTGTGTTGTCTGTAAAACTATCATATTGAATATTTATTTTGCGGTAGCACGGGATTGAATTAAGCTAGACATTAGTGCAGCTCTTATTCTGGTTTTATCAGACGATGGATTTTTACACTACTGCATTGCATGGTCTCTAAATCTATATGAAATATTTTGATAAATGCAGCAACCAACAGTACGAGGTAATATAGATATTGTGATGACTATTTTTTGAATGTACTTGACCTGTTTCTAACTATCACTATCTTACATTGCTGTAGATACAAGTACATTGATAGAATGGAAGTTAAATACATTAGAAAGATTTATTTATACCGAGAGATTTGATTAACTCTGGTTCCCTTCAACAGACCAACTGGAATATAGAATATTTGTGAATCTTCCATTTAATCTGTGAAAAAGCTTACACCAGTGCTACTAAAAATTAACTTATTCCCCTTTTTTTGACAACCTTCATTTCGCAGATACTTTTGTGTGGGTTTCCTTATTTTAGGTGTACGTGTTTTATTAAATTTATAAACAGTAGTTATGAAATCAATCATGCGGCAACATGTTTGAGATTTGTCATCAAAGCTTTCAGTGTCGTCTATCTTGTAACCCTGAATCGGGTGTTCAGAACTCCACGTTTGAAGTTATCCTCTATGTGCTTAAATGACTCATTCAACCCATGGGCTTGTGTTTCAAAAGAGTGCCTTCGATCAACTGAATGATGAAGATTATGACATAGCAAGGACGAAAGCAAGATCAGTGACAGATGAAGTTGCAAACTTTCTATCTCTCTTCTGGAATCAAGCTGATGTGGCATTTTCTGACTTTATCAAAAGATCATGTGTTCCCTCAAATGTAGGGTGATAAATAAGATAATATTGGTAACCATTACTACAAAAAGAGAATATATTTGACAATGATAATAATAGGTGAAGATGATGATGATTATTACATATGATTTTTCAGGCAATAAAATGTGAATGTGTATATTGCCAATGATTAATAAGATATATGAAAATATTGAAAGTATAGTATAGTAAAAGTGGAGTTTATACTATAGTGAATATATCAACATGCTTTGATATGTGCATGGCACATTGCACACCAAAGAACAATCAATACATCTTGCATTACCAATTCTTTATACCTGGACGTCAAGTTTGTGTTTTTATGTTTTTATTTTGTTTTAGACATGACATATTCTAAAACATGTTATGTAAAAATCTCTAAACTAGTATTGACTAGTATTGTATTCGGAATTACTTTGGGAAACGTAGTAGATGTATAATAATCCGATTATTTTGAAAGGCGATTGTTTTTATTGTGTTGTTATCTGTGAATATCATGGTCATTACATAATAAACACTCTTGTGTTGGCGTCGGACATTTTTCGGTGGCCAGTTTTTTTCATCTTAGAATTCCTTCCCATGATACATTAGATTATTGAAACACCGAGAAAGCCTTGAAATACTATAGCGTAATGTTTGTCTGTGCTTCAATCGCGTAACGTGCACTACTTATATATTAAACAGGATATAATAAAGCCGGATGGTATATCACGGGTGATCTCTTTTCCTCAGGGGTTCTCCACACTTGTCAGGGGGGAAACTCGTCTCGTCTCTCTATCTCGTCCCCTTGAGGTACGGGATCGGGAAAGTCACTTTAACTTTACAGTCAAATAAGACACACACAACGAAATACGTTTCAACTCTCGTCTTAGTCGATCTTTTGGAGCACTCTATAAGACACAGCGCCCTGGGGAAAAGTCCCCAAGACTCTCACAAGGCTGAACCAAGACTCGCCCAAGACTGGACTGCCTCAAGGCTCGCCCCTGGACTGGACTCTCGACTGCGTCTGTCGTGGAGTATTCGCCAAGACCAACTCAAACTCTCTTTATTCATTTTCAAAACTCTAACCAATTACAAAACAGTAAAAAGACTCTAGGGCGTAACCTTCAATCATAAAGCCAATCACACTAAGTACTGAATACGTCATATCTTTTGATTAATCGTTCACTACATTAATAACTATGGAATACCAACTGTCAGAATCGCGGCGTATATCTCATAATTAGTTCCAAATCACTGAGCCAAGTTCCGTCCAAAACTTCAAATAGACCTGAACGATGACAGACATAACACAGCAATTCGCTAATAATCAACTAATTAAGTCGGTTAACAGATACGCAAAAACAAATTCATGACACATCCCTTCACCCAAACTGAGATATGCCTCTCGGCATTGCACGTTCACAAATCAAAGACCGTCAGCCACTCATCGTCATACGGGTTAAATACAATACTAAGAAAAGGAATAAATCAAAAAGAGAAAAACACACTAATTAAGTACAATGATTATAAAGTCTAAATACAATGGTTATAAAGTCACAAATATCTACGGTTATGAATCAAAAAACAAGGGAAAGGCTACTAATCGACTCACTTTTCTCAAAAGGGTCCGCTGAGGGTAACCCTTCGCTGCACTGTCTCCGTTACTAAGGTTACAAACTCTATATCAAAAGGTCAAAAAAAACTAAGGCGTAGCGGTGTAACCAAGCGATCAGCCAATCGCTGCAGTCGACAGCGTGATCACGTGATTACCAGGGATGCGTCTCGCGGTTAAAGCATTGCAAAGCGGTAACTAATAAACAATGAATAAAAAGCTATTAATCAAACTCCTTTCATATACGCTTATAAACTTCAACTGAACTCAAAAGTCGTTAATCTAAACACAAGTCATACGGCGTGGTAACGGAATGCAAAGACAATGTCGCTTTCATAACACATTACTCCTCTGGCAAAAAGACGGAAAAGACTAAAACGATAGAAACTACTAAGTTACATATAAACCTGTCAATCATGAACAAAAGCTTGCATTATCAAACAATACGTATATAAGCGCACCAAACTCTCATCTCAAAAAGACATTAAAAAATGTTACAAAGGTGCTATCAACTCAAAAAGCGTCAGAAGTATTCCGGAAACAACACGTAAACAAAAACAACTCTTAAAACGTCGATATCTCTGTACTCGACAAATCTCAAAACTCTTAAAAAAAACACGTGGGGGCATCATTCCTCTCATCATAATCCGTACTCATAAACTCATTAAAACTCCATAAAACATCACAAAACTCAAAACACTATGTTGCAAATACTTGTCCACTGAAATGCGCTTAAATCGTTATAAGGGACCTCGCACGTCACCAAATATCATTTCAAAACAAAGATCTGGGCGCTTACATAACATACAATTCGACATCACAAAAAAAAAACGGTAAAAACAATAGAAAAAAACAGCAATACATTACATTACTGAGCAATAGGGTTAGGGTTCTGGAAAAGAGTTCAACGTCTTGAGTTACACAGTGTCAGTTACAGTGTCCAGCGAGCGGTACTCTAAGCAAATAGCTAAAGTTCTAATCAAAGTCTATAAGCGTCTCTTCTCTTGTCGCGTTAGTCCGGGTCGTTCTTTATCATCTTCTTGTCTTTAATGTCGCTCAATTCTGAATTATACAGTCCTATGTATGATATTCGTCATTCCGAAGGGGTTCTGAAATCTTCATGTCTTTAGCGTCGTTCATCGGTGCCATACTGGTAACGGTGTTAGTCGTCAAGCGCGGTTTCGTCTCTGCCATGGAGCAGTTAGTTCGGTTCGCAAGAAAGACACATCTTCGTCATTTCACTTTTCTTCACAGGATGTCAATGTGCGTAAAACGCAATGCCCGGGTTCTCCACCACGTATCACGGGTGATCTCTTTTCCTCAGGGGTTCTCCACACTTGTCAGGGGGAAACTCGTCTCGTCTCTCTATCTCGTCCCCTTGAGGTACGGGATCGGGAAAGTCACTTTAACTTTACAGTCAAATAAGACACACACAACGAAATACGTTTCAACTCTCGTCTTAGTCGATCTTTTGGAGCACTCTATAAGACACAGCGCCCTGGGGAAAAGTCCCCAAGACTCTCACAAGGCTGAACCAAGACTCGCCCAAGACTGGACTGCCTCAAGGCTCGCCCCTGGACTGGACTCTCGACTGCGTCTGTCGTGGAGTATTCGCCAAGACCAACTCAAACTCTCTTTATTCATTTTCAAAACTCTAACCAATTACAAAACAGTAAAAAGACTCTAGGGCATAACCTTCAATCATAAAGCCAATCACACTAAGTACTGAATACGTCATATCTTTTGATTAATCGTTCACTACATTAATAACTATGGAATACCAACTGTCAGAATCGCGACGGATATCTCGTAATTAGTTCCAAATCACTGAGCCAAGTTCCGTCCAAAACTTCAAATAGACCTGAACGATGACAGACATAACACAGCAATTCGCTAATAATCAACTAATTAAGTCGGTTAACAGATACGCAAAAACAAATTCATGACAGGTAAACAAATCAGTATGCAAATTAAATCCTTTGTCTTCAGTCTGTAATTCAACATGGTACGTAGATGCATGAAGGACGTGTTCACCCACAACTAGATTTCCTGGAATAAACTGAAATTATGCAGCAAATGCATCGCCCACTGTAAATTTGGACCAAAGATAAAGAAAGTACACAATATACTGTTTCATAATCCGACAATTTTTGAAAAATGTTTTTTTTTCTAGTTTTTTCCTACTCGCTACCTTAATTGATTTGTTTATTTAACACTTTATTTAAAGAGGGTGGGCCAATATACAATAAAGTTATTTTCATAGGGACAAAACACACAATATACACACTATAGGCTTGAGCCTTTTACAACAAATCTTCCACTAAGTTTTCTTAAAAATGCCTAATGAGGCAGAATGACTGATATGGGATGGTAAGTTATTCCATAAGGTTACCCCTCTATACTGAAACTTCCTGTTTTCCATTTAGTAATGCGTAAACTATTTTTAAGAGAGGAACGTGCACTATACTTGTGGGTTTTGGGAGATAGGACTGAAAATTTGGCTTATATATAAAGGCGCCAAGCCATTGGTTGTCATATACATTACGTTACCTAGAAAAATATGAAATTCTGTAATCGATAGGCAAGATGAACAGTTCAAACGACGATTGGCTAAAGTTGTCAGTGGAAATCACCCGAACTGCTTTTTTCTGAAGCTTATACACCCGACATAAATTTGATTGACTTGTATTGCCCCATACTATACAGCAATAGTCCAATAACGACTGAATAAATCAAAAATACAATGTACTTCTGACAGAAATAGGTAAGAAGCTGCGAACTCTCATAAGAACACCAATCTTTGGCTAAGTTTTTTACAAAGCATATCAGCATGATGATCCCATGATAGAGTTTTATCTAATACCACCCCGAGCGACTTTCCAAACTGACTGTTTTAATTATTTCACCATTGAAGTTAACCAGAAAATCTGCACCAACATTATTTAGCCTTTGACGGGATCCAATGCCGAGGGTTTGATTGATTTCATACAAATGGCATAACGTATTAATGCGACCAACATACTTAGTAGGATAACGTCGTTGGTTGCAATAATTGTGCATGTACCATCGTTTATTTCTACAATATGAACAAAAACACACATATATCATATTATACTATTACAATATGAAAACAGAACATTAAACCCTAGAGCAAAACATAGACGAGTACTGTAACTATAAACAAACAAACATAAGGCCTTATATATTAGCGGTGCGGTGGTTACGATGATGGTGGTGGTCAGGAACAGACTGAGAAATGTATGCGCATTATAAATGCAAACCAACGTATCCTATGAATAATTATGTGATCGGAGTGTTTGGATAGGAGTGTTCAATAGGGGCATGTCGGAAAGTAAGTTATCAGAAATGCTCACTAACAACCACTGACCATAACCATTATTTTCTTATACCCATCATCCTACTAACGCTATTTTGATGTATACCGAGCATTGACACTGTGAATAATATATTTGACTCATTATTGAAAGTGAAAAAAACATTAGTTTTAATTGTATGTTATCAGACTCACTGATTGCAAACTGCTTTCTTTACAGAAATGCTACGGTAAAACACTCGTCAAAGTATTTTATTCAACCAAATTTGAAAATATCATATATTTCCAAATATTTCTTAATGTAGCTAACGAGGAATGAGCCTTTTTCTTTTAAATAACCTTACTTGTCACAAACCGATAAAGTTGTGAGAATTAATGAAAAAAAATGATATACCCATTATGGAATGTAGTTTATAAAAAAAATGAAAATAATGTCATTGCTAAAAATAGGTTGAATTAGATTGCAAAAGATTAGGAGACTGATAAAAAAGTAGTACATAAAGGTAATATATGTTATTAAACGAAACACTCATTTTGGTGTATATCAAACCAAATCTATAAGCCGAGCCACTACGCGATTTAAAATGAAATTACGTGACTGTATCGTGCCAAGAAAACGGATTATTGTTGAAACCATAATAAGCTATAGGTGTGTTTTGATGTTGATAATTTATATATATTTATTGATCTATGTAATTTATTCAAATTTAAAGAGTAATTCCGAGTTATGTGTTTTTAGATGTTATACATATTTATTCCGCTCCAGTTTGTATAGAAATCGATTAAAAACATTCTATCCTTCCTCTTTGGCTGATATTCCATTATTTAGAACGCAGACACTGATTGGTTGACCTTCGTCTGCGTGGAAAACCCGCTTAATGTTCCATTCCCCATTTTAAAGTTTAACGGGAGATCTGTTCTAGTTTTATTTATTTTAGAATTGTGTGAGTCACTTAGTTTATCTGTCTATGTAACGTTTATCCTTTACAACTGTCAGTATCCTTTATTTCATGTTTTTGTCACATTGCCCCAAACCCTGCAAATGGGAGTGTGCATGAGAAACGGTGTGTATTGTGACTGTCATAACTATCATAAAGGTGATTGACAGGTCATACTTATTTTCAACTCTGGAAGGACAGTGGGTTCTACCAGGTGTTCTTGTAATTTACATAACAAAGGGTGTTTTACAACTTCGGAAGGAGAATTGGAATCTACTAGGTTTGCTGTTATTTGAATAACAAAGGATGTTTATGATCTACTGAGTTGCTACGTGACACAGCTGCTAGCAAGATTACATTCTGATTGGCTCATGTGGAAACCCAGGTGGTGTCACTGCCTATAAATTGGACAGACTAAAGACAGTTTGGGTTGATAATTTCAACTTAGTGTCCGTCATTTCAACCTGCTTTCCTGTGTGTTCTGCTACGATATTGTTTGACAAGTGATACAGGCTACAACCATCATTATGTGAGACTTGTATGAATTGCTCTGCGATCTCCTGCTTTCAGTGGTGCCCTCCAGAATACTAGCGTTCCTTTGCAAGCAAGACTCCTGTATTTCTTCATTGTTGTGTTGCAGAAGCCATTGACCGTCAAACATCAATACAACCTGGAACTGTGAGTTATCACCAATGCACATTTCCCTAAGCAATCCCTTATTTTAGTGACTTTATTCATTGTATTTTCTATGCTTTATTTCTGAGACGTATTAAAGCCAGGAGCTTTAACGTGATATTTTGGTGTGTGTATTTCATTTCCAGTACTATTGTCTTGTCTACCCCATACTAGCAGTGAAAGAACCCCCTGTCCAGTGTGAGTTCTGTGGGTGGCCTTCTAAATTGCGATAAGCAGGCCTTACACTGTGACAACTACAAGTCTCTGTAACTACCATACGTTTATACTTCGTTTGAAGTGTTTCGATCAGCAATAAATGAAGTTTATGTTGAACAAATGCTTCGTGAGTTTGACAGTTCAAGCTGTTCCGCTGAAGTCCTATCTCATGTTGGAATGTGGCCGAGCGAACTAGGACTGGTTGGAAATAAAAATATAGATGTTTGGTCTTGCATATACAATGAAAAAATATGATATAATAAATAATTCTGTGTTTTTCTTTATTAGAACTCGGGCACAATCACTATTGCGGACTAAATTTCAAAACAATAAGAGACCTCTATTGTCACGATTATCCTTTATTTTGTTTTTATCTACCTTGCATAACTAGCAATTGCAATTTCAAATAATTCTGACACAAACTTCCACAGCAGTCACTTCGCTCCAATCTATTGAAAGTAAGCATCCAAGACGTGTTGGATGACAATAAGATGATTTGAGTGCAGTTGATAACTTCGCAACCTCGTTCTCATATAGAAATATAATTTCAATATATGTTTTGTTTGGTTTTGTTTCAAATATGCTATATTATTTACAGTGTACTGTTTTAATTATTTATATTTTAAATAATTATTCAAGTAAACAATTGAATACATAATAATTCGCAAACGTTCTTATTCAAAGCTTAACAGAAATTGCAGAGTTCGTGAGTTAAATAGTGATTGTCTACGTAACTTAAATCATCAGAGTGAAGTTACGAATAAACAACTATTTTAAATATTGTTATCAATGGAATAATGTGATGGCCAGTATTGCACTGGGAACAGTGCAAAAAATAGAACGTGGTCGACGATTTTACGTCCCTTCTGTGGCCGGAGATATTTTCGCAAAAGGCGACGAGTGGATGATGTATATAGAGCACGTGTATTTCGTATCTTCAATTCACACCTACAGTACTTTTTCAGAGACGACCACCCCGTGGGCAGAACGATATTTTCTACAGTCGATTTTCACGTGTAGCTGCAGTTGCATATAGTGTGGATTTGGTGTCACAAACTTTTTTTTAAAAGTTTCTATTCAAATAGTTAGTTTCAAATATGTTTTTGCTAAATAAAAAGTTGCGTTCGAAATGGCGATGAACGCAATTAAAAGTATGTGTTAATACCTTAACTGACAACATGATACATGTTCAATTCATGTAAGTGATATAACTTGGAATCAAAATTGAACTGTCCATGTTATAATAATCATCATATATTTCCACAGCAAAGTCAATTAAAGTTGCTTAAACCTAAATATCCAAATATGTTCGTCCGAAAATAGAATATATGAAACTCGGATAGTCACGTGATGTACCTTTTAGTTGTACAATTCCAATGGGGAAAATAGATGTATTCGACATATAAAACCACTTTAATAACAATTATCTTGCCTTTGTTGATTGTTGAGATAATTAAGGAGAGTATCCAGTCACGCGCATTTAGTTTCATAGATTAAATGTCTAATACCTCAGTTATTTCAATTCAAATTATCATCATAAATATATGCTAATTAGTCAGGCGCTCAACGTTTTTATTTTTGGAAAAACAGAACGGAGTTTAATTTGAGAGTGGAGAAGTGTATAACACTATTATATATTAGTTACATGCATGGATTTCTAACTGAAATTGATCAAAATCCATTTACAACGTCCTAAATTGAAGTACAGTCACACCGATGGATGAATGTCTCACAAGTCTACCATAAACGGTCGTTCTAATTGTCTACGTGTTTTAAATAATTATAGCCATACATTTACTGGAGTAGTATAGATATTTTAAGTTACTTTGCAACTTCATGGTAGTGTTTTTTTGTTGTGTATTCGTATGTTACATATACTATTTCATTACAGTCGTACATGTCAACTACACTGATATTAACGGTCATGATGTAGCAACACAAAACTACTCAGGCTAACGGTCACTGCAACTTTATATTTACAGCAACTGTAATACGGCGGAACTACGCCGGCCACAGGCAAGATACTCAGAAAAGTGTCACATCCGCACGAATGGGAATTGATGACAGTATTAGATAATACTAATATTGCATTTCATCACATCTATATCATGTAGCTATAATTGATCTGACATACATTCAATTAAACTTAATTAAGTGTGCATACAATAACCGAGTGAGCGATATGTCTTACTGTGGTGTTTCCTCTCAAATTATCGTGTTTTAGTGTGGGATGCATTGAATATCTGGCCGAATTTTCCTATTACTTAAGTTATGTTGTCGCTTTTTGTAGACATTATTCTGAACTTTTGTTCTTACTTTTCTGTCTTTCCAGTACAGAATTTCGCCTTTCTGTTTCTTTCTTGGTGGAATTACCAGGCTAACCTTCAGTAAATATAGTTCATAAAATTCACATGATCTTAAATCACAACGCCTGCGATGTACACGGGTAATATCCCTGATCATTGACACTCAGTGTATAGGTAAATAAACACAATATTGTCTTGTGCAACATTTTTTATTACTGGTTTTCGAAGTGTGTGTGTGTGTGTGAAAACAACAAATTGAGATGTACAAAATGATGTGAATCGTTTCAGTGGTAATGATATATTCAGAAGATGTTATGCATCAATTGTTTATATTTTTTACAGAAAACATTTTTAAAATTTTGACAGTCACTGATGCATTATTACATCTCCACTAGTATATTCTAAACCACATATTATATAATGGCAATATTTGACACAAGTATATAATCAAATAAAACTGATTACAATACTTGCATAATGTAATTATAAACAAAGCAAAGCAAGATACACAATTTATAACACTTATAATTCTTACAATTGAATCTGTAATATTTACTAAAACGTGTACCTTAAAATACATGCAGCGTTCTATTCACTATATGCCATTTTACATACATCCGGGTACTTAATTCGACCGCGCAACTATTAGCAATTAAAGAATTTGAAATGATATTATTGCACCAGCCGTTATAAAACAATAAATCACTGAATTATTTGAATATGCTGTGTTAACTAAAATATTACTAGTTATGATATTGGGAATGGTAAGATATGTCTGTGATCGGTAACAGAAAATTACATTTGGATTCGTAATATTGTTTGTCACGCATTTGTGATCATAATATACGTACAACAATGTAAACTATGACAGTAAAGGTTGGTTGCAATAATGTAAATGCATAACAATGTCAAAACTGGTTACACATTGGAAATTAAAATTATGTATTTTAATACCTCTATAAATGTATGTAAAAACCATAGGTTGCATACTATTGTTCTTAATTATCTGCTTAAAGTTACATCTTCGCCTATCACTGTGTCAAATAAAAAAATACACACTAAACAACGATTAAGATATCTGTCAACAGTTCTTGAATGTCATTATTGTCTCCCATAATGAGTGTGGGTGTGTGTGCTGACATATAGTGCATTTTCATAGATCATTGTCTATGTTGGGGACAGTTAGACATGCATATGTGAACACCTTTCTAACATAAGTGCATTGTGACAAATTAATGTTCTATCCTGCAGTCACCCAGACCTGGTCCCTGGTCAAACATAAACGCCTGAGAACCTTAACCCAGCGCAACCAAAGTCGCATCCGATAATGAATGATTCCCAAAAGCTTTGGTTTACCAGATGAGTATGTAACATACTCACTTAACTAGGTTTGAAGTCAAACGTGTTCGTGTGTTCAATCCCAAACAGGACTTAAATGCGTGCCTACCGGCCACAAGCAATCTTTCTTTCACTTCACCTTAAAATCTGTTTGGTTTTCAGTAAGGATGTACGTTTTCTACGTTAGGACAACTCTCTTTCAACTGACTGTAATTACCTTATCACCGAAAAAACATACTCTAAAAATACTCGCAAGATACCAATGCTACGACAATATTACTTATGTAAATTGTATTTCATGCCCATGTTTTGATTTACTTTGATCATATATGTACACGGAGATCGCTGTTGAGTGTAAAATATATCATAATGAGATTCTCAGCTGACTGACAAAAACTAACGAGCAAAAACTCCTCAACTCGTATGACCAGCAAAATATTCTTGTTTTAACATGAATAAACTTGCTATAACGAAAAAAAAATTATAAATACAAAAATAGACACTTTACAACAAAGACAATTGTTATAATGAAAAAACAACAACAGTAAGCGTTAAATAATGCGAAAAACGTGGGATGAGAAATTGTTATAACGAGAAAAATAAGCTCGTTATAACAAGATAACAAATTAAACTTGTTATAATGACCATATAGTAACAGACAGATTGTTAGTTTTACAAAGAGAACGGGACATATTTTTTCCAGCATAGGATGTATCGTGAAGATGACCCAGTTATTGATGTGCTCACCGAGATAAAAAGGAAATGCATTTTTGTATCAAAAAGAAAATACATGAACGATACAGTAAAATAAACCTATTCCTGATGAAAATTTAATAATAATAACAATAAAAGCTAAAATACCATGTGAGGGATGATTATGTATTGTGACTGCAAAATGTAGATTCTGGTGGGTTTTTTGTTTTTTTTTATGTTTCACATCGATCTTTCGAAGTCTAATAACCAATACCATCAACGAGATAGCTTATCTTATCCACTTTCCCTTCAGTTTCGTCCAAAAGATCACCAACTCGGTCCCGGAACCCATCAATGTGCTCATTGTGTTTGTACTTTCCTGGGAAATTCATAGAACATATTATTTTATTTTTAAATACAATCAATTACATTTAGACAATACTAGCATACAATATTACACTTAATAAATCCCACTATTAATATACGTGTATTACCTTTCGATCCATGACTTCGAGAGATATCGATATTGAGGTGCATGTACAGAGCATCTTCAAGGCAGGATTTCATGTACTGTATCATCTCGAATCCGTTTTCTTGGTGTCTGTTTTGTGCTATGGCATATTTGAATGCAGATGTTATACTTGCCACGAAGATATTGATGGTAGCCAATATGCTAAAACTAGCGAATAAGAGAATAAACAGTTTTCCAGACACTCCCAACGCTCTCATAATGAACCCAAAGTAACGATGACTACCCACGCTAACTGTCATTAAATATCCCATGGACTCAATCATTGTGCTGAATACATCCATATTTGGCCCAAAAGCTTCATGCCCCATGTGAGAGAAGGCAGTCAATATGACCAGGTAGAAGACGATGAACGCTCTGATATCGTTGTAGGCATTCGTCAAAGTCATTGCAAGCAGCAGTTCTAGATATCTGATAATGATGATGAACATCAATAAAGCCATCAGTGTAGTGTACCAATCATATAATTCAGAACCAGTGCGTAAATAATTACATTTGTCTGAAAAAAAATATGGCATCTTTGTTTATTTAATTTGATTAGCTGCTGTCGACGATCAGAAAGGATTTTTAATTTACAAGACAAAACAGAACTTGATAATTAAACAATTTACATACCTGCGTCACTCATTGATGTAATCTGCGCAGTTGTCACGTGACAGACAATCGACAACCCAATCACACTCAATGATGTCAAAATTAGACAAAACTCTAACAAATTCCAGAAATTTCCGAAATATCGATTACTTTGACACATACTTTTCAGATTATTGTATGCCATATATAGTGTGTAGCCGACCATTATAATCCAGTACACCAACAGTGACAGAGACGATTTGTTTGCATGAAATGAGTCCATAATCGGCGCCAGTCGTATATTATGAGTGAATTTAGTTTCCCCTTCCACACTATACTCGAAAGTACATGCGACATCAACAACCATTGCATAGGCCGGATTGTATAACATAAACTCCAAGCCCATTACTTGCGTTGATTCGTCCAACCACGCATCAGCTGAGAGACTCTGGGTGTATGTGAGCGTTTCGTTAGACGTCTTTCCGAGATATGCCACAAATCCACCATTGCCATGTTTGGATGTCAGTGAATTGTCAATAGTATACGTCCAAGGAGACTTTGTAACAGCTTGCCCCATCGGTGACTTGATCCATTTACTCTCGTATGACCCAGTGACTTCGTGTTCACTGCAACGTTTGCCAAGTTGGTGTTCAACGGCACAATTATCTGCAAACAGGACATAAATAAAATTATTGATCTGTGCAGAAATTCTATTTTTTCAGTTTGTTGTCAACAGTTTGCTTCTGATGTGATGTGCTTTCAATGTATAATGCACGATTGCGATGACAGACATGCATCAGTTCAGAGACTCGCGTTAATATAATTAGTTAGCAAGATATGATGTTCATTGCATTTGAATGGTTTATTAGCGGCAGTAACATATGAACATATGACCTCTCTGTCCACTGTGGAACCTTTGTCTGTAGTAGAGCGGACGATCTAGTTCAAACAATTATGTGGATATATATTTATATATGTATACGAACTAAGCATGTTATAGTTTGGTGATTCTTATTTGAACCCAAATATTCTAATCTAAATTTAACATATAATTTACCGGTTTCATATCTTGACTGCCATATTCTCGGTACGCCAAATAAATGTGAATTGCCAGTTGTTCCAAAGTGTGATAGACAGTCAGTCGTGCTGCACGACAAGTCATTATTATACAACAATATAGTGACGTCATTTTCAACCCATTCCCAGAAATGGTCAATAGATTGAACCTATACGAGATAAGAGTGGAGTAAAAGAATGACAAAATGATTAGTTTTTTAGTCCCCGTTCGGACGCAGTCCGAAAACGGGGACTTGTGTTTTGACCCATGTGCGTGCGTGCGTGCGTCCGTAGTTCCGTGCTTCTGTGCGTCCGTGCGTGCGTCAACCTGTATCTTAGAAATGTCTGGACGAATCATAATCAAACTTCGCACATAAATCATACATGATATTACACATATGCACGTCAGTTTGTTTCACGATCTGATTCAAGATTTGATTTGATAACTAACGGGGACTGTGCCATGCATGGCTTTTTGAAAATGCGATTAAACGCCTAGATCGTATGGAGAGGAGAGCCACGTGGAATACCATCACAACGGGAAGAAATAGAACACTTGTTGTGAGGCGAAATGAATATCTATTGTGGCTCTCTCGTTCAACATATTAGAAATATTGCAGGCCATGATGACTAGATATGCTGTCGCTAGAAAGTAATATTTTATTTCAATGTTACGGATATGTATCAACATATCAATTAGTTACCTGCTAAATAAAGTAAATCACTAACCTTCTTAGCATTCGTGCTTTCAAGACTGATGTCGATAGATTTGGTCAAATAGTACTGATGTGGATGTATGTAGCTCCTACTTAGAAGGGTAACTATGACAACAAATAAGGTATACAGGAATATACTCTTCAGGATGTGATTCATTCGTTTTTCTTTGTCCCGCCGAGATATGATTAAATGTACCTCATGATCTTCTAATATATGTGACTTCTCATCAGCTTAACAAATAAAAAAATAAACAATGTTCTTTAAATCCATGTTAAAAAAAGTAACAATGACACAACAGTATTTGAACAAACTGCTTTACTGTTGACGTTTTCGTTACACTTGGTTGCAAACATAGTGTAATATGTATAATTTATATATTAGTAAAAAACATGAGATGGAAATTGCGCCTACCCAACACTACGATATTCAATTCAGACGCATCGATATCGGGTGCTTCACACGAGGAGGACATTTTTTCCTGCATGTCGGTTTTCTTGCCCATAAGTGAATACAGTATAGCCACCAAGACAGCCTTTATATAAAGAGATGATCGATTAAATCATGGATCAGGATATATTATATATTTAAACGGTAGTTTGTCTAAACAGATACTATGTGTGATTTACATAATAAATCTGATGCGGTGAGCGCGTTTATATTGGTGGTCAACTTAATATTCATTCTGTAAACTTAATATAGTCTGATGTAAGTGTGTGTCCTAGCTCCGCATATACGTACGTACGTTCACATGTTTTTATGACACTCTGTGCACACCATGTTACACTGCTGAGAAGAATATTATAGCAGACAACCTCCATGATTTGAATATTTTGTCCTCTTTTGGATATGTTTAATAACAATTGAAACTAGTTTACTTTGAGAGTAAGGTCTACCAAGGATAATAATATAGCCACAAAACTTAGCTATGCTAAAACAACTGAATAGAATTCATAATTTTCTCTAAATACTCACTTTCATTGGATCAATCAAAAACGTTGACTCAAAAAATGAGGTAATAAAAGATATCAACCAGTTCTCAGACTGTACTAGTCCCCATTCCATGCTGTAAAGGACGATGAAGAATGCAGACACGAGAATAACGATGACTAAAACAGCCCACGCGACATAAATGATGCACCACGGTAATTTCTTTTTATTCAGGGTCCTTCCATTTGATTCATGGGTTGATTGCGTGTCAGATTTCTTCCCACATCTACGAAACATCTGCACGATGGCGACGTTTACTGGTAATACAATAAGACAGCTGATTGTGCCAACGTAAACTTTGCTCATTACTGCAGTTATTGTAGAATGGTTCTGTGACTTTTCTACTTCCGGTGTTTTATAAAACATCGCGTTTGTTATCATGACGCTAAAAATAGCTGACATACAGCATGATAGACGCTGCACACGAGTGAAGGTACTTTCAAATGGACGAGTGAACAATGAAAACCATAAATTATCATCGGTCAGATTCTTTTGACACTCCCATCCAAACTTAGTGCTAAACTGGACCAGATTTTCTTGTCCTGCAACTGGCAGGCATCGACTAATACTGCAGTCATCTGCATCGACAGCGAGCCATTTCTCACAAGGAAAACAGCATCTGGTTTTGACCAATTAAAAATTGAGCTTGAATTATTAAACACATGTAAAATAAATAACTAAAATAGTTTCACCTTCATTCTTTTCTTTATAAATAAGTATATTTACATTCAGTAGTGATAGCATGAATCCAGCAAGACATAATACTTATCTTACATTTTCTTTGTTTGAATATCGGTAACGTAGACACGTTCTAAGTACCATGATGCATAGCCACCGTGACCAGATGAATCGTGCCAGATCCGTAAGTATAACAATTCTCCCAAGCTTTCGGGCACTGCGAGTATAAATCGATTGACGCTGCCAGATAGGAACTTCTACAATTTGAAGAAAGTTCGTTTTAAATTAATTAAAATATTATATCTATAGCTTGGTGATTTTTGTTCCACCTTTATTAACACGTTTAGGTTAATAAATCAATATATATATATATATTTAATGTATAACTATATTGATTGTCGGATCAAGAAGATTTCAACTCTCGCCATTTCAGTTCTTTTGACTGCTGAAATGTTCAAACAATAGTAGTGGTAGTTGGTAGATGCAATATTACCTTTCTTCTAGTGTCAAGCACTCTACGAACACCAGTTGTCGATTCTTCACCACAGAGATTGAAAGCAATATTCGACGTGGTAGAAGCATTCAATCGCAGTCCGGTACATATGGTAACTTCATAGGTATACTTATCTTCTGGTTTGTTATCTAATAGCCACGACGGTTTCCACTGTAAAGACAGCAGTGTAAAGGAATGCCATTACATTTCTGAGCGGGTACTTACATATTGACGAGATATCACAAGTCTGTGACAACATTGTTGTGTCAAATTAGAAATATATTAACAATAACGTACAATCAAGGACAGTGCGATGTAGCATAACAAGAAGTGTGTCTGCTCAAAGTGGCCAGGGGAGTTTGCCTAGTTGTGGGTCTCCAGGTTCATATGTTACACAGTGCATGTAGTTTCTAATAACTTACTCTGAGTAAGTCCTTCTTGTCTTGTTTCCTCTCGTAATAAAGCAGCATAAGATACAAGACGAAGAAGAACATGACGGTGCTGAATACAGTTGCGTTCTCATCAAGATTTGCAAATTCCAAGAATACTGTGTCAAAATGAATTTCGTTGACAGGAACGTGGACCATAGAGGCAAAATTAGTGAGATGATTACACAAACAGATTGTTTCAGTCATTGAAGACGAGGGGCTGACCTACAAGACAAATTAAAATCAAGTCAATGGCATAGTCCATCTCTTGTATTATAGCCTCATGACATCCCATGACTGCTGAGACAATATCCATAATATTTACCGACGTTGAATGCCGATGTTATTACTATTTTATCGTGTGCGTGTCTCCGGCATGATGTTTAATGTATGTGTGAAGCTTTAACTTGATCGACCCAGGCATGTTGGAGATTTTCATACTGGACTGCGCTATTTTTAACAAAATGACCGCCAGTCGATCATTTTGAACCCATTCCGAAAACAAAATGGAGTGTATCAAGGTCATATCATGATCAATGTACCAAGTCCGTGCATGCACAACTGAGTCTCGGTTTTGAAATGGTGAATATGCATGATTTTGATATATTTTTGGTAGCTGTTCACTCATCAAGAATTGAATCAGAAAACAAATGCATGTGCATATGCTAGATATGACGTGTACGTTAAGTTTAAACTTGATCGCTTCAGGCATGTCGAATATATAGATGCATTATGTAAAACAATAGGGACACCAGCCAGCCATTTTTAGTATCCGGTCAAACAAATTAAAAGCATTGCATGAATTTATATTAATTGTATGGAGCAAGTTTGTGATCAAAATCTATGCACAATATAAGGTCGTCGCTGATTGACTTCTGAGTTGGAATGACAATTTTGTTCTTCGTGTAATTAGGTGTTTCTATGCAAGGGATTTTGCCACACAAAAACGACGAATTCGGATGAATTTTGTTAGCGGTTGGCTTAATATTACCCCAATATTACGTTTGACTGTGATAGTTAGGTATTTTTTTACTGTTTTGTAGAATATAAACTTGTCTCTTATTAAGTTTCACGCGTATTCAAGATGGCGGCCACCATATTGTAAATATCGCATTTATAGTATTATCACTTGTACGCAAGCTGACAGCTGTGGTCCGAACGGAGACCAATAAGCACTTGCATCTTGCTTGAAAGGCGTTTAAATATTTAGCGTGCGTATGATTTGCCGAGTGTATATGCGATAGTTACAATTACGTCTTACACTGCATCCACTAGATTTCCATGACTCGTATTCTTCATCCCAGAATAGACAACGTGATTCAAACATCACAATAGAATACTGCAACACAGTATCGTGATCTGCGAATAGAAAAGTTTGTTTATAAATATTTGGTTCACCATTTTTGGACAGAAATGGTATAATATATACATTTGAATATACTTCACACTTTATAACAGTACATCTGGTTATTATGTTTTAGTTTATTGTGTACAACTTTTACAGGCCCTATAAAGTAGGGTATGTCATTTTTTTTCTTTTGACACCGAACAAGAGGATAAATTTGATGTTTCGCGACATTCACTTTGTTCGAATCAATATTTACTAGTTTTTGAAAAATTATACATTCTATTATTAAAGCGGGAGGGTCGTCACCTGCGCACGCGCGGGAATTGAGTCCCAAGCGACGATAACAACACACGCTAAAAACGCAAAGGCTCATAGGTAGACGCTTGTTTGTAAACAATGACACGCTATAGCCATCTGACGCATGCGCAGGTGACGACTCCCACCGCTTTAACTTATCTTACTCATTCGTTTTCAATTCAGCGCATTTAGTGATCAGCAAAATAAAACGAAAATAAAACCGAGCAGATAATTGAACCATATACAATATGCCTAGATCAACACATGGACTTACTTTTAACCTCTTGCCCTCTGCAAATGTAAATACGATTTACAAGATTGAGAACAAGTTGTAAGAATTGCAATTAGTAAATTCTGGTTTGTCAGTCTATACCCGGTTTTAATATTTTCAATTTGTTGTTTACATGTTGCCGCGGTGAAAATAGTGTTACGTAATCATTACTATAGTTACATAAATGTGGCATTCCCAGCCTTATTCTGCGTAAATATATGTGCTTCATAATCCAAAGTAGCCAATTAAAGATGAGTGACTAAGAGCTTTTCACTTACTTGAGTTACTGTTGCATTTAACCATAAGATCATATTCTCCAGTCTCGTTCAGCGTGTTTTCAGGTAGGAAGAAATCAACGACGACCGTCTGGTATTCATCATCAGCCGTCATGTTCCGCCATGTCTGTCTAGTCGTTGATGTGTATTCAAAATATGTCTCTGAAGTCTTGTTTGAATGTTTCAAGTATATTGAAACTGTGTCGGATTGTTCTTTTAATTCTACCGATATTTTAACAGCATTTCTGCTGTCTGAAAGTTTGAACTGGTGATGAACGTTTCCATTGTAGCTCTCATCAACTGTGGTCGACTCAACGTTATGAGAATGTCGGTAAATGGATACGGTGATTGGCTTTATTACATTCTGCACTACGATAGTAGATGCGTTTGGATAATATAAGTCCAATGAAATTACTGGGGAATTCACATTCATCGCAGACGTGTCCCAGGTAAATGGATTTCTCGTGTATTCAACTATCTGTAGATTAAGAGTACAATAACATGAAAGAACGATTATTGGACACAATCGTACTGACGCAACTGTTGGTCGCGTACATATCCTTAAATGTATTATCACTTTGGCAAAATACCAAGTTATTGAAATAGAACTTCGCAATATATTGTAGCAATAATACACATACACTTAATTCTTTATAAACTATCACTGCAGCTTCAACTTACCCTTGTACCAACATATTCAATTTTTTCTTCAAGTATTTTTAAGAGCGGCGTTAACATAAATGAGCCTCCTGATGCTGCAAGCACATTCGGCAAATCGTTTATTGTGTAGCTGTTTAAGCTCATAGCGTGAACGTCTGATGTAAACGTCATGTTTTCATTTCCTGGTTCCATACTTGACATAATAGCATGGGTTAATATGTCCTGGATGCTAGATATTTCTCTCATTACTGCTCCAATCTATAACGAAATGTGATAAAACTTTGTCATTACTGACCAATCGTGACACTGGTTACAATGTGGTGGATGTAACTACATCATTATTAACCAATCATGCCATTGGTTACAGTTATGTGATGGATGAACTACATCATTACTGTATAATCGAACAATTTATCACAAATTTAGATAATACATATTTTTAAACTTATATTTACCTGGTCCTGGTCGGTAGTGGCCTCAGTTTGCAAATCTGGTAAATTAAATATTATTTCAACTATATCTGAAACAAACATATACATATAAATTTGCAATAAATATATATGAAAAAGCTGAACTAAACAATAATGTTAAGAAAGTAGAAAAGTATTTTCACAAACCTTTTGCTAAACTCATGATCTCTTCGTGTGATACTAGTTCCAATTCTGCAAATGATACCAATGTTTCGGTGGACGACTTCAAAGAAGATAGTAATTGAATCTAAGAAATATACACATTTGATTATTAATAAAGAATTTTCTTGTTTACTGGAACTTCGTGATTCCTTGAAATGATATTTAGATTATGCTATCAGTATACCAATCTTACAAATAAACAAGATAAATATGAAGAAATATGGATATAAATCAACGCCGACATATCGTTGAGAACGAAAACCGCGGGTTACTCAAACAGCGTTTCATTCTCGTCTGTGTACTGTTTTAATTATCGTGATAAAATATATCAAGAGAACATTGAACGATATTATCAATATAAGTCAGGTGTCTCTCTCGCTCTCAACGATTTCTTGGCAGTTAATTTCGTCTAAATTATATTAGCTGCTGACTATTTTATACCTGACTTGCAAATGTTAGATTATCGAGCGGCGCATTCATTTGAACTGCATCTATCATACTCTGTACCTGAGAAAATACAAATTATACATGAATGGCATAATTTAAGAGTTTCTTTTTAACAAAAAACATTAAATACTAGCAATTATTACAACTATACACTATGCATATACTACAGTGTTATTTACCTGCTCATTTGCTCCAGTTATGTTGTGGTAGTAATTTACCAAACTCGTAACTGAAAAAAAAATATTTACAGTTATTTTGGTTACTAAGTGGTAAATCGTCTTTACTAACATATATACATGCATATACATATATTGTTATCCAATGCCATTTGTTGTGTGTTTGTGACGTGTGATTCACCGTTCCTAGTTTGTATTTTTATTGTAATCTCTACGTTTAAACTTTAATAGCCACGTCTGCCCCCAGAAAATCATGAGATCATTTTTCCCGCACTCCATCAACAGATGTGAACGGAAACGATGACCACCTGAAATATAATGATTTCAACTTTCAAGAGGTATTTTTTATAATGATTCAAACCTTCCTGAGATTGGATCCAGAAAAAGCGAGCATCAAATGAATAATAATAATGTTTATTGTCTTTTAGGCCACAGGCCTATATGACTATACATAACAGAAAAACAAAAGAATACACAAGCACTGGAGAATGTACAGAAATTGTAAAATACATATATATATATAAATTCTTATACCGAAAGTTACGAAAACTCCCTTCTAAGGTTGAATGCTTTATGTAGAAATTTACCAAGATTACGTAGTACCTTTGCTGATTTTGAGCGCATTAGACTGTAATATTTTTCTGAATTGGGAAGATGCCAAAAATACTCAGGAATTAACTGTTTTCTCATAGAGTGAAATAATAGGCAAACAAGAACAACATGGTACTCGTCCTCTATATTAGATAATCAAAACTCGCATATTCTTTCATCAATTTCCAACCCTGTATAGCGCCGCTCTTCGATGCGCAATCTATGACTAGAACAGCGAATACGTGCTAGAGCATGTCTGTGTTTAGCCTGTGTGACTACAAAAAGATATCTTTCTGGTTCAAGCATGGTTTTAAAACTACAATATGACCTTAGTTTGGCAGTGCAACACATTTCACTGTACCAATCCTGCCTATGAATATCAAGTACCCGCTGCTTGAACTGTACCAAAAACAGGTTTACATCCCCCACGCCCTGGGATATCCAAACCATACCAAAGCCGTACATATAAAGTATATTTTTAATTTCAGTGGCCCATGATGTCCTTCCACTTTCATCTATTTTATACATAAGTCTGTAAGCATTCTTTACAACCCTCACTTCAGGAAGTTCTGTGACTCGTAACCAGTATTTTATACATTTTAACAAGAAGTTTACAAAGATGGGTAACCGCCCACATTCCCCAAGTACGGCTTCAGTACAGTCATGTTTTACCACCAACCCCAAGAAAATGTTTACAAAATTTCAACTGCACTCTTTCAGCCTGAATATATTGCTTAAACCCCCAAATTTCTGCCCCGTACAAAAAATTGGTAAAATTAAAGCATCGAATAATCTGAAATAAACATCATAATTTAGTATACCTACTTTATACTCAAAACTAAATAAAGAAAACATTGTTTTACGTGCTTGTGCGGCCAAACATCTTTAGACCAGCTGTTTCTACATGACAGCAATAACCCAAGATATTTGTAGGAATTTACAGTTTTAATTGGTTCATCATTCATAAACCATCTTTCTTTAGTTGAGTTATGGCCACCTTTCCGAAACACTACAATTTTAGTTTTCTTTTTATTTACAGTTATTTTCCATTTAATACAAAAGCGTTCTAAAATATTAATCAGCCGCTGCAATCCCACAATTGAATCAGCAAATATGACTACATCATCGGCATACAATAAAGCAAATAAATCAAACATTTCTTGCGTTAGCTGAACCCCCTTGTATCCCACATTCCCAATCATATTATATAATTCATCTATAAACAAAGAAAAAAGAACAGGACTCAATACACTGCCCTGTCTAACAACAATAGTACAAGGAAAGTAATCAGAAATCACACCATCACGTCTGATGCACGATTTGACATCACTGTACATTGACTTGACAATGGTTAACATTTACCTGATATACCAATATTATGTAATTTGATAAAAAGTCGACTATGGTCGCCAGAGTCAAAAACTCTGGCAAAATCAACAAATATACAGTAAAATGTTTCTCTTTTTTTTAAGATAATTTTGAACAATTGCATACAAGTCCAGTATGTTGTCAACAGTACAAAAACCTTTACGAAATCCTGCCTGCACTCCAGAGATGGTCCCAGTATCCTCTGCCCATTCATAAAGTCTGTTGTTTAGTATGCTACAGAATATTTTCCCGAAGACATCCAATAATGTGATTCTCCTGTAGTTATTGGGATCAGATTTTGAACCTTTTTTCAAAAGTGGAATAATTACCCCACATGACCACCCTTCAGGAAATTTCCCTGTTTCAAAAACATTGTTAAATAATTCACTCATGAGTGGTAATAAATGATTTACAGAACATTTAAAAAAAATCGGCAGGACTTCAGTCTAGACCAGTAGCTTTCCCATTTTTCAGTGATTTCACTGCTTTGATAATTTCATCATTAGTGGTCCAATCATTCAAATCTCCACAGTTACCATTTTCAGCATAACGCTCCTCAAGCAATGAATCAAAAGTGACGTCCCCGTTGTTTAAAATCTGTGCAAAATGTTCCAACCAACAATTAGACAAAATTTGTGGACTACTAGAGGTACCCCTACAATACGTCCAATCACGGACCACATACCATCCCGACTAACCACAGTATCCCAACATTTTTGTTCTCGACTTAACAGCAAGTCTGTGTTAGTTTTCTTATTAAAATTACAAATTCTTTTGATAGTATTTCGAACAAGTTTGTATTGCAACAGTGCTTCGTCAGTGTGCATTTTCCTGAACAACGTAAGACATCTGAACATTTCACGTTTGGCATCTTGGCAGGATTTATTGAACCGTGGTGGTTGGTTGTTCATATTTTTAGAGGTACCGCGACATTCCATTCCTTCCCCAGATAGTTGTAAAAAGCGAGCATCAGACACAATGAAAGATATATGTAGTCGAACCGCAATGTTTCATCTATGTTGATGTCATATACAAAATAGCATATAATGACAGAACGGCATGACAGCTACCTACTTAGAATGCCTTCGTCATTCGTACTTCTCAACAATGTTGACGGTGATGCAGATTCTAATGTGGCGTTCGTTGGCAAGTCTTGAGGAACCGTTGAAGTACGGGGTATTTTAACCGTGTCATGAGGTGGTGTAGGTGTGTTGGTATTATTGGCGAATGTCGAAGACTTGTTTGATGCGGTAGTGGCTTTGGGCTTTAATAATGGCACGACAGACGATGCCGGTTGATGGTTTGTACTCGAATATTCAGACGAGGAGGTTGTCAAAACATTATGCTGTCCTAAAGTCACAAGATTTATACAAAGGCGTACGATTATATTAGAAGCAGTTGTATCTTATCATATAACTTACAAATATTTCTATATGGTGATATGTTTGAGACATTATATATTACATACGAAACTAATTCAAATTGAATTCCATGTCAATTAAATAGTAGACATATGACTGGAAATTCATAGTACCATAGTGCATTTCATGAAGTAGATAAGTATGTTAATAGATCGACTACCAAGTGACATAATTAAATTATAGGCTGGTAAAGAGATCTTCTCAATGAACAAATATTATTATTGCCATGAATTATAGTAATTAATGGCAATAATATAATTATGAACTGAATATAATAGTTCATAATCCAAGCCATGCAAAACGATGTAAATTAATACAATATCCAGTTGGCAGTATAGCTTTTTTTCTTTCATTTTTTTTTAAATGTTCATAGGAGGATTTCCATTCGGCAGTACTGACAACATACCGTCCTACTGTAACTATATAAAAAATGCCTACCAACATTGTTGATGTTGTCACTCGTAGTTTGTAACACTTGTGTAATAGACTCGGAATCCATAGCGGATTGGTAAACTGGCGTAGATTCGGTTGTTTTCGGTATGCTGTTTTCAGACGGCAAATGAGTCGACATATTCTGCATTGCTGTAAAACCAAATGTGATAATTAAGCAATTAATTAAACTTTCGAGACAGTGAAAAGTGTTGTTTATATCACTTCACGTATTCTGTTGTTGAGCTTTAGTTGCAACTTATATGGACCGTGAGAAAAACACATTTAGAATTTCATACCTGTCAAATTATGTTCAAAAATAGCCCATCCCTTCTATAGTTAAAGTACATCTTAAGTATACGTTTCAACTACTGACATGCAAACTTTGAAACACTGAAATTATAAACTTCGAATATACTTGGCTAGAAACACTTGAATGCATTTTAAAAGCATGCTTTTATTTGTTAAATTGGTACAGTAAAGGTATACCTGAATTGTATTCAAATGTATACTTTTGTATACTTTCTGTTTTTTTGGGGGGGTATAGAGTTTATGTACATGGAAGTTGACAATTTCAAAATATATTGATTATATACTTATAAAGATATACAAATAAAAGTGCTTGAATATATTTACTTTCGATTCAAATAAAAAAAATATATGCAGACATAAAAAAACACCGCATTATATAAAGTAGAAAAATACAGAGCTGTGAGGTATTTTCTTTACCAGGTGAAGATTGACGTCATCGTTTTTTATTTGATGTGTGAGTATGGTGAATATCCCTTAATTTGTATTATTTAAAATGAGTAACTATAGTGCAAGTATTGGAAAAAACATGGATTTCATATAAGAAATTTGACTCAAAGTTTCAATGTTTAACCAGCACCTAGTTGCGAAATTATGTTTTGCATTTATATGAATAATACAGTAAGGTGGATGGTAATTAATGGCAATAATATAATTACGAACTGAATATAATAGTTCATAATCCAAGCCATGCAAAACGATGTAAATTAATACAATATCCAGTTGGCAGTATAGTTTTTTTTCTTTCATATTTTTTTTAATGTTCATAGGAGGATTTCCATTCGGCAGTACTGACAACATACCGTCCTACTGTAACTATATAAAAAATGCCTACCAAGATTGTTGATGTTGTCACTCGTAATTTGTAACGCTTGTGTAATAGACTCGGAATTCATAGCGGATTGGTAAACTGGCGTAGATTCGGTTGTTTTCGGTGTGCTGTTTTCAGACGGCAAATGAGTCGACATATTCTGCATTGCTGTAAAACCAAATGTGATAATTAAGCAA
Source organism: Saccoglossus kowalevskii (assembly GCF_978046115.1). Lineage (NCBI taxonomy): Eukaryota > Metazoa > Hemichordata > Enteropneusta > Harrimaniidae > Saccoglossus > Saccoglossus kowalevskii. The sequence continues at coordinate 23,584,437 of NC_140645.1, read as the reverse complement.
TTAATTAAACTTTCGAGACAGTGAAAAGTGTTGTTTATATCACTTCACGTATTCTGTTGTTGAGCTTTAGTTGCAACTTATATGGACCGTGAGAAAAACACATTTAGAATTTCATACCTGTCAAATTATGTTTAAAAATAGCCCATCCCTTCTATAGTTAAAGTACATCTTAAGTATACGTTTCAACTACTGACATGCAAACTTTGAAACACTGAAATTATAAACTTCGAATATACTTGGCTAGAAACACTTGAATGCATGTTAAAAGCATGCTTTTTATTAAATTGGTACAGTAAAGGTATACCTGAATTGTATTCAAATGTATACTTTTGTATACTTTCTGTTTTTTTTGGGGGGGATATACTTTATGTACATGGAAGTTGACAATTTCAAAATATATTGATTATATACTTATAAAGATATACAAATAAAAGTGCTTGAATATATTTACTTTCGATTCAAATAAAAAAATATATGCACACATAAAAAAACACCGCATTATATAAAGTAGAAAAATACAGAGCTGTGAGGTATTTTCTTTACCAGGTGAAGATTGACGTCATCGTTTTTTATTTGATGTGTGAGTATGAAGAATATCCCTTAATTTGTATTATTTAAAATGAGTAACTCTAGTGCAAGTATTGGAAAAAACATGGATTTCATATAAGAAATTTGACTCAAAGTTTCAATGTTTAACCAGCACCTAGTTGCGAAATTATGTTTTGCATTTATATGAATAATACAGTAAGGTGGATGGTAATTAATGGCAATAATATAATTACGAACTGAATATAATAGTTCATAATCCAAGCCATGCAAAACGATGTAAATTAATACAATATCCAGTTGGCAGTATAGCTTTTTTTCTTTCATATTTTTTTTAAATGTTCATAGGAGGATTTCCATTCGGCAGTACTGACAACATACCGTCCTACTGTAACTATATAAAAAATGCCTACCAAGATTGTTGGTGTTGTCACTCGTAATTTGTAACACTTGTGTAATAGACTCGGAATTCATAGCGGATTGGTAAACTGGTGTAGATTCGGTTGTTTTCGGTGTGCTGTTTTCAGACGGCAAATGAGTTGACATATTCTGCATTGCTGTAAAACCAAATGTGATAATTAAGCAATTAATTAAACTTTCGAGACAGTGAAAAGTGTTGTTTATATCACTTCACGTATTCTGTTGTTGAGCTTTAGTTGCAACTTATATGGACCGTGAGAAAACACATTTAGAATTTCATACCTGTCAAATTATGTTCAAAAATAGCCCATCCCTTCTATAGTTAAAGTACATCTTAAGTATACGTTTCAACTACTGACATGCATACTTTGAAACACTGAAATTATAAACTTCGAATATACTTGGCTAGAAACACTTGAATGCATGTTAAAAGCATGCTTTTATTTGTTAAATTGGTACAGTAAAGGTATACCTGAATTGTATTCAAATGTATACTTTTGTATACTTTCTGTTTTTTTTGGGGGGGGGATATACTTTATGTACATGGAAGTTGACAATTTCAAAATATATTGATTATATACTTATAATGATATACAAATAAAAGTGCTTGAATATATTTACTTTCGATTCAAATAAAAAAATATATATGCAGACATAAAAAAACACCGCATTATATAAAGTAGAAAAATACAGAGCTGTGAGGTATTTTCTTTACCAGGTGAAGATTGACGTCATCGTTTTTTATTTGATGTGTGAGTATGAAGAATATCCCTTAATTTGTATTATTTAAAATGAGTAACTATAGTGCAAGTATTGGAAAAAACATGGATTTCATATAAGAAATTTGACTCAAAGTTTCAATGTTTAACCAGCACCTAGTTGCGAAATTGTGTTTTGCATTTATATGAATAATACAGTAAGGTGGATGGTAATTAATGGCAATAATATAATTACGAACTGAATATAATAGTTCATAATCCAAGCCATGCAAAACGATGTAAATTAATACAATATCCAGTTGGCAGTATAGCTTTTTTTCTTTCATATTTTTTTTTAAATGTTCATAGGAGGATTTCCATTCGGCAGTACTGACAACATACCGTCCTACTGTAACTATATAAAAAATGCCTACCAAGATTGTTGGTGTGTCACTCGTAATTTGTAACACTTGTGTAATAGACTCGGAATTCATAGCGGATTGGTAAACTGGCGTAGATTCGGTTGTTTTCGGTGTGCTGTTTTCAGACGGCAAATGAGTTGACATATTCTGCATTGCTGTAAAACCAAATGTGATAATTAAGCAATTAATTAAACTTTCGAGACAGTGAAAAGTGTTGTTTATATCACTTCACGTATTCTGTTGTTGAGCTTTAGTTGCAACTTATATGGACCGTGAGAAAAACACATTTAGAATTTCATACCTGTCAAATTATGTTCAAAAATAGCCCATCCCTTCTATAGTTAAAGTACATCTTAAGTATACGTTTCAACTACTGACATGCATACTTTGAAACACTGAAATTATAAACTTCGAATATACTTGGCTAGAAACACTTGAATGCATGTTAAAAGCATGCTTTTATTTGTTAAATTGGTACAGTAAAGGTATACCTGAATTGTATTCAAATGTATACTTTTGTATACTTTCTGTTTTTTTGGGGGGGACATACTTTATGCACATGGAAGTTGACAATTTCAAAATATATTGATTATATACTTATAATGATATACAAATAAAAGTGCTTGAATATATTTACTTTCGATTCAAATAAAAAAAATATATATGCAGACATAAAAAAACACCGCATTATATAAAGTAGAAAAATACAGAGCTGTGAGGTATTTTCTTTACCAGGTGAAGATTGACGTCATCGTTTTTTTATTTGATGGGTGAGTATGGTGAATATCCCTTAATTTGTATTATTTAAAATGAGTAACTATAGTGCAAGTATTGGAAAAAACATGGATTTCATATACGAAATTTGACTCAAAGTTTAAATGTTTAACCAGCACCTAGTTGCGAAATTATGTTTTGCATTTATATGAATAATACAGTAAGGTGGATGGGTTACTCAGTCTTTTGAATGTGTGTGTATATCAGAAATTGCATTGGAAATTAAAGCTTTCATTAAAAGTTACTTCACATTTGGGAATTAGAGTAATCAATAATGCCTACCAACAATACAATCTCTATTACGGTGACGTCATAAGTGAATTTATTGTTGTGTTGCATGGTGTGCTGTCCTGGGGCCGTGTCGTGTAAATCAACCAGTTCTGTATTATTCATGATTGAATTAGAATTAAAAAATATTTTTTTAACCATCTTGTCGGTCACTATCACCACTGTGTTTTAATCTATTACAGTTGTCTGCTGTAAACCAAAAAGACCCGCCTTTGTGGGATATAATACAGTCACACATTGTCTTTGCTTTTCAATAAATCCATTGGTACATATGCATATTGCTTTCTTCTTCATTTTTTATTTGTATGTGCTTATAATATTCAATAAACCTCATAATGGATATACAATATGTTTTACCAGTGGGTGTAAATGAGTTGAGCCTTATTTTACTGCCAAATGATCAACACATGCATAGTTTTAGTGATAGTATGACACTTACGCGACATATGAACTGGAACTATTGCAGTGCATATAATTATCAGTACCATAACCAAACTAAGACCCCACAATTTACCACGAGTCCAGAAGAATCTTTTCTGTCTCTGTTTATAACTGATACGTCTTTCGCTGACGTGGCGATTAGAACGCCCTGTTCCAATCCTACCATCAGGTGTACCATGATCGGTCACAGAACGTCCTCTCTCAGTGGACAGAGTGCCAAGGGGTGGATATTTCATTGAGTTGGGTTATACAAATATGATGACACCAAGTAATTATGGATCAACCTAATGAAACAAATAGCATATATACTTATAGCGTCACGGGAAAACACATTTATTAGTTTGCTATTAAAAAAATGCTATAAATTACATTTAAAATATTTAATTAATGTAACACCAATGGACACGCTGGGTAGGTATTCAAAAATTCATAAAAACGATGACTGAAATTTAATTATTTTGAGAAAATATATAAATATTTCTGCCGATATAGAAAACATCAAAGGCGACCAAAACTGCAAATGCGCGTTCACACATACACGTCTTTCCGTCGTTGTAATGGCACACATTGGATATATAGTTGAATTATCTTTTAATATAGTTGCGATATGAACTCGATTAAAACGCGTTCCTATATAGGGTTGCGTTTTAATTGGAATTTAATTAAACTCAATTACAATGCAATACAATGGAGAATTGCGTTTTAATTAAGTTTAATTAGATAAAAGTTGAATTTCCCGTGACATGTTTGCGAAGCTTAGGTTTAGTAGACGTCGCGCCTGATTAGCATTCGAGTAGCATATGATGCCAAGTCTACGCAATCATGATTGCCCGTTGTTTTGACACTGGCAGTTGGTTATGTGAAAAAATGTTTTTATCTGATAATCACTTAGCGAGTTGACATTTGTGGCGTCATGGGCTGTGATTTACACTAACATTCGCTATGTGGATATAATGTAGTTTGTGTTCTATACTAGACAATATACCAAACACAATCTTGACAAGTAAGAGCTGTGGAAAGGCCGCCAACAATTGCATCGGCGATTCTTCAACATCAGCAACACAGTGCTACATTATATCAACCAACAAATGACGTCATTCGTATCAATTAGCTCTACGAAACAGTTAAAACTATAATAAATGTCATTAACAGCATTTTTCAATCTTTGTGAAAACAATATTAAGACACGCCACATAAATTGGCTCCGAGTGTACTGATGGGCCTATAATCAAAGTTATAAAGCGTTTACAATTTAATTATTAAATAAATGTTACCAAAATATGCCGAAGACAGAATGTCAAATATGGACAAACAACTAGAAATGACAAATGGGTTTGACTACCTCAATCTAAGGGATCAGAAGCATAATACATGTAATGTAATCGAGCCAGCAAAAGGAACGATTGAGATTACTCGTTAACGTGTTGACATTCGGTAGGACGAGAAAAGTATGTTTATTGAAGGTGAGAGACAAATCTCACTGTTCGGACCCTCATCACCATTTACAAAGTTATCGATAAGGTGATTTAAAAATAAACTAATTATAACTCGTGGGAACAGTATTTCGGACAATTTGATGTTTGATTCGATTGGAATGTATTAATGGTTGTGTTGTCGACGATAATTTGACAACTCAGGTCTTCGATTTAGAACATGCAGTAATATTGCCAAGTGTCCGATCAATTCAGACCCCACATTCCAGGTAGACGTTAGGATGTCATTGCCATGTAAAGTCTCAGTTAACGCATTTAAACTTATTTAAATAACTAATGACTTAGTTCGATTGAACAGTCATTCAACTGCAGTGATCAATAGTTCTTTATTTAATAGTTTTGGTCGCTGAGGGCGTGCGGTGCAAACATCGGTGATTACGTCGCTCTGTATTTTGTTTGTGTTTTCTCGCCGGTTATGGTACTTGTGCGAGTTATTTAGAAGGATGAACGTCGATGGAATACGATATACGGATGCAGGCTCGTCCGGGGAATGTTTTGGTTCAGAATTCACTTGTTTTTGGAATGAGAGAAAAATCGCTATGCCCGAAGTGTTTTGCAAAGTGATCCAAGATGGCCGACACCTACTGAAGAACACGTGTAAGTGGATAGTAGCGCTTATATCTTTATTGCTAATAGTGTCTGGGGATGTCGAATTAAATCCCGGGCCACCTAAAAGAGGGACAAAAAAGAAAACTAAATCAATGGAGTCGAAGAAAATTACCGAGGTATTTGGATCCCAGTCCGTAAATGGGGATGGCTCGCGTGGACGTCAGTCTGTGTCCTCTCTTTCGAGTGGAGATGATGGTATTACACTTGTTGACATTATTGCTGAAATCCGGGATCTCAAAAAAGACATGAAACAGCAGATTAAAGTGGTAGATGATGGAATACAGCAGTTATCTAGTGAAGTGAAGTTCGGGAGTTGAAATCCGGTGTGAAAGTTAATTGCGAAAGAATACTGCTTTTGACCGATGAAGTTAAGTATTTGCGTGATAAACTTTACACAGTTGAATTCGAAAATGATAAAACGAAAGCACAGTGGTTACGGAACAATTTCATATCTCATATTTCAAAAGTGGGTTTGAAACTTGGCAGGAGACAGAAGATGCTCTTCGGAGTTTTATTTCGGAAAAATTGGATATGCATGCAGAAGAGATGAAACTTGAGCGAGTTTATCGCACTACTCATGTACGTAGTCGTCCACAACCTGTAGTTGCACGATTTCTGCGATATAAGCAACGAGAAAAAGTCCTTCGAGCATCGAGTGTGTTAAAGGGTACGGAATATCGGATACGCGAGGATTATACCCCCAGAATTAGGAACCTGCGTGGGAAACTTGGAAAATATGTTATGGAGGCCAGGGAAGAAGGCAAATCAGCAAAACTACTGTGTACAAGTATGATGAAGCAACAGAAACTATCAAGCCGTTGGAAACCAGTGACTCACTACGAAAGCAGCAAGGGACACACAATATAGTATCTGTAGTGGCCAGGCCAACTCCTACTGCTTCCAATAATTCAAATACTGTTAATGACTAGGAATTTGGCCATGGCCTTAATAGCATGGGGAGTGACGCTGAACTAAAGTATTTAGTAAGGAATGTAAATGGCTTAATAGGAAAGTTGGCTGATCATGAGTTTTCAGATTATTTAAAATCATTTGACTGTGTTTGTTCGGTAGAAACTTGGGTGAGTACCATATTTGATTTTAAGATTGAAGGATATGAGGAACTACATGTTAGTGGTCTAAAAAAGAAAAAAATATGGAAGAGCCTCTGGTGGAATGTCTGTGTTTTTTTCGTAAAAAGAACACAGGTCAATTTAAAATTAAGCATATTTCTAAAGATCCATACTGTGTTTGGTCTAGGATTATAAGCAATGATCAAACAATACTTGTATTTGGAACAGTGTACAGACCTCCCGAGGGTTCAATATTTGCACATGAAAAATACTTTGATCAATTAAAAAAAATCTGATTGTATATTCTGCAAAATTTGATAGTGTTGATCTAAATACAAGGTACTTACCAATAGATGATTTAGAGCAAAGTAATGATATATCATTAAGGGAGTCGATGGATAATGAGATCAATAAATATGATAGTGAACTTCTGGATTTTTGCATTAGCACTGGCCTTAGAATTGTGAATGGTAGGGTTTATAAAAACACTGGTAGTGGAAATTTTACTTTTAATTCAGAGGTCGGGTCAAGTGTTGTTGACTATGTTCTGTCATTTCCAAATGCGTTTCCATTGTTCAATGTATTTACAGTTGGAGCTCGGGTTGATTCTAATCATATGCCACTTGAATTTGCTATATTACTTGCTTATGTTTCCAATTCTGCGAATGTCAATGACTTCCAGCATAGTGTCAATTATTCTACTACTAAACTAAGGTGGAACACCAAGGGAAAACCAAAGTATTATAATAATATTAATTTACAACACGTTGAGGGGATGCTCCATGATTTTGCATGATAATATTAGGCAGGGAAATGTAAGTAAAGCTGCAAATAATTTAGTTGATATAATATATGCTTGTAATACACATATGATGCACAAACCTAATTATATTGGCAGGTCATATTTTAACTCCTGGTTTGACAAGGAATGTTGTACTACTAAAAGAGAAGTAAATCAAGCATTGAATCGTTTCAGAAATTGTAGAAGTCAGGCTACCTTAGACTATTATTTGCATTCTAAATACTCATACAGGCAAATGGTTCGTGATAAGAAAACTAATTATCAAAGAAAAAAACGTGATGAATTTTTAAAAAATGGCGATACAACCAAATTCAAAACAATTTTCAAAGAGTTTGAAATCTAATAGGCCCAATGTGCCAGACAGTATATCAGAGGTTGAATGGTTTAACTATTTTAATGATTTATTTAACCCTCTAACCTTGACGGAAGACGAAAATCAAAAAGAGTTTTTCGCATCAATCAAAAACTACATGGATGATTTAGAAGATAATGTGGTGTTAAATAACGAATTTAATGTTTCTGAATTTGATAGGCCTATTTCTTTGGATGAAATTAGGGAAAATTTAAGTAAATTAAAGAAAAATAAAGCCCCAGGACCAGATGGTTTACCCACAGAATTTTGGAAAAATGCTTCCATAGAAATCCATGAAATGTTATTTGTTTTATACAACAAAGTATTTGACCAGGGAATCTTTCCTTATGAATGGGGTAGGGGATTAATATCGCCTGTATACAAGAAGGGAAACAAGGATGACCCTGGTAATTATAGGAGTTATATGTTATTAAACGTCATAAGTAAAATTTATACAAGTATATTAAATAATAGGTTAAATACCTGGTTAAAACATTATAATGAAATTGTAGAAGAACAAAGTGGTTTCCAGAAACATAGAAGCGCATTAGATAATGTTTTCATTTGAAATTTACGTACTCTTGTGAAAAAAAATATGTCTTTCAGTTAAAAGGTCGTTTCTATTGTGCATTTGTAGACTATGAGAAGACTATTGTTCAAAGTGGAGTCTTACAGTGAACCTTAAGAAAACTAAAATTATTGTTTTTCGGAAATGGGGTCGTTTAAAAAACAGTGAAAAATGGTTTTGGCAGGGTAAAAGCATTGAAATTGTTTCAAAATATAATTATTTGGGGGTTATACTTTCTAGTTCTGGAAAGTGGTACCAGGCACAAAAATATGTTTCTCAACAGGCTAGTAAAGCACTTTTTTGTTTGGAAAAAAAGTAACAGAATCTGGGTGGTGTGCCACCTGATGTTGCTTTTCGTATATTTGATTGTAAAATCCTCCCAATTCTCCTCTACGGTAGTGCTATTTGGGGCACACATTCTGATATTAATGATGTGGAGAAAGTACACAATAAATTTTGCAAATATTTACTAAGTGTTAGTTTTGTCGCCATTAATTCCGCTGTGAGGGGAGAATTGGGTCAGCATTATCTTAGAGTGTATGTAAATGTTAAAATTATTCGTTTTTGGTTAAAATTAGTGATGTTTCTCCACATATTTTAAAAGAATCGTATAAATTTCAACTTAATATGGCAGGAGCAGGTACTATCTGCTGGGCTTTGATTATTAAAAATCTTCTCTATAAATATGGTTTTGGACATATTTGGATTGACCAATATGTAAGTAATTCTATCGCATTCTTGGAACTGTTTAAACAGAGGTGCTTTGATATTTCCAGACAAGATTGGAGCTTTGAAATTAATAGAAGTCCCAAACTTGTAACTTATTGTAAGGTGAAACATGAATTAAAATGTGAGAAATATCTCACAAATATTGGTCAGTCTTCTGCAATATACAAAAATGCTTTATGTTGATTAAGGATCTCGTCCCATGCACTACAAATTGAAAAGGATAGGGCCAGTGGTATTCCACTTAACCAGAGGTTGTGTCCTTTTGGCTGTAGTGTAATTGAGGACGAATACCACTTTACATTAGTTTGTCCGAAATATAAATCCCTAAGGTTGAAGTTTATTGCACAGTATTACTACTCCCCACCTGCCGGATTTCCTTTCATTTCTAGACGCACTACCAGTTTTGCGACACACACAAGTTCAGTAGAAATGTATTTTAGTATTTGCATTCACTGTTCAGTTGAAAATAATGAGATCGTAATACCCCTCCTCAAATAGCGAGACAAAACAACTGCAGATACATAGAAAAGTCAGTAAAGGAGCGCTGCATGGAATAAAATAAAAATGTACCTCTGTTTCAGTAATCACGATATTCGGTATTGGGGAACTGTTGTCGTAGCGCTCATCAACAATGACTACGTTGTATTCAAGCCTGAGACAAGTGAATGTCATAGAAGCGTCTCCTAATCAATTTAACAATGATATCGAGTCACGCATGGATTAAATAATGATAAATAATGATAATCATATTGCAATAATTACGTCTTGCTTATTAATTTGTATCCGCAGTTATGCAAGATAGGCGATAAATCATGTAAGGTTTTTGGGCATAACAGGAAACAACTGGCTGGATGAAATATATCAGACAAAAACATGATTTCCTTAAAACTTGAATAATTACTTAAGGATGTAGTAAACTTAACAGTCACTATTTTATACATTTTTTGTTTATTGTCTATTTTGGTGGCATTTGTCTATCTGCATGTAATGGATGCGTTTCCCACTCAAAATAGTAACCAGTACACCAAAAAAAAGCATTTTTAACAAAAAAGTTAGGATATGTGTTTATAACAGCAGATCGCTCACTTTGATTTCAGGATAATCGGCTTTGAGCGCAAACAATAAATATTGACCTAATTTGCATAAGTTGGCCTACTTAGCAACGGAAACGACGCACGCACGGTCCTGTCCATGCGATCGTTTTATATTAGTACACCGTGTGTGACACATCCAAAAATTAGCGCTCCTTAAAATTGTTATCAGAATTATTATTGTAAATTTAGAGAAGGAAGGGACCAAAAGGGAAGAATATGACTCTAATGTCCGAAGAAGCAAAACTTTGTCTAAAAAAAAAACATCGATCTTAGTATGAGTCCGACCACAGTCCCTCTATCCCTGGTCTGGAAACGGTCATTGTATTAGGTGTGAATTGGCCTCCTTCCCTGGCAAAGGCGCGTTGCGGGTATGGGCAAAGCATTGTCACGTGATCAGTACGCAGCCGGCCACTATTTTTGACATCATCAGTGTTATGTATTTTATTACAACTTAGTTGTTTATTCCAGAATTCGTGCTTTTTCACATAATTTTTTAATCAGGATATCTGTATAAGGTCATATTTTAGCCGGCGAGTAGTTCTTTAATTTATCTATTTTACCAGCAGCAACACATTTTCGCAACAAATTTTCATACATTTACCCAGATATTTGTCGTTTTTGATTTTGGGGTGATTGAAATGAACTCTATTTTATTTACCATACTTCTTGGCGCGAAACCAATATTGATCTTCGATTTTGACATTTTATAATCGAAACATATCATTAAAAATTGGTGGGCTGATTTGATATTTGTCACACCGCATTTTATTAATGTTAAATTGAGCGATTTTTGTGGGTACTTTTTAGATCGTAAATGCAAATGGCGACGTTTCGAAATGACAATGTACTCAATTCTGTGCTAATAAAAATCATTTATGTACAAACATTGAAGCATTGTTATATACTTTTGCATAGAATATAGTCATTAGTTGTTGTATAGTTGACTTGAACTGTTATGAACCCCCCACGAATCAGAAATATCACAGGTTTTTCGATCGACTACGTTAACATGAACGACGCCATTTTGACAAGATTTGTTTAGTGATGTCAGCATGTTGGCACGCGAAGTTTTTTCCCTATTAAAACGAGAAAATGAACATAATTCTCGATATTAATCTTTGCATTACAGGAACTGGATGTTTATGAGTTGGTGGGCTGGTTGTGATGCCTATCAGGGTTCAAAAAACCCAAATTTCATAGTGATAATTTTGTTTACATGTTTGTCTACGTTGTGGTTGCCCGAATTTGAAGTGAAAGTGAAGTCATACAATGAGGTATCGCTTTGCATGACGGTAAATATTCCGATTTTAATGAATATTTTGACGGTACTGTAATCTGTCTGACTTTCTGACTCCCTCAGCCCGGGTGTGAACAGTTTGTTTACCCGCACCGCGGTTCGAGACAAAAGAACGCTAGTCGTTTCTAGACCGGGGATAGAGGGACTGTGCTGCAACGAAGGGATTTGACATTGGAGGAAGACACACGGCACAGCTGGGGATCCCACTTCCAATTCAAATGTTCAAATTCCGAATGTTGTTTTTCCACAGCCGAGAGCATTTTCACGTCTTTTGAAAACAAGGAAACAGTTCCAAGTAAACAGTAAATTAGTGATCTCAGGAAGAGGGATTGGTAAAGGCCGACGTGCGATGGCAAAATTGGCCACGTACATGGGTTTACTGGCACCGATCCACCAGGGACCATATAAGAAACACGTCGTTGAAGTGGCAAATGGAGCCGAGAATGAACTTGAGAATGAATTAGTAGAAGCTGTGTCAGATCTCCGACAAATGAAATTCAAATCAAGAAACGTGTCAATCACCTGACTCCTTATACGGAGTGTACCCGCCCAATTATGACGTCAAATTTTCAGAGCTGAACTGTACTGCATGTTTACTTCCTGCATGGAGCTCAATGATTCTTGTATACCAGGCAGGGTTATTTTTTTCATATGACGGCTTTGGGTATGGGAAGGTACTTTTTTCACACGTTGTCCCAAACGACAAATTATTTATCACAACTAAATTTTAACATCCAGTAAGAAAGAGATATAAATACAATTGAATAATTCGTTACGCCAGTCCCGGGTGCCGCTCGACCGAACAGCGAAGCACATGCTCTGTCGGACCGACCGACCTAGCTAGCACGCCTGCATCTACAACGCACGTTTTATTTTATCATATATATTTTTTTCTAAGGGGATGACCGATATGATCATTGTCGGCAACTTAGACATTGAGTAGAAAACACGCGGCGATTCAAACTGATCACAGTTGGCCTACATTAAAAAATGCAGTAGCTACCACAATGAACTCAGTCGTGCGGCTCCCGTTTACTAAGGAAGTAACCATAATCTCTCATTTATGTCCAGTCAATAAACAACCTTTGTATGCGCAAAGGATTACGTAATTTATCTTTAGTAACTGTACAACGCTATCTAGGTAAACGAGCCTCGTCAGTGCTTTGGAGCCTGTTTTACGTTGAATATCGACGATACGCGTGATCACTTTGTAACTTGAACCACACAATCTATAAAATAGAAGTATACTCTTCGCCCGAGTGTAAAATTTTTCTCAGACGACGTTCCAAACTGAAAATATTGGTCAGTTTGTTCGGTGGAAAGGTTATTTGCCGTTTCTGCCAAGTGAAAACGGACAAATTAGTGAACTACATTATCGGGTACGCTGCGTGCCCTGGGTATCGCATTCGCTTGAATTTTGCACAGGATGTTCTACCGAAAGTGACAAAAATGCGTATGAGAGCGTTTTATCGTAACAATGGCCGTTGGCGAAAAATCACTTTAAATTTAAACTCAAAATAAATTACTAGTGTAATTCAATGACTGTGGTCCAACACTTCAAGCTAGTGTCATCAAAATAACGCAACACGCTGGGCAAAAATCGTGTTACTCAATTGGATGGGACACCGTATGGTTAACATTCGTGTATTTTGAATACTCACGTCTACGATTTAGAACATGCAGTAATATTGCCAAGTGCCCGATCAATTCAGACCGCACACCACAGAAAGACGTTAGGATGTCATTGCCATATATAACTAATGACTTCGTTCGATCGAACAGTCATTCAACTGCAGTGATCAATATTTCACTATTTTCCCACTCAATCGCCATCCATGTTGCCGGGTTCCCTTCCGTTCCTAGACGCACTGCCAGTTTTGGGATGCACACAAACTATAAGGTCAGTGGACATGTGCTATAATATTTACATTCACAGTTCAATTGACTATTGAGATCATAAAACCCCTCCTCAAACAGTGCGACTATACATCTACAGATATATTGAAAAGTCATTAAAATAACGCTACATGGAATAAAATAAAAATTTACCTCTGTTTCAGTAACCACGATATTCGGTATTGGGGAACTGTTGTCGTAGCGCTCACCAGCAATGACTACGTTGTCTTCAAGTCTAGGACAAGTGAATGTCATAGAAGCGTGTCCTATTCAATTTTACAATTATATTGCATGGATTAATTAATGATAAACATATTGCAATAAATGTAACTTGTTTACTAAGCTATAACGTCAGCCATGCAAGAAATGTAATATATCGTGTAACGTTTGGGACATAACGGAAAACAGTTAGCTGAGACAAGTGAGTGCCAATCAAGCGTGTCCTGTTTAATTATACAATGATGTCTTGCTTATTAATTTGTAACCGCAGTCATGCAAGATAGACGATAAATCATGTAAAGTTTTTTAGCATAACAGGAAACAACTGGCTGGATGGAATATATCAGACAAAAAATGATTTCCTTAAAACTTGAATAATTACTCAAACGCGAAACGACATACTGACCATAAATTCATCCACTCAAACACGCGCACACGGTACGCCTCCATACACTCCACCAATGTAAACACAGCCACACACCTGTAGATTATATTTGTAAATAAATTGATCAGTTATTTATGAGTTATCTGAATTCGATTATGCAGGGCAGAATTACTAATGCGCAACTCAGTTATGTTTGTATATATATATACATACACACACACACACACACACATATATATATATATATATATATATATATATATATATATATATATATATATATATATATATATATATATATATATGTGTGTGTGTGTATGTACCAACAATATACATTGTATGTCTACTTTTCTGAGACGGCATCTTAGACAGTCGTTGAGATAGATACTATATTCATTGATGTCAAGTAATGATTTTATTAAGAAATAAAAACGTTCGTGAAATAAGTTCGATAATTTATTTGTGCCAGAGGTTAATGCTAAAGCATATTTTATTTCGACATTTAAAGTTATATTTTATAAAATTTACATTATTCCGTGTTGTGATTACTAAATAAGGATACACAGTAACAGATGTTATTCCATTTCCATATTCAGTTCATTTGTATATACATTAGGGCCACTCTTCACCTGTTACCCACTCACTAGCATCGTATGAAATTGACAGATACACTGTATAGGCTACTGTATAATGCCATCCAAGCTGAGCATGTTATTGCTACATGGAAGTAATTGAAAAATGAGAAAATATCTATTTGTTTATTGAGGCCACTCCCGGTCAGCTACCGAACACGTTACTTTAGCAATGCAGGCATTTATCAGATAATATCCATATTTTCTGACTCAATTTCAGCAAGGTGAAACCGTACACTTTAAAAATAAAGTTTTGTAGTATAAACATTGTCTACAAAGGAGTACGAGTGAACAAGTATTTCGATCCTGTGAAATACAGTTGGTTGTCAGTCAGTTGGGTTGGTCGAGTACACAACTGCCCACCTTATCTAAGCTTCGCAATAAGTCGCATATGTCAACAAATATAAAAAAATGGTTTATCCGTCCATTAATTTTCGGCACACGCATATAAAGTAACGCCACTTTCATCTCTAGGTAGGACTTGACTTCTAGACGTACAGAAAACGAGCCAAACGCTGCGACCACTAGACGATTAATGCCCAATGATTTAAATATCTTTAATTTACTTTAGGAGTTAAATATGAATACATTTCCCCGATGTTAAAGGCATTAGTAGTAGTTCCCGTGGTGATGGGACTGCTCGATTCAGGTGTAAGCAATGACTTAGAATGTGTGAAGGCATTGCCAAGTTCTCAATCAATTAGAGACACATAAATTTGGATAGACTTTCAGAATCATTTGAATATACTTCAAGGATTATTGATAGTAAAAATGTATCTAACAGCATAGCTTGTATAAAATGATCATTTTACTATAGTGATCAATGTTTCATCGTGCTATGTCGTTACCTCATTTCTCAAGATTAGTGAAAATGTTTTTTTTTTTTTTAAATTCTGTACCCGCTAAACAATTGATGTGGTTGTGGCGCAATAACACAATTGAATGCAATACAACACGGGATAAAACAAAATAGCATCAATGCATTTCATTTTGAGACTATCTTACTTTATAAAACTAACCAGGATTTAATCACAGTTACATTGACAATGATGAGAAACATATGATGATGATGATGATGATGCAACAACCAAACCGTAAATCGCTGCAATGCGAACATTCACGTTCATAAACATAACACAACTACAACCAACATAATTTAATAATATATACCTATTTTCACTTTAATTGAATTGTTGACGTAGTGCTGAACAGACATGGCTGTACGGCTTCGAGTCTTAAACAAATGAATGCAAACGAAGTGTGTCTTATTTCAATTTTAATATCGAGTCGAGTAAATAACGTTATCGTGAAATGAAGGCATGTAACGTTTTGGACATACCCTGAATCGTCTGATTCTAGATCGAAAGTACGTTTTATGCGGACATAATTTGAATAAATCATTACCAAAACAACTAACCAACCAATCCATCCATTCGACCATATAGCCCGAGCACAAACCATCACATCTAATCCATCCATTCACCTCCCATACTTTCATACTCCCACTCACCTAAGCCTATCCATACACCCACATGTTGTTTATACCGGCGAATATATTCTCAAATAATCACCTGTTATGATCTGACGTACTGAAGTAATCTTCTCATGTTAATGTACAAGTGTCCGCGACACTCTATTGTCACCGTCTATTCTTCTTTCCTCTCAAACTCAAGACACTGCACATACTATATTATTTTTTCAACAGTCAGGAGTAATATAATTTAAACAACAGACTCCACATTGCCTATTATTGATTGATATCAGGGCTCGGGTGTCAATATTCGCTTAAATATTTCCCACATCTTGGTTTTTGTCTAGTTATCGCTAAAATAGTGGGGAGTGCGTCTTCATTTAACCATTTACACAAGACGATACAATTCAATACTTGGATAATACGGCATGCATGCATATGTGTAGCCGAATTACACTCATCCGAACAGACGTATACTTGGAAATATGTGGTATTTTTTCTAATATAGTGTTTACAAGTTCAAATAAGTTTAAAGGCCGGTGGTCGTCACGCAGTCGGTGTCAATGTATTTGACACGCATTGTGTACGTCGCATGTATACTCGAGGGCGTATTTGATCTATGAACAGTTACATCAATTAGTTTCGATGAGTTGTTTACATAATTTAGCCACACTATTGTCAATCTTCAAAAATATTGCCTATATCATGAAGTACAACGACTGTGGAGTTTTGGGGAACCTTATAATATGCCAAGGCGATCTGGCTTTGTTCAAGAAATATGATCACAAACGATTCCGACCAGATACTTCGAATGTGGAGACATCCAAGATGGCGTCGAGTGATAATGAAGCCCAGCTCAGTGAAATACAGTCAATGTTAACAATTGTATACCTGCAGAAATAATATCGTGATTAGCGAAATTCCAGTGGGAAAAATCTAGGGAACTGACGAAATTGTTTTGAAAATTGCAGCTGCTGTGGGAGAAACGATCTCTGCCCAGGACATCGATATCAGTCATCGCCTTCCTTCTTCAAGAAATGAAAACAATGAAGACCTTCCGGAAATAATAGTAATGGTAAAACTAACCATGCAATCAACGTAAATATGCACGCAGGTGACGCCATAATTTACATCAATGAACAACATTCTGACTCCAACAAACAACTATTCTACCTCGAGCTAGAGTTACAAAGTTTTTTACTTTTACTTTTTTACTTTTACTTACAAGCATTTTCTGTAATGTAAGTTTTAATAATTGTATTTAGCAGTATGTACATTTTATTTATGGCAATAACAATAAAATATAGCTCCCATATTGAACACGACGCGGCGCAACGACGGCCGCCTTTAAATGTTTAACTATGTGGGAACGGTGATAAACACTCATACAGGCATTAGATTTATTCGATTTAATGTTTAATGTGAATTACGTAACACGGGTGTCAATACAATACTGCTTTCCAACGTCGGTACGGCTATACTATTTTTTCGATATGACAATTAAAACGTCTGCAATTAAAACGTCAAATTGTGACGTATGTAGTGTATTAGGAATGATATAGTATCTTTATTGTCTTGATTCATTGTAAACGTATGGGTTTTATATATAGTTTTAAAAAGTCATGCATGTTAAGCTTATCTCTTTAAACATTTCAATATTGATCATCTGTCTCGTTGGACTTACACACTCGTACAAGTGGCGTGGGGAATGACGTTCTTCGTGTGATGTTTTATTCAAATGTTCAAGTAGTCAAATGACTAACTTTACTAAAAGCTAATACAATTTATTTAGTAATTATAATGTTCGTTTGTACATTAGCATTATTTTTGTTGATAAAGTATATTTCAGTCAGTCATATAATCGATGTTTTCGTGATTGAAATCAAATTCAACAAATAATGTATATTTAAGTTAACAATACTGTAGAATATATGATGTATACTTGATATACACTACAACATGGTTGGATACATTACTTTATTTTTCATGCAAATTGTATAACCAGAAAATAATTATTCCAAGGCAAAATTAACATGACTATGTGAGCACAATTGTAAATATTATAATTTGTAAGCTTGCGTTCATTGAAAAAATGATCATGAATCGTAATCAGTGACTTTACTCGGGTCCTCAACAATTATAAGTCGGAATAATCAATTACGTAATATATAATCGTAATCACATAAATGATATACAGACTGCGAGGTTAGGATCAGTGGAACATCGGCCAATTTGTTTGTCATCACAACATTTGTCAAACTGGCTTCATAATATCCGTTATCCCCAAAATCTGCATAAAATTACGGTACATTGTTTATGAACATGTTAATTGATTCAATCTGACGTAATAATTTGCTCAATCGGTACTGAATGTGATTGAAATGCAAGTGTAAATATCATTGTCAAAATCATTATTTGTAGTTTTCACTTGTGCGATTTATGTCAAACCTAAGAATAATTTGTCAGTGTCGATCAAAACAACAGTTGTGTTTTCTTGTGATTATTCGTCGTCTAAAATTTAATAAATGTCTCAAAAAATATTTTATTAACAGACAACTACAGATCTAAACATTATCGATGCCATCCAGTTTATGCCAGAAAATGTTTTCGTTGTAATGAGGCATGATTGGTGGGAATGTATTGAAAGATCTGAGCGGTAAAACCGTTACAATACTCGACACATTATATTAGGGTCAAATAATGTGATAAACTGTTATTCAACTATTTCATGACGAAAAGCATGGATAGGTGAATTCTATATATTTGTACGTCAAAGCAGAGGGCAAAAATATTTAATAATCAAGCACGTATCAATTTTAAATATAATTGCAAAACATCTGCAATTATAAAAAAAAATTCCTAAGTATATTAGACATCTGAGAGATTAACTTGAAACCATTTTCTTAATTCTTCGGTCATTAGCATTCCAGCAATCTCTTGTTGATGGATATGACGTCCAATATAAGCCATTTTATTCTCATAAACCACGTAAGCTCTGTCAGGGGAAGCTGCAAACTTAGAGTCGAATGCATTATCTATTGTGTCAACGACGATTGGCACTTTACTACGGTCATTTAGATCCATGGTAAATGTATGATATTCGGTGTCTAAATCGATCAGCATTCTAGAAAATAAATATAATCATTTTAAAATTCGATTACAATGATATCTTTTCTGGAACAAAAAAATTAAAAACTCGCCTTGTTATTTACGGTAAAGAGGCATTTTGATTATACCTAGGCCTGTTACAACACATACCCGTAGTGGAGGTCAGGATAGTGATGACGCTATAATAGCAAGAGGTCTATCCTTGTGTGTATTCAGATCAAGAAGATTTATACTCTTGTTCGCTTCTAAAGACACAAGCCCAACATCGGGAACGGGGTCTCCAATCACTAGATCGCCAATTCGAATGTCCGTGTTCACAACAGGTAAAGTAACGTCTAAAATCTGTACGCGATGTGGAAATAAGAATAAAAAAAATGCAAATGAGTGTTAATAAATTTTATTATTAATTTGCGTGATTAGTAAGCATTAGTGATTTTGCTACGACAGTTGTCACTAGAAATTAAAATCATAAAATAAAAGCCTGCTCATAAAAAATGGCAAAACAATTTTAGCGAGAAAGTCTGCATCTTCGCCAGCCAAGGATTATTTATTCGGACATTGCCTCATCACTACACCTTGGGCAGAAAATATATAGCCAACTTGTATTTAAGTGCGCCCTCTCTGGCAATACCTGAGGCATTTGTAGCTGCATCGCGGACAAAATTGTACAGTCTAAGTTTTCTTCCCAGCCAGAGATTGAGCTGACATGTTAGTATCTGTTACATGAGGGCTAAAAATCCAATTCATGTCATTAGTTTGTTTTTACGCTAATCTAAAGAAACACGGCTACGACGTACACCCACCGAGAAATGCACGGTAATGTGCATGATGCAAACTATATGCTCGATCAGTGTAATGTAAATCTACATTTTCAAACGTCACACGTTTGAAAACATAGCAACTATATTTCTCTGAGGTAAGAACTGTGAATTGATTAGACTTTGCACAGACCAAACCATGCTCGAGGCGGAGGCTCTGTACCGGTCTCCGTGCTGTACGTCGAAGGAACAGACGCATGAAATCGACTCCGGTGCCTGCGTCAAATACGCATTATAACCGATTTAAGTGATAGTCTACATAATCAGTTCGGCCAACTGTAGTTTGTGTTCAGTACTAGACAATATACCAAACACAATCTTGGCAAGTAAGAGCTGTAGAAAGGCCGCCAAAAATTGCATCGGCGATTCTTCTCTACATTATATTTATGATCAGTTGTCACGTGTTACGCCACCCTTGATTGGGCGCATGATATAGAGGCGCCTCCAATCAGATCTATGGATTTTACCGAGGTAAAATACGCGACTTTGCAGTCCAATCCCGCACGGGTTCGTGGGAAAGTATGGCAACATCGAGCACGCAAAATCGTGCGATTCGGACGATGGAAAGTCTGGTGGTGAAACGGTTAAAGCGCGGTGGTCGTCGCGCAGCTCGTGTTCAAATTTCATGTAAATAAACAATGTATTTTACACGCGTTGTATACGTTTCTATGAGTCAAATCTCAGACTAGTAATACAATTGTAATTGTAATTGTAATTGTATTACTAGTCTGAGGTCAAATATCAAACAGGGCGCGGCGCGACGACTGCCGCCCTTTAAGGTCGTAAATTACCACAAAGACGGTCATACCAAAAGAAAGTTGGAAATTACAGATCTATATTATTTATCTTACAAAAAACGTATTTGCATTCACTTGGCACATAATCACGACAATGTCTTCTAAAGTTAGCGCGTATATAAAATGGTCACGGGATTGTACTCTCTGCCGTAGTCATGACAATGTCATGACGATGGAAAGTCTAGTGGTGAAAAGGTTAAAGCGCGGTGGTCGTCGCGCAGCGCGTGTTCAAATTTCATGTAAATAAACAACGTATTTTACACGCGTTGTATACGTCGCTATAAGTCCCATATCGAACATGACGCGACACGACGACTGCCACCCCTTAAGGTCGTAAATTACCACAAGGACGGTCATACCAAATGAAATTTAGAAATTACAGATCTGTATTATTTATCTTACAAAAAACGTATTTGCATTCACTTGGCACATATTCACGACAATGTCTTTTAAAGTTAGCGCGTAGATAAAATGGTCACGAGATTGTATTCTCTGCCGTAGTCATGACAATGTTTACCTCTTTGTCGTCTTTATGTCTGTTTCTAACCTGATGAAGAAAAGTGAAGGCCATATCCGGGTCGCAAGAATTGTTATATTCCTTCAAAATACCAAGAACTGTGCTTTGCCGTAATAATTTCGTCCTTTCCAACAAGGCGGTCATATCACCGCGGGTAGGATCTATCAATTCTTGAAGCTTTAGCTTATAATCTTCGCTCTGCAGCACTTTGCAAATGTGTACGCAAACTTTTAGCACTAAGTCCCGGTCATCTAAAAAGTCTTCCATTTCGTGATTATATCTGTGAAATAAATTGAGATTTATTAATCATGCGCTAAGAAGGGAGTTGCTAGAGTGACAAATGCTCACAACTTCTAATGATGGCAAGATAATATTTTACAAAATATTTGAAAATATCGGTTTCTGTGCCAAAGCGCGTAGCCTTTGTGTGCAATGAAATATATATGTAATTTCTCTTCAGTGTTCTATAGAAAACATCACTAACAATCAGGCATAGTCAAATAATTCGGATTTCTTGCCGGAAACAATTTATTAACGACGAGCGCTCGTCTGTGGCTAGCATGACAAGTTGGCGTAGGTAGCGCCCTGGACTGCTGCGATCCCCACCAACGCCTGACAGAATAGTGTAGTTTTCTCTTAACTCCGACAACTTTTTGTCGGCACTAATCAGATTTCAGAAACTGTTGATTTTGACATCCGTCATTCACGAAGCGTTGCGATTGTTGAGACAACAACTTATCACTTCTGATCGTCTTCCTATCCATTGTTTACCAAATCGTTTGTGCGGGGTTGTCGACAGCACGCGTTAAATTGCCGTGGACATACGTACCAGTTAAATGTTCAACTTAATCATGAACTCTATCAAACAGGCTATTGTTGAACTTGAGAGCAAATTGAACATCCAGTTGAAGTCTGAACAGAAATTCGGAATTGCGTCACTGTATCGGGGCATGGAAGGTACTAACGGAAGGAGCCACGACGTTAGTACCTTCCATGATCGGGGTGAAGATGCGTTGATTATTCTACCAACTGGCTTTGGGAAATCGCTGGTTTATTCGCTGGCGCCAAAAGCATTTGATATTTGTTCAGAAAGTTCAGGATCGATAATTACTACGTTCACGCACAGTCCCTCTATCCCTGTGGTTCACGTTACGGGATCTCGGCACGTGTCGAAATTTTTAATCCGTTGTGTCTGCAGAGGGATTACAGAAGTTGTGTTCTCGTTATTCAGGACCGACTGGGCTCGTGCCGAAATCACGCTCTCATTCGTCGATCTGTTGGCCCAAACATGGAAAATGATACGCATATGATGATAATAATACTGGCTGTAGTGAAATTATATTCATTTGTTGCAATGGTGTTTATTACGAGCCATCGTGCACGTGAACGGCAAAGAAGATTCGAAAAACAATTATTTTTTTCAAGTCAATGTAAAATGTGCAAGAAAATACTAGTACAGGTTGCAGCAGCACATAAATAAGCGTCGCTGACGTCGGTTTACATTCATTTCATTCATTACTACAGCATCCGAACAAATATTAGTATATCTGAAATTCCTGTCATCGTCATTTCATGCTAGTATCAATCGACATATGTTTTTCTTAAATTTACCACCGAAGGCGTGATTTCGGCTTGTGTCGAGCGGTCAGGCAGCAAATCTCGGCACATGCCGAGTTTCGGTCCCAAGCATCTATCGGGACCGAGATCGAGTTCTTTTCGGCACGTGCCGACTCGGTCCCGACCGTTCACACACAATTTTCGGCACGGGCCGACTCGGTCCCGAGTCTCGGCACGTGCCGAGATCTCTAACGTGAACGCCACTAATATTAGTTATTTCCCCTTTAATTATCTCTGATGGTAGACCAAGTTAATCGATGTTTAAATTACGGGATTTCTGCTGCTCTGATAGGATCGGCACAGCACGATCACCACGTCGCCCGGCAAGTAAGAGACGGTGAATGCCAGGTTGTTTTTGCTTTGCCGGAGGCGATTCTGAGGGGATCGCAGCAGTCCAGGGCGCCACCTACGCCAACTTGTCAGGCTAGTCTATGGTGTGAACTGTGATTATAAATCTTGTTGTTTCGGGATTCATAAATGCAAGGTTCTGAAGACCTACAAGGATATGTTTGTCTCGAGAAACAAAATCGACTTCCACTACCCACAGTGTGACAAGAAAGAATGCCAAAGTACAGTGGAGTTTGATAAGTTTGACTTTGTGCGCAAACGCTCAGTGAAGGCCAAACATAACCCCAACATAATATATATGTCAAGGCCGTATTTTGCATGCATGTAACTATTCAAATATTGGTGTCCAAAGAATGACAATCAAACGAACCGTGAATACAGTAAATATTGTGTGTATGCTTACCTGAATGTTATACAGTACAGTGAGTTGATACGGTGAAATGCTGCATCGGCGACGCCTAAATCAGGTTCGACCTCAAAATGGCTGTTTATTTTCTACACGCCCCTACTCACGTGACATAGGGAGTCAGCTGATGTTCGTTGAGCACGAGCTTTTGACTTTCTATTGAAGTCTTATCTAGATATGCAGATTTTTGTTTCAAATTGTTGATTTTATGTCAAAGATTTCCACTAAGTGGTAAACCCGAAGTAGGGGGAAATACTAGAGCAACAGACTTTTGTTATACAATATGACTTCCTGTCTTAACCAAAATCGAAATCTGATATGGTATAGAGTGTCTGCATGGCCCTAATAAGTGGATTAATGAGTATGGACATTGCCAAATTTCAGAATTCTTTTTCTATGCCAGTCGCTCGGGGCTTGTTAACGGACATAATACACTGGCTGTAGTGGGTGGTGATCAAAAGTAGTTTGATCCCCCCTTTGCATTTTTCTGCCGAAAAACGTGCAATTGTCCTAATTAATGGGACAAAAAATATGGAGACATGACCGGCGCGATGTTCAAACCCCATACTATGCTGGTCTAGAGAAAGCTATTTTTACAGAAGGCAACACCTAAATTTTCTGCACGTGCCTACTCACATGACATTGGGAGTTAGCTGATGTTTTTTGAGCACGAACTTTTGACTTTCTATTGACGTCTTATTTAGATATGCAGATTTTGGTTTCAAGTTATAGATTTTATGTCAAAGATTTCCACTCAGAACAATGCGTACGAATTAATTAAGCAATAAACCACCGCCGGAGGCGGGTATACCACTCGATATTGCACAATTCACAACATATATATGCACGAGCGGCAGCGATATCGAGCGGTATACCCGACTCCGGCGGTGGTTTATTGCTATTATATTATACCAACTTCATTTCTGTAGCATTTTCGACAACCTCGGCCTTTTTATAAAATAAGAAAGAGATGTTTTCGAACGACGTGTAATGAGCATCGGCTGGTCGACAATGTGATCAGATGAAATGGGCCCTGGAACCAGTATTTAATCTCCTATCACACACTCGCGTTCAGTACACAGAAACGCACAGAACAGCAAGTTTAGATATCATCACAATCAAAGGAAGTTTATTTCTACAACGCAAGAAACTAGCAAATAATTAGAAATTGAATAAACTGAACAGACTCAACGCTTAATTTACATATGAATAGGTGTGAATAAATTATCAGCAGAAATTACAGGCAGCGCGCACTGTGCGCCATTTTTAAAAACATGTGCTGTGGACTTATTATCGTTGTCGAATTTTCTATTTTGTGTTTGTTATGCTGACATTAATTGGTTCACTAAAGGTGAAGTTATGGAACAAAGAAGAAGCTGCATGTGTACTTTGATTGTGGGTACTAGAAATGGAAGCGGTGCCAGATTCTGCGGGAGTTGGTTCAGACGCTACTATGTCGGTGTTTTCTGGGGCACGGATGCCGTTGTCGGAAACATCAGATTCGATCGCTACGGACACTTCTCTATCAGAGGATTTGTTTTTATACCAAAAACTGCGAGAAAGGACACTGGACATTCCTTGTCTCTGATTATTTGTGAGTTTGTTGGTGAAAGACCGAAACACTAGCTTCGTTTTTATGTGCCGTGAAATACATAATGTGTCTGTTTCAACTCGAGCCGAATCTAATACAGTGCACGCAGTTGCCCTAACATAATGATGTGTATGAATTGTCAACAAATTTGCTGCTATCTAAGTCTCTTTCATCATAGATCCCAATTTATTTTCACAAATACCTGACTGTGCCAGTGGGTGTTACATTTACAAGGGGCCCTTGGAACAACGCATTTTGCAATTTGGACAAATACATTTTGAAATGCTGCAACGGGACAATTTTCGCCGCCGGTAGCATACATTTCAGCATGTGTTTCGAAATCGTCAAAGTAAATTTCATTAAAATTGGCAAAGCGTTTCTCTCTCCGTCTGGACGATTTCTCCGGTTTCTGCAAGAAAATCTTGCTCTGACAGCTCCCGAACATGATACTCGGCCATGTCTATGTGGCAAACAACGAAAACATGTCGCAAAAAATAGCATGCAAAAATTGTAGGTTGTACAATTGTTTTTATTTAACCACTGCCAAATAAAATAAAATACGCCATACCTGTCTTTAGTGAGGTTTTGTCTTTGTATTATGCAGTCCCGTCTTTATGTCTTTCCGTTATGTAGTTCCATCTTTAAGTTGTACTGTTATTTTTTTAAGTTATGCAGTCCAATCTTTACGCTAAGTATTCCCACCTTATTTTGCCTTCTGGTCAGTTTAACGGTGTACAGATGTGAGCTATGAACAAATCGGGACTCACAACGATGCGAAACCACGGTTAGTTGACCACTAGAGGTACACAAATCGGGAAATCTTATACGATTGCTAATAGTGGTGATCCCTTCAACGGATTAGTTGCGAATCAGACGTACTCTCCGACTCAACTATTTTTTCCTAGAATATTTGTAGTATTACGATTTTGTAATTTACTGATATCGGGATGACAAAACAATTAATGTAAGCTTCGTTGCATATAAAAAAAAATCGCATCGGAGAGACAAATCTCCATATACCCCTCAGTTGCACATAATAATTGTTTATCATCTCCATATTATTTGAATCCCAGGAATCTGATTGGTTCATACCAACATATGGAACTTTTGACATTACGGCTGAGTAACACTAAACATCTCAATATGTTGGTGATTTTACACAATATTTCTTGAATTATTGTTAATAATTGTATTCATTCGAACATTTCTGGTAGTTTCATAAGTCGGCTAATTCTTATGCAGTCCAACATCTATGCCACACAGTCCCGTCTTTGTGTTATGCAGTCACGCCATTGTGTTATGCAGTCCCATCTATTTGTTATGTAGGATTTCTTTACGTTATACTGTACAGTCCTTGCATTTATTTTGTGCATTTCTTGTAGTTCCAGAAGTCAGCTACAACGCATGTGTAACATAAGTGCACATGAAGCCGCATTGAAATTTGCGTTGTCATATCGTATTCTCTCATTATAACCTCAGACTTCTCCGCGCACAGAAATTTGTTTCATCCATGTCTGGTTGCGATATTTCACAGATGGTGAAGAGGCCTCGTTTTCAATTGACCACACAATTCGAAATTATGTTGCCACAGCACCCGGAGCAGGATATAAATTAATGCATCGAATATAACTATATTTCCGAAATAGGGTAACTAAAGGTAAATAGAAGAGATACTAAATTGTTCGAGTTACACCTAATTTAAATAAGATGTTCTGTATTGTACTACAAAACAGCAGTAAGAGCAAAGTGAGAGAACAATATTATAATCAAGTATATGTTAATCAGATTACGATGCCCTGGACATGGTCAAAATTCACCTCTATGTACATGCATACCCTTGCTGCAGGTGTATAATTAGGCCGTCATCTTGGATTGACACCTGAACACCTGACATTAGCCTGGTCGATACCTCTTGATATAATGCCACACATACTATTAACATTTATAGACTGGATGCGACTTTTGTGGCCCGAGGTCATGCGGCTGAAGCGCTCGAGCTTGCAATTCATTGGTATAATTAAAATATTTGGCTTCTATGTTTGCACAGACGTTAGGATAGATCTAAAAACTGCCGAATCTCTGTTTATGTTTGTCATCGTTTTCTCCGAGAATCACCTTCATTATGTAAACAGGTCGAACAACGGTAATATTTTCTGTCCAACAAGGTGTATCTTGCTGAGTTATGTGAATACTTCTAACCGGGAGATAATCATCGAACAACACGATTATTGTTTTCGAAATGTCAGGCAGTCTCCCGTAGCTTGTGGGAACCCACAAAAATCTCAAATGTGACAGACAGTTGGCAAGGTATTATGGAATATAAATACATACGAACCATTGGAAGTATAATCAAATGGCTACTTGTGATTAGAGAACATTGTGAATATTGTCATTGTAAACTTGGGCAGGAGTGATTTTGCAAGGCAGCCTTTTACAAAACGTGTGTTGTTTTTTTGGTATAATAGTACAAATATTGACCCTAGCTTCGCCCTTGGCCCGGTTCAATATTTCTATAGTATGTTTACGTTAACTATGCAGATGTCGCCACACAATGTGTCATTGATGGAACAATGAATGGTAGTTAGGGTAAACTAAACTAATCTTCATAAAATTTGCAAATTGTGACACATGTATTTGGAATGACATGATATCTGCGTTTTAAATATAGTTTAAAATACAGAATGTGCATGTTAACATTAGGTGTATGTCTTTAAACATTTCAGTACCGATTAAACCCTGTGCTAAGGTCTTGCAAACTTTCGAATCCCAAGTAGTGTCGTGAGTGGTGTTCTTCGTATACTGATAAATACTATATTTTCGCTCAGAATTTAATTTCGCTATTTTCCTATTTTTTTTTTACATTGAACCCATCAAATATCAGTAAAAATAAATTCTATACAAAATACCCAAAAAGCTTCTTCAGCGGAAATTGTTTCCAACTAAAAATAAAATATTTTACAGTTTTTTTTCAAATATTTCAGTGGATATATAGAAAATATCACTAGTTACCATATTAAGTTGTAAAATGAAAATGACAAACTTCACTAAAAGTTATTACAGTTTATTTAGTAATTATAATGTGCGTTTATACATTAGCGTTTTTTTCCTTTGAATAAAGTATGTTTCAGTCACTCATATAATCTATGTTTTCGTGATTGAAATCAAATTCAACAAATAATGTATATGTAAGTTAACAATACTGTAGAATACATGATGTATACTTGATACACACTAACACGTGATTAGATACATTACTTTATTTTTCATGCAAATCGTATAACCAGAAAATAATTATTCCAAGGCAAAATTAACATGACTATGTGAGCACAATTGTAAATATTATAATTTGTAAGCTTGCGTTCATTGAAAAAATGATCATGAATCGTAATCAGTGACTTTACTCGTGTCCTCAACAATTGTAAGTCGGAATAATCAATTACGTAATATATAATCGTAATCCCATAAATGATATACAGACTGCGAGGTAAGGATCAGTGGAACATCGGCCAATCTGTTTGTCATCACAACATTTGTCAAACTGGCTTCATCATATCCGTTATCCCCAAAATCTGCATAAAATTACGGTACATTGTTTATGAACATGTTAATTGATTCAAACTGACGTAATAATTTGCTCAATTGGTACTAAATGTGATTGAAATGCAAGTGTAAATATCATTGTCAAAATCATTATTTGCAGTTTTCACATGTGCGATTTATGTCAAACCTAAGAATAATTTGTCAGTGGCGAACAAAACAGTTGTGTTTTCTTGTGATTATTCGTCGTCTAAAATTTAATAAATGTCTCAAAAAATATTTTATTAACAGACAACTACAGATCTAAACATTATCGATGCCATCCAGTTCATGCCAGAAAATGTTTCGTTGTAATGAGGCATGATTGGTGGGAATGTATTGAAAGATCTGAGCGGTAAAACCGTTACCATACTCGACACATTATATTAGGGTCAAATAATGTGATAAACTGTTATTCAACTATTTCATGACAAAAAGCATGGATAGGTGAATTCTATATAGTTGTACGTCAAAGCAGAGGGCAAACATTAGCATATCAACAACCTTCAAATATTTAATAATCAAGCACGTACTTCAATCAATTTTAAATATAATTGCAAAACATCTGCAATTATAATTAAGTATATTAGACATCAGAGAGATTAACTTGAAACCATTTTCTTAATTCTTCGGTTATTAACATTCCAGCAATCACTTGTTGATGGATATGACGTCCAATATAAGCCATTTTATTTTCATAAACCACGTAAGCTCTGTCAGGGGAAGCTGCAAACTTAGAGTCGAATGCGTTATCTATTGTGTCAACGACGATTGGCACTTTACTACGGTCATTTAGATCCATGGTAAATGTATGATATTCGGTGTCTAAATCGATCAGCATTCTAGAAAATAAATATAATCATTTTAAAATTCGATTACAATGATATCTTTTCTGGAACAAAAAAATTAAAAACTCGCCTTTTTATTTACGGTAAAGAGGCAGGACACATTTAAGAAATTAGCAATTTTAAGGATCAAAGTAGTCGCAAGTCAGCCATAGTCTATCAAAAGCCTGAAGTGGCAATGAATATAGACGTGCATATGTGTTGAGTTTAAATATGATCTGTCAAAGCATTTCTGGGAAATGGCACCGAACGTGCATAGACGCACGGACAAAACCAAATGAAAGTGTAATAGTTCCCGATAGTGGAGTTGAAATGGAAACTGAAAACATACACGCATGCGAACACTCAAAAAATGTAGTGTTCTTCCCTGGTCATCACAAATGCTGTCAATATTCAAGATCAAGACAATTAATTAGATCTACGCTTTAAAT
Organism: Saccoglossus kowalevskii; assembly: GCF_978046115.1. Lineage (NCBI taxonomy): Eukaryota > Metazoa > Hemichordata > Enteropneusta > Harrimaniidae > Saccoglossus > Saccoglossus kowalevskii. The sequence continues at coordinate 23,554,177 of NC_140645.1, read as the reverse complement.
AAACAACGCGATGTCAACATAACCTGGAAAAGAAACTTTCCATTCCCATATCATAACGGTATCTGAATATCACTCACTTTGCTGCGTCAATTCTTTCCGTCAGTGTTCGATGTTGATGAAGTTTACTGTAATGCGGTCCTCTCTCATCGCCTCCAATTGGATGAGCTTCAACGATATAAACCATCACGAAGTCCACTTTTTCTTTGTATTCTTGAAACAGTTTGTATAAAAGACCAGAATGAACAATGGCCTGTAATAAGATAATGACGTAATAAGATCCAAATCAATTATAATTACAATACTGGACATTATCTGGAGGTTGTTCTGATCGGCCAGTTAGTATGTTTGTTGGTAATTTGTTGTGATATTCGATTTTGATTATACCTAGGCCTGTTACAACACATACCCGTAGTGGAGGTCAGGATAGTGATGACGCTATAATAGCAAGAGGTCTATCCTTGTGTGTATTCAGATCAAGAAGATTTATACTCTTGTTCGCTTCTAAAGACACAAGCCCAACATCGGGAACGGGGTCTCCAATCACTAGATCGCCAATTCGAATGTCCGTGTTCACAACAGGTAAAGTAACGTCTAAAATCTGTACGCGATGTGGAAATAAGAATAAAAAAAATGCAAATGAGTGTTAATAAATTTTATTATTAATTTGCGTGATTAGTAAGCATTAGTGATTTTGCTACGACAGTTGTCACAAGAAATTAAAATCATAAAATAAAAGCCTGCTCATAAAAAATGGCAAAACAATTTTAGCGAGAAAGTCTGCATCTTCGCCAGCCAAGGATTATTTATTCGGACATTGCCTCATCACTACACCTTGGGCAGAAAATATATAGCCAACTTGTATTTAAGTGCGCCCTCTCTGGCAATACCTGAGGCATTTGTAGCTGCATCGCGGACAAAATTGTACAGTCTAAGTTTTCTTCCCAGCCAGAGATTGAGCTGACATGTTAGTATCTGTTACATGAGGGCTAAAAATCCAATTCATGTCATTAGTTTGTTTTTACGCTAATCTAAAGAAACACGGCTACGACGTACACCCACCGAGAAATGCACGGTAATGTGCATGATGCAAACTATATGCTCGATCAGTGTAATGTAAATCTACATTTTCAAAAGTCACACGTTTGAAAACATAGCAACTATATTTCTCTGAGGTAAGAACTGTGAATTGATTAGACTTTGCACAGACCGAACCATGCTCGAGGCGGAGGCTCCGTACCGGTCTCCGTGCTGTACGTCGAAGGAACAGACGCATGAAATCGACACCGGTGCCTGCGTCAAATACGCATTATAACCGATTTAAGTGATAGTCTACATAATCAGTTCGGCCAACTGTAGTTTGTGTTCAGTACTAGACAATATACCAAACACAATCTTGGCAAGTAAGAGCTGTAGAAAGGCCGCCAAAAATTGCATCGGCGATTCTTCTCTACATTATATTTATGATCAGTTGTCACGTGTTACGCCACCCTTGATTGGGCGCATGCTATAGAGGCGCCTCCAATCAGATCTATGGATTTTACCGAGGTAAAATATGCGACTTTGCAGTCCAATCCCGCACGGGTTCGTGGGAAAGTATGGCAACATCGAGCACGCAAAATCGTGCGATTCGGACGATGGAAAGTCTGGTGGTGAAACGGTTAAAGCGCGGTGGTCGTCGCGCAGCTCGTGTTCAAATTTCATGTAAATAAACAATGTATTTTACACGCGTTGTATACGTTTCTATAAGTCAAATCTCAGACTAGTAATACAATTGTAATTGTAATTGTATTACTAGTCTGAGGTCAAATATCGAACAGGGCGCGGCGCGACGACTGCCGCCCTTTAAGGTCGTAAATTACCACAAAGACGGTCATACCAAAAGAAAGTTGGAAATTACAGATCTATATTATTTATCTTACAAAAAACGTATTTGCATTCACTTGGCACATAATCACGACAATGTCTTCTAAAGTTAGCGCGTAGATAAAATGGTCACGAGATTGTATTCTCTGCCGTAGTCATGACAATATTTACCTCTTTGTCGTCTTTATGTCTGTTTCTAACCTGATGAAGAAAAGTGAAGGCCATATCCGGGTCGCAAGAATTGTTATATTCCTTCAAAATACCAAGAACTGTGCTTTGCCGTAATAATTTCGTCCTTTCCAACAAGGCGGTCATATCACCGCGGGTAGGATCTATCAATTCTTGAAGCTTTAGCTTATAATCTTCGCTCTGCAGCACTTTGCAAATGTGTACGCAAACTTTTAGCACTAAGTCCCGGTCATCTAAAAAGTCTTCCATTTCGTGATTATATCTGTGAAATAAATTGAGATTTATTAATCATGCGCTAAGAAGGGAGTTGCTAGAGTGACAGATGCTCACAACTTCTAATGATGGTATCAGGGGGAAATCTCTCTTCTCTCTGGGTTCTCCACACTTGTCAGGGGGGAAACTCGTCTCGTCTCTCTATCTCGTCCCCTTGAGGTACGGGATCGGGAAAATCACTTTAACTTTGCAGTCAAATAAGGCACACACAACGAAATACGTTTCAGCTCTCGTCTTAGTCGATCTTTTGGAGCACTCTATAAGACACAGCGCCCTGGGGAAAAAGTCCCCAAGACTCTCACAAGGCTGAACCAAGACTCGCCCAAGACTGGACTGCGTCAAGGCTCGCCCCAAGACTCTCTCGGACTGACTGCGTCTGTCGTGGAGTATTCGCCAAGACCAACTCAAACTCTCTTTATTCATTTTCAATACTCTAACCAATTACAAATCAGTAAAAAGACTCTAGGGCGTAACCTTCAATCATAAAGCCAATCACACTAAGTACTGAATACGTCATATCTTTTGATTAATCGTTCACTACATTAATAACTATGAATATAAGCTGTCAGAATGGCGACGATTATCTCGTAATTAGTTCCAAATCACTGAGCCAAGTTCCGTCCAAAACTTCAAATAGGCCTACACGATGACAGACATAACACAGCAATTCGCTAATAATCAGTTAATTAAGTCGGTCAACAGATACCCGAAAACAAATTCATGACAATGGCAAGATAATATTTTACAAAATATTTGAAAATATCGGTTTCTGTGCCAAAGCGCGTAGCCTTTGTGTGCAATGAAATATATATGTAATTTCTCTTCAGTGTTCTATAGAAAACATCACTAACAATCAGGTATAGTCAAATAATTCGGATTTCTTACCGGAAACAATTTATTAATGACGAGCGCTCGTCTGTGGCTAGCATGACAAGTTGGCGTAGGTAGCGCCCTGGACTGTTGCGATCCCCACCAACGCCTGACAGAATAGTGTAGTTTTCTCTTAACTCCGACAACTTTTTGTCGGCACTAATCAGATTTCAGAAACTGTTGATTTTGACATCCGTCATTCACGAAGCGTTGCGATTGTTGAGACAACAACTTATCACTTCTGATCGTCTTCCTATCCATTGTTTACCAACTCGTTTGTGTGGGGTTGTCGACAGCACGCGTTAAATTTCCGTGGACATACGTACCAGTTAAATGTTCAACTTAGTCATGAACTCTATCAAACAGGCTATTGTTGAACTTGAGAGCAAATTGAACATCCAGTTGAAGTCTGAACAAAAACTCGGAATTGCGTCACTGTATCGGGGCATGGAAGGTACTAACGGAAGGAGCCACGACGTTAGTACCTTCCATGATCGGGGTGAAGATGCGTTGATTATTCTACCAACTGGCTTTGGGAAATCACTGGTTTATTCGCTGGCGCCAAAAGCATTTGATATTTGTTCAGAAAGTTCAGGATCGATAATTACTACGTTCACGCACAGTCCCTCTATCCCTGTGGTTCACGTTACGGGATCTCGGCACGTGTCGAAATTTGTAATCCGTTGTGTCTGCAGAGGGATAACAGAAGTTGTGTTCTCGTTATTCAGGACCGACTGGGCTCGTGCCGAAATCACGCTCTCATTCGTCGATCTGTTGGCCCAAACATGGAAAATGATACGCATATGATGATAATAATACTGGCTATAGTGAAATTATATTCATTTGTTGCAATGGTGTTTATTACGAGCCATCGTGCACGTGAACGGCAAAGAAGATTCGAAAAACAATTTTTTTTTTTCAAGTCAATGTAAAATGTGCAAGAAAATACAGGTTGCAGCAGCACATAAATAAGCGTCGCTGACGTCGGTTTACATTCATTTCATTCATTACTACAGCATCCGAACATATATTAGTATATCTGAAATTCCTGTCATCGTCATTTCATGCTAGTATCAATCGACATATGTTTTTTCTTAAATTTACCACCGAAGGGGTGATTTCGGCTTGTGTCGAGCGGTCAGGCAGCAAATCTCGGCACATGCCGAGTTTCGGTCCCAAGCGTCTATCGGGACCGAGATCGAGTTCTTTTCGGCACGTGCCGACTCGACTCGTGAACGCCACTAATATTAGTTATTTCCCCTTTAATTATCTCTGATGGTAGACCAAGTTAATCGATGTTTAAATTACGGGATTTCTGCTGCTCTGATAGGATCGGCACAGCACGATCACCACGTCGCCCGGCAAGTAAGAGACGGTGAATGCCAGGTTGTTTTCGCTTTGCCGGAGGCGATTCTGAGGGGATCGCAGCAGTCCAGGGCGCCACCTACGCCAACTTGTCAGGCTAGTCTATGGTGTGAACTGTGATTATAAATCTTGTTGTTTCGGGATTCATAAATGCAAGGTTCTAAAGACCTACAAGGATATGTTTGTCTCGAGAAACAAAATCGACTTCCACTACCCACAGTGTGACAAGAAAGAATGCCAAAGTACAGTGGAGTTTGATAAGTTTGACTTTGTGCGCAAACGCTCAGTGAAGGCCAAACATAACCCCAACATAATATATATGTCAAGGCCGTATTTTGCATGCATGTAACTATTCAAATATTGGTGTCCAAAGAATGACAATCAAACGAACCGTGAATACAGTAAATATTGTGTGTATGCTTACCTGAATGTTATACAGTACAGTGAGTTGATACGGTGAAATGCTGCATCGGCGACGCCTAAATCAGGTTCGACCTCAAAATGGCTGTTTATTTTCTACACGCCCCTACTCACGTGACATAGGGAGTCAGCTGATGTTCGTTGAGCACGAGCTTTTGACTTTCTATTGAAGTCTTATCTAGATATGCAGATTTTCGTTTCAAATTGTTGATTTTATGTCAAAGATTGACACTAAGTGGTAAACCCGAAGTAGGGGGAAATACTAGAGCAACAGACTTTTGTTATACAATATGACTTCCTGAAGTCTTAACCAAAATCGAAATCTGATATGGTATAGAGTGTCTGCATGGTCCTAATAAGTGGATTAATGAGTATGGACATTGCCAAATTTCAGAATTCTTTTTCTATGCCAGTCGCTCGGGGCTTGTTAACGGACATAATACACTGGCTGTAGTGGGTGGTGATCAAAAGTAGTTTGATCCTCCCTTTGCATTTTTCTGCCGAAAAACGTGCAATTGTCCTAATAAATGGGACAAAAAATATGGAGACATGACCGGCGCGATGTTCAAACCCCATACTATGCTGGTCTAGAGAAAGCTATTTTTACAGAAGGCAACACCTAAATTTTCTGCACGTGCCTACTCACATGACATTGGGAGTCAGCTGATGTTTGTTGAGCACGAACTTTTGACTTTCTATTGAAGTCTTATTTAGATATGCAGATTTTGGTTTCAAGTTATAGATTTTATGTCAAAGATTTCCACTCAGAACAATGCGTACGAATTAATTAAGCAATAAACCACCGCCGGAGGCGGGTATACCACTCGATATTGCACAATTCACAACATATATATGCACGAGCGGCAGCGATATCGAGCGGTATACCCGACTCCGGCGGTGGTTTATTGCTATTATATTATACCAACTTCATTTCTGTAGCATTTTCGACAACCTCGGCCTTTTTATAAAATAAGAAAGAGATGTTTTCGAACGACGTGTAATGAGCATCGGCTGGTCGACAATGTGATCAGATGAAATGGGCCCTGGAACCAGTATTTAATCTCCTATCACACACTCGCGTTCAGTACACAGAAACGCACAGAACAGCTAGTTTAGATATCATCACAATCAAAGGAAGTTTATTTCTACAACGCAAGAAACTAGCAAATAATTAGAAATTGAATAAACTGAACAGACTCAACGCTTAATTTACATATGAATAGGTGTGAATAAATTATCAGCAGAAATTACAGGCAGCGCGCACTGTGCGCCATTTTTAAAAACATGTGCTGTGGACTTATTATCGTTGTCGAATTTTCTATTTTGTGTTTGTTATGCTGATATTAATTGGCCCACTAATGGTGCAGTTATGGAACAAAGAAGAAGCTGCATGTGTACTTTGATTGTGGGTACTAGAAATGGAAGCGGTGCCAGATTCTGCGGGAGTTGGTTCAGACGCTACTATGTCGGTGTTTTCTGGGGCACGGATGCCGTTGTCGGAAACATCAGATTCGATCGCTACGGCCACTTCTCTATCAGAGGATTTGTTTTTATACCAAAAACTGCGAGAAAGGACACTGGACATTCCTTGTCTCTGATTATTTGTGAGTTTGTTGGTGAAAGACCGAAACACTAGCTTCGTTTTTATTTGCCGTGAAATACATAATGAGATTAATGTGGCAAAGCGTTTCTCTCTCCGTCTGGACGATTTCTCCGGTTTCTGCAAGAAAATCTTGCTCTGACAGCTCCCGAACATGATACTCGGCCATGTCTATGTTGCAAACAACGAAAACATGTCGCAAAAAATAGCATGCAAAAATTGTAGGTTGTACAATTTTTTTTTATTTAACCACTGCCAAATAAAATAAAATAGCCATACCTGTCTTTAGTGAGGTTTTGTCTTTGTATTATGCAGTCCCGTCTTTATGTCTTTCCGTTATGTAGTTCCATCTTTAAGTTGTACTGTTATTTTTTTAAGTTATGCAGTCCAATCTTTACGCTAAGTATTCCCACCTTATTTTGCCTTCTGGTCAGTTTAACGGTGTACAGATGTGAGCTATGAACCAATCGGGACTCACAACGATGCGAAACCACGGTTAGTTGACCACTAGAGGTACACAAATCGGGAAATCTTATACGATTGCTAATAGTGGTGATCCCTTCAACGGATTAGTTGCGAATCAGACGTACTCTCCGACTCAACTATTTTTTCCTAGAATATTTGTAGTATTACGATTTTGTAATTTACTGATATCGGGATGACAAAACAATTAATGTAAGCTACGGTGCATATAAAAAAAATCGCATCGGAGAGACAAATCTCCATATACCCCTCAGTTGCACATAATAATTGTTTATCATCTCCATATTATTTGAATCCCAGGAATCTGATTGGTTCATACCAACATATGGAACTTTTGACATTACGGCTGAGTAACACTAAACATCTCAATATGTTGGTGATTTTACACAATATTTCTTGAATTATTGTTAAGAATTGTATTCATTCGAACATTTCTGGTAGTTTCATAAGTCGGCTAATTCTTATGCAGTCCAACATCTATGCCACACAGTCCCGTCTTTGCGTTATGCAGTCACGCCATTGTGTTATGCAGTCCCATCTTTTTGTTATGTAGGATTTCTTTACGTTATACTGTACAGTCCTGCATTCATTTTATGCATTTCTGGTAGTTTCCGAAGTCAGCTACAACGCATGTGTAACATAAGTGCACATGAAGCCGCATTGAAATTTGCGTTGTCGTAACGTATTCTTTCATTACAACCTCAGACTCCTCCGCGCATAGAAATTTGTTTCATTCATGTCTGGTTGCGATATTTCACAGATGGTGAAGAGGCCTCGTTTTCAATTGACCACACAATTCGAAATTATGTTGCCACAGCACCCGGAGCAGGATATAAATTAATGCATCGAATATAACTATATTTCCGAAATAGGGTAACTAACGGTAAATAGAAGAGATACTAAATTGTTCGAGTTACACCTAATTTAAATAAGATGTTCTGTATTGTACTACAAAACAGCAGTAAGAGCAAAGTGAGAGAACAATATCATAATCAAGTATATGTTAATCAGATTACGATGCCCCGGACATGGTCAAAATTCACCTCTATGTACATGCATACCCTTGCTGCAGGTGTATAATTAGGCCGCCATCTTGGATTGACACCTGAACACCTGACATTAGCCTGGTCGATTCCTCTTGATAAAATGCCACACATACTATTAACATTTATAGACTGGATGCGACTTTTGTGGCCCGAGGTCATGCGGCTGAAGCGCTCGGGCTTGCAATTCATTGGTATAATTAAAATATTTGGCTTCTATGTTTGCACAGACGTTAGGATAGATCTAAAAACTGCCGAATCTCCGTTTATGTTTGTCGTCGTTTTCTCCGAGAATCACCTACATTATGTAAACAGGTCGAACAACGGTAATATTTTCTGTCCAACAAGGTGTATCTTGCTGAGTTATGTGAATACTTCTAACCGGGAGATAATCATCGAACAACACGATTATTGTTTTCGAAATGTCAGGCAGTCTCCCGTAGCTTGTGGGAACCCACACAAATCTCACATGTGACAGACAGTTGGCAAGGTATTATGGAATATAAATACATACGAACCATTGGAAGTGTAATCAAATGGCTACTTGTGATTAGAGAACATTGTGAATGTTGTCATTGTAAACTTGGACAGGAGTGATTTTGCAAGGCAGCCTTTTACAAAACGTGTGTTGTTTTTTTGGTATAATAGTACAAATATTGACCCTAGCTTCGCCCTTGGCCCGGTTCAATATTTCTATAGTATGTTTACGTTAACTATGCAGATGTCGCCACACAATGTTTCATTTATGGAACAATGAATGGTAGTTAGGGTAAACTAAACTAATCTTCATAAAATTTGCAAATTGTGACTCATGTATTTGGAATGACATGATATCTGCGTTTTATATATAGTTTAAAATACAGAATGTGCATGTTAACATTAGGTGTATGTCTTTAAACATTTCAGTACCGATTAAACCCTGTGCTAAGGTCTTGCAAACTTTCGAATCCCAAGTAGTGTCGTGAGTGGTGTTCTTCGTATACTGATAAATACTATATTTTCGCTCAGAATTTAATTTCGCTATTTTCCTATTTTTTTTACATTGAACCCATCAAATATCAGTAAAAATAAATTCTATACAAAATACCCAAAAAGCTTCTTCAGCGGAAATTATTTCCAACTAAAAATAAAATATTTTACAGTTTTTTTTTCAAATATTTCAGTGGATATATAGAAAATATCACTAGTTACCATATTAAGTTGTAAAATGAAAATGACAAACTTCACTAAAAGTTATTACAGTTTATTTAGTAATTATAATGTGCGTTTATACATTAGCGTTTTTTTTCTTTTGAATAAAGTATGTTTCAGTCACTCATATAATCTATGTTTTCGTGATTGAAATCAAATTCAACAAATAATGTATATTTAAGTTAACAATACTGTAGAATACATGATGTATACTTGATACACACTAACACGTGATTATATACATTACTTTATTTTTCATGCAAATCGTATAACCAGAAAATAATTATTCCAAGGCAAAATTAACATGACTATGTGAGCACAATTGTAAATATTATAATTTGTAAGCTTGCGTTCATTGAAAAAATGATCATGAATCGTAATCAGTGACTTTACTCGTGTCCTCAACAATTATAAGTCGGAATAATCAATTACGTAATATATAATCGTAATCCCATAAATGAAATACACACTGCGAGGTAAGGATCTGTGGAACATCGGCCAATCTGTTTGTCATCACAACATTTGTCAAACTGGCTTCATCATATCCGTTATCCCCAAAATCTGCATAAAATTACGGTACATTGTTTATTAACATGTTAATTGATTCAAACTGACGTAATAATTTGCTCAATTGGTACTGAATGTGATTGAAATGCAAGTGTAAATATCATTGTCAAAATCATTATTTGCAGTTTTCACATGTGCGATTTATGTCAAACCTAAGAATAATTTGTCAGTGGCGAACAAAACAACAGTTGTGTTTTCTTGTGATTATTCGTCGTCTAAAATTTAATAAATGTCTCAAAAAATATTTTATTAACAGACAACTACAGATCTAAACATTATCGATGCCATCCAGTTCATGCCAGAAAATGTTTCGTTGTAATGAGGCATGATTGGTGGGAATGTATTGAAAGATCTGAGCGGTAAAACCGTTACCATACTCGACACATTATATTAGGGTCAAATAATGTGATAAACTGTTATTCAACTATTTCATGACAAAAAGCATGGATAGGTGAATTCTATATATTTGTACGTCAAAGCAGAGGGCAAACATTAGCATATCAACAACCTTCAAATATTTAATAATCAAGCACGTACTTCAATCAATTTTAAATATAATTGCAAAACATCTGCAATTATAATTTTTTTTCTTAAGTATATTAGACATCAGAGAGATTAACTTGAAACCATTTTCTTAATTCTTCGGTCATTAACATTCCAGCAATCACTTGTTGATGGATGTGACGTCCAATATAAGCCATTTTATTCTCATAAACCACGTAAGCTCTGTCAGGGGAAGCTGCAAACTTAGAGTCGAATGCGTTATCTATTGTGTCAACGACGATTGGCACTTTACTACGGTCATTTGGATCCATGGTAAATGTATGATATTCGGTGTCTAAATCGATCAGCATTCTAGAAAATAAATATAATCATTTTAAAATTCGATTACAATGATATCTTTCTAGAACAAAAAAATTAAAAACTCGCCTTTTTATTTACGGTAAAGAGGCAGGACACATTTAAAAAATTAGCAATTTTAAGGATCAAAGTAGTCGCAAGTCAGCCATAGTCTATCAAAAGCCTGAAGTGGCAATGAATATAGAAGTGCATATGTGTTGAGTTTGAATATGATCTGTCAAAGCATTTCTGGGAAATGGCACCGAACGTGTATAGACGTACGGACAAAACCAAATGAAAGTGTAATAGTTCCCGATTGTGGACTTGAAATGGATACTGAAAACATACACGCATGCGAGCAGTCAAAAAATGTAGTGTTTTTCACTGGTCATCACAAATGCTGTCAATATTCAAGATCAAGGCAATTAATTAGATTTACGCTTTAAACAAACAACGCGATGTCAACATAACCTGGAAAAAAACTGTCCATTCCTATATCATAACGGTAACTGAATATCACTCACTTTGCTGCGTCAATTCTTTCTGTCAGTGTTCGATGTTGATGAAGTTTACTGTAATGCGGTCCTCTCTGATCGCCTCCAATTGGATGAGCTTCAACGATATAAACCATCACGAAGTCCACTTTTTCTTTGTATTCTTGAAACAGTTTGTATAAAAGACCAGAATGAACAATGGCCTGTAATAAGATAGTGAAGTAATAAGATCCAAATCAATTATAATTACAATACTGTACATTTTCTGAAGGTTGTTCTGATCGGCCAGTCAGTATGTTTGTTGGTAATTTGTTGTGATATTCGATTTTGATTATACCTAGGCCTGTTACAACACATACCCGTAGTGGAGGTCAGGATAGTGATGACGCGATAATAGCAAGAGGTCTACCTTTGTGTGTATTCAGATCAAGAAGACTTATACGCTTGTTCGCTTCTAAAGACACAAGCTCAACATCGGGAACGGGGTCTCCAATCACTAGATCGCCAATTCGAATGTCCGTGTTCACAACATGTATAGTAACGTCTAAAATCTGTACGCGATGTGGAAATAAAAATGAAAACAAAATACAAATGAGTGTGAATAAATGTTATTATTAATTTGCGTGATTAGTAAGCATTAGTAATTTTGCTACGCCAGTTGTCACTAGAAATTGAAATGTTAAAATAAAAGCCTGCTCATAATTGTTGAGAAACTTGTTTAACAATGTTCACTGGTCTATTATGTAAAAGCATGAAGCTATGTCACCATGAAATATTATTTTTGTGTTAAATGGCGTTTTTTTTTTAAGAAACCTGTCCAAATATTTTTCAACAATTGTACAATTAGAGAGATGGCATAATATCTCTACCATGTCTCTGTTTCCTCTTTTAACTTTCTTGCAGTAGACTAAGACAAAAATAGCGAACTGTTTAATTAAAAACTGAAAATCAACTTAAATTTTGTCTGGAGCCTCCAAAAATTATTGTTCATTTGCAGAAACAATCAATAATATAAGAAAAAAAAAGTGAGACAGCGAGAAAGTCTGCATCTTCGCCAGCCAAGCATCATTTATTCGGACATTGCCTCACCACTACACCTTGGCAGAAAATATATAGCCAACTTGTATTTAAGTGCTCCCTCACTGGCTATACCTGAGACATTAATAGCTACATTACGGACACAATTTTACGGTAAAAGTTTTCTTCCCAGCCCGATATTGAGCTGACATGTTAGTATCTGTTACATGAGGGCTAAAAATCCAATTTATGTAATTAATTTGTTTCCCCATTTTACGCTAAACTAAAGAAACACGGCTACGACATACGGCCACCGTGAAATGCACGGTAATATTCGTGTGCATGATGCAAACTATATGCTCGATCATTATAATGTAAATCTAGATTTTCAACCGTCACACGTTTGAAAACATAGCAACTATATGTCTCTGAGGTAAAAACTGTCAATTGATTAGACTTTGCACAGGCCGAACCATGCTCGAGGCAGAGGTTCCGTGCCGGTCTCCGTGCTGTGCGTTGAAGGAACAGAAGTATGAAATCGACTTCAGTGCCTGCGTCAAATACGCATTGTAACCGGATCAAGTGAAATTCTACATAATCAATTCGACCAACTGTAGTTTGTGTTCAGAACTAGACAAGTAAGTAAGAGCTGTGGAAAGGCCGCCAAAACTTGCATCGTCGATTCTTCGCCATCGGCAACGCAGCGCTACATTATATGTATGACCAGTAGTCACGTGTTACGCCACCTTTGATTGGGCGCATGCTATAGAGGCGCCTCCAATCAGATCTATAGATTTTACCGAGGTAAAATACGCGACTTTGCTGTCCAATCCCGCACGGGTTCGTGGGAAAGTATGTTAACATCGAGCACGCGAAAACCGTGCGATTCGGACGATGGAAAGTCTGGTGGTGAAAAGGATAAAGCGCGGTGGTCGTAAATAAACAATGTATTTTACACGCGTTGTATACGTCGCTGTAAGTCCCATATCGAACATGACGCGACACGACGACTGCCGCCCCTTAAGGTCGTAAATTACTACAAAGACGGTCATACCAAAAGAAATTACAGATCTATATTATTGATTTTAAAAAAACGTATTTGCATTCACTTGGCACATATTCACGACAATGTCTTCTAAAGTTAGCGCGTACATAAAATGGTCATGAGATTGTATTCTCTGCCGTAGTCATGGCAATATTTACCTCTTTGTCGTCTTTATATCTGTTTCTAACCTGATGAAGAAAAGTGAAGGCCATGTCCGGGTCGCAAGAATTGTTATATTCCTTCAAGATACCAAGAACAGTGCTTTGCCGTAATAATTTCGTCGTTTCCAACAAGGCGGTCATTTCACCGCGGGTAGGATCTATCAATTCTTGAAGCTTTAAGTTATAATCTTCGCTCTGCAGCACTTTGCATATGTGTCTGCAGACTTTTAGCACAAAGTCCCGGTCATCTAAAAAGTCTACCATTTCGTGCTTGTATCTGTGAAATAAATTGAGATGTATTAATCATGCACTAAGAAGGGCGTTGCTAGAGTGACAGATGCTCACAACTTCTAATGATGGCAAGATAATATTTTACAAAATATTTGAAAATATCGGTTTCTGTGCCAAAGCGCGTAGCCTTTGATGAAATATATATGTAATTTCTCTTCAGTGTTCTATATAAAACGTCGCTAAAAATCAGGCATAGTCAAATAATTCGGATTTCTTGCCGGAAACAAGTTATTAACAGCGAGCGCTCGTCTGTGACGTGAACTGATTATAAAACTTGTCGTTTCTGCATTCATAAATGCAAGGTTCTAAAGACTTACAAGGATGTGTTTGTCTCGAGAAATACCATGGACTTCCACTACCCACAGTGTAACAAAACAGAATGCCAAAGTAAATGCGCAAACGCTTTATGAAGACCAAACATAACCCTAACAATGCCGTATTTTGCATGCATGTAACTATTCAAATATTGGTGTCCAAAGAATGACAATCAAACGGACCGTGAATACAGTAAATATTGTGTGTATGCTTACCTGAATGTTATACAGTACAGTGAGTTGATACGGTGAAATGCTGCATCGGCGACGCCTAAATCAGGTTCGACCTCAAAATAGCCGTTTATTTTCTACACGCCCCTACTCACGTGACATAGGGAGTCAGCTGATGTTTGTTGAGCACGAGCTTTTGACTTTCTATTGAAGTCTTATCTAGATATGCAGATTTTAGTTTCAAATTGTTGATTTTATGTCAAAGATTTCCACTAAGTAGTAAATCCAAAAAAGGGGGAGATACTGGAGCAACAGCCTTTTGTTATACAAAATGACTCCCTGTTTTAATCAAGATCGGCTTGTTAACGAACATAATACCCTGGCTGTAGTGGGGTGGTGATCAAAATTGGTTTGGTTCTCATTTCGCATTTTTTGCCGAATAACGTGCAATTTTCCTAATAGCTGGGACAAAAAATATGGAGACATGACCGGCGCGATGTTTAAACCCAATACTATGCTGGTCCAGAGAAAGCTATTTGTATAGAAGGCAACACCTAAATCAAGTTCAACCTCAAAATGGCCGTTTATTTTCTGCACGTGCCTACTCACATGATATTGGGAGTCAGCTGATGTTTGTTGAGCACGAACTTTTGACTTTCTATTGAAGTCTTATCAAGATACACATATTTTGGTTTCAAGTTATAGATTTCATGTCAAAGATTTCCACTCTGAACAATGCGTACGAGTTAATCATTAATATATGTGCAACTGACTAGAAATGCGCGTTCATTTCACATTTACACTGTGTATATAGAACGCCATAACTGTCTTTAGTGAGGTGTTGTCTTTATATTATGCAGTCCCGTGTTCATGTCTTTCCGTTATGAAGTTCCATATTTAAGTTGTACTGTTATTTTTTTAAGTTATGCAGTCCAAACTTTACGCTAAGTATTCCCATCTTATTTTGCCTTATGGTCAGTTTAACTGGCCGGTGTACAGAAATATACTCTGTCTCTACTTTTACCATTTTGCGAATGGGGTTGCACCGCGGCGTTAGGGTTCAGTATGTACACCCACGGTTACAAAAAAAGACGGTTAGGAAACGCCATTGTTAAAAGGAGTGAATCTGCCTAATCCCTCAAGGATGCGTGTCGCGCTGTGTACGCCCTCTATTGCTTGAGATTTCAAGGTCCACCATTTTGTTTCATTTTTGTGTCGATCACTTGATGTTCCGCGAATTTGAAATTTTAAGCTCGTTTTCTATAGAATATCCACGTTTAGTAAACAAGCTCTACGAAGAACCACACGTAAAATTTCGGATGAGTACTCTTTGTGACTGTGAAATCATTCAGAATCGAGAATCGTCATTTATCGTTTTCACTGTTGTCATGAGAGTAAGCTTGGGTCCCGGTAGAAAAGTGACAACAATTCTAACCTCTAAGTCACTATTTTAAATTACATTATTGTTGAAAATGTATTCAACATTTTCCGCCAGTTTCAAAAAATGCCTGTTTAATTGTTCTTGTCTGTCCTTGTTTCAGTTTTTTTTTTTGGAAAATTTTTCATGTTGCAATATTCAGCGTGCCGTTAAATGTGGTTTTAGTCAACGCTACAATTTTTGAACACATTGAACTGTCGGTACAACTTTCTAGCAGTCTCTTCGCCAAATCAATTTTTCGAACCCTTTTTAACCGTTCTTAATTTCATTGGAACTGCCTGTTGTTGCATATTTGGTCTCCTTACATGCATTTTGTAGAGCATGGGCGGGTCATTTCAGTTATCTTATCGCATATTTTGTTTATTTCCAACAAAATGTACGTGGTATCATGGCTCCTCATTAAAACTTTCGCCTGGCTGAAATATAAACACTTGTATGGTTTCTTTGACGTCTTTTTTTCTGATCATGTTTTGTTGGTTTTTTTATTTCAGTTTTCTGCCGATCTTGTTATTTAGAAACGAAAATGCCATACACGACAGGCAAATTTGTTTTGAGTTTAAACCGAGCGACAGGTTTTGTCAGGATTCACTGTAACAACTTACACTTTAGTATTACTGAAAGTATCGACAGAGAGTGATTTCCTGTCTACATTTTATGTTCATGATTTATCACAGATTAGTACGTCTTTTGTTTCAAATGTTTACCCGCGACACGCATCCATTGAAAAGAACATGATTCGTTTCCTAACCGTCTTTTTTAGTAACCGTGGTACACCTAAGCTGCCGTGTATACAGATAGACGGGGGCTCTGAACCAATCTAGACTCAAAACGACGCGAAACCACGGTCAGTTGGCCGGATTAGTTGCGAATCAGATGTACTCTCCGACTCGACCTTTTTGTCTTAGAATATTTGTAGTATTACGATTTTGTAATCTACCGATATCGGGATGACAAAACAATTAATGTAAGCTTCAGTGTATATGAAAATTTGAATTTGTCTCATCGGAGAGACAAATCTCCATATACCCCTCAGTTGCACTTAATAGTTGTTTATCATCTCTATACTATTTGAATCCCAGGAATCTGATTGGTTCATGCCAACATATGGAACTTTTGACATTGTGGCTAGGTAACACCAAACATCTCAATATGTAGGTGATTTTACACATTATTTCTTGAATTATAGTTTAGAATTGTATTCATTCGAACATTTTTAGTAGTTTCAAAAGCCACCTAGATCTCATGGAGTCCCACATCTATGTAGTCACGCCATTATGGTATGCAGTCCCAGCTGTTTGTTATGCAGGTTTTTTCTCATGTTATACTGTACAGTCCTGCATTTATTTTATGCATTTCTGGTAGTTTCCGAAGTCAGCTACAACGCATGTGTAACATAAGTGCACATGAAGCCGCATTGGAATTTGCAGTGTCGTATCGTATTCTTTCATTACAACCTCAGACTTCTCCGCGCATAGAAATTTGTTTCATCCATGTCAAGTTGCAATTTTTCACGGATGGTGAAGAGGCCTCGTTTTCAATTGACCACATTATTAGCAATCATGTTACCATAGCACCCGAAACCGAATATAAATTAATATCTCAAATATAACTATATTTCTGAAATAGGGTAACTAACAGTAATTAGGAGAGATGCTAAATTGTTCGAGTTACATCTAATTTAAATAAGATGTTCTGTACTGTACTATAAAACAGCAATAAAAGTAAAGTTAGAGAACAATATTATAATCAAGTATATGTTAATCAGATTACGATGAGCCAGACCAGGTCATACTTCACCTCTAAGTACATGCATACCCTTGCTGCAGGTGTATAGTTAGGCCGCCATCTTGAATAATAGAATATCCCTCTATGGCTATATGCCACGTATACTATTAACATTTATAAACTTTATACGGATTTTGCGGCCCAAGATCATGCGGCGGTCACGCTCATGCTTGCAATTCATATAATATTATAATATTTGGCTTCTATGTTTGCACAGTTCTTGAGATAGATCTAAAAACTGCCAAATCGTCGTTTATGTTTGTCGTCATTTACTCCGAGAATCGCCTTCGTTTTGTAAACAGGTCGAACAACTGTAATATTTTCTGCTCAACAAGGTGTATCTTGCCGTGTTACGTTATTTGTGAATACTTGTAACCGGGAGATAATCATCGAACTACTCGATTATATTGCACCCAGGACAGTGCGATGCGTTGTGTGTGCGCGCGTGCCATGTGTACTCATCACAGCTCTGAAATGTCAGGCATTCTTCTGTAACAAAAATCTTAAATGTGACAGACATTTTGGAAGGTATTATGGGATATAAATACATACGAGCCATACGATGTGTAATCAAATGGCTACTTGTGATTAGAGAGCACAGTGGATATTGTCATTGTAAACTTGGGCAGGAGTGATTTTGCAATGCAGCCTTTTATTCGGTATACTTGACTATAACGTCGACCTTTGCCCGTTTCAATAATTCTATAGTATGTTGTTGTTAACTTTGCAGAAGTCACCACACATTGTATCAACCAATAGTCGTTAAGATAAACTATCTTGACCTTCATCAAATTTGCAAATTGTGACGTATGTATTTGGAATGACATGGTATCTGGTATTTGGCATGACATGGTATTTGTATTGTTTTGATTCATTATAGACATCTGGGTTTTTATATATAGTTCATAAAACAGAATCAGTGCATGATCAAATACTGCATTATGTCTCTTAGGTCTTGCAAACTCTGGAATCCCAATTGGAGAGTGAAGTTCTTCGTACACAGCAAAACACTTTATTTTCGCTCAGAATCTAATTTCGCTATTTTTCTATTTTCTTACATTGAACTCATCAAAAATCAGTAAAAATAAATTCCATACAAAATACACAAAAAACCTCTGCAGCGGAAATTAATTCCAACTAGAATAAAGTATTTTACAGTATTTTTTCCAATATTCCAGTGGATATATAGGGAATATCTCATGAGTTACCATATTAAGTTGTCAAACGAACATAACAAACTTCACAAAAAGTTAATACAGTTTATTTGGTAATTATAATGTACGTTTATACATTAGTGTTATTTTCATTTGAATAAAGTATGTTTTAGTCAGTCATATAATCGATGTTTTCGTGATTCAAATCAAATTCAACAAATAATGTATACTCAGTATTTAAGTAAATGATACTGTAGAATACATGATGTATACTTGATATACACTACAACATGGTTGGGTACATTACTTTATTTTTCATGCAAACAGTATAATCAGAAAATAATTATTCCAAGGCAAAATTTACATGACTATGTGAGCGCAATTGTAAATATTATAATTTGTAAGTTTGCGTTCATTGTAAAAATGATCATGAATCGTAATCAGTGACTTTACTCGTGTCCTCAACAATTATAATTCGAAATAATCAATTACGTGATATATAATCGTAATCCCATAAATGATATACAGACTGCGAGGTTAGGATCAGTGGAACATCGGCCAATCTGTTTGTCATCACAACATTTGCCAAACTGGCTTCATAATATCCGTTATCCCCAAAATCTGCATAACATTAACTTACATTGTTTATGAACATGTTAATTGATTCAATCTGACGTAATAATTTGCTCAATCGGTACTGAATGTGATTGAAATGCAAGTGTAAATATCATTGTCAAAATCATTATTTGCAGTTTTCACATGTGCAATTTATGTCAAACCTAAGAATAATTTGTCAGTGTCAATCAAAACAACAGTTGTGTTTTCTAGTGATTATTCGTTGTCTAAAATTTAATAAATGTCTCAAAAAATATTTCATTAACAGACAACTACAGATCAAAATATTATCGATGCCATCTAGTTTATGCCAGAAAAGATGTTGGTTGACATATAGCGTGATTTGTAGGAATGTATTGAAAGATCTGAGCGGTAAAACCGTTACCATACTGTACACGTTATAATAGGGTCATATAATGTGATAAACTGTTATTCAACTATTTAATGACGAAAAGCTTGGACAGGTGAATTCTATATATTTGTTGTCATTTAATTTACTTATTTACGATTTTTGATATTTCATAGTGCATTGGTGTGTAGTCGTCTCTCGTTTTGAGTATCTCAGCAACAACTTGAATGGCTTCAAATACTCAAAAGTACGTCAAAGCAGAGGGCAAAATTTAGCGTATCAACTACCTTCAAATATTCAATAATCAAGCACATACTTCAATCAATTTTAAATATAATTGCAAAACATCTGCAATTATAAATGCATTATTTTTTCCTGAGTATATTAGACATCGGAGAGATTAGCTTGAAACCATTTTCTTAATTCTTCAGTCATTAGTATTCCAGCAATCACTTGTTGGAGAACATGACGTCCAATGTAAGCCATTTTATTCTCATAAACCACGTAAGCTCTGTCAGGGGAAGCTGCAAACTTAGAGTCGAATGCGTTATCTATTGTGTCAACGACGATTGGCACTTTACTACGGTCATTTGGATCCATGGTAAATGTATGATATTCGGTGTCTAAATCGATCAGCATTCTAGGAAATGGATATAATCATTTTAAAATTCGATTACAATGATATCTTTTCTAAAACAAAAAAATTGAAAACTCGCCTTGTTATTTACGAGAAAGAGGCCGGACACATTTAAGAAATCAGCAATTTTGAGGATCAGAGTAGTCGCAAGTCAGCCATAGTCTATCAAAAGCCTGAAGTGGCAATGAATATAGACGTGCATATGTGTTGAGTTTAAATATGATCTGCCAAAGCATTTCTGGGAAATGGCACCGAACGTGTATAGACGTACGGACAAAACCAAATGAAAGTGTAATAGTTCCCGATTGTGGACTTGAAATGGATACTGAAAACATACACGCATGCGAGCAGTCAAAAAATGTAGTGTTTTTCACTGGTCATCACAAATGCTGTCAATATTCAAGATCAAGGCAATTAATTAGATTTACGCTTTAAACAAACAATGCGATGTCAACATAACCTGGAAAAAAACTGTCCATTCCTATATCATAACGGTAACTGAATATCACTCACTTTGCTGCGTCAATTCTTTCTGTCAGTGTTCGATGTTGATGAAGTTTACTGTAATGCGGTCCTCTCTCATCGCCTCCAATTGGATGAGCTTCAACGATATAAACCATCACGAAGTCCACTTTTTCTTTGTATTCTTGAAACAGTTTGTATAAAAGACCAGAATGAACAATGGCCTGTAATATAATAATGAAGTAATAAGATCCAAATCAATTATAATTACAATACTGGACATTTTCTGAAGGTTGTTCTGATCGGCCAGTCAGTATGTTTGTTGGCAATTTGTTGTGATATTCGATTTTGATTATACCTAGGCCTGTTACAACACATACCCGTAGTGGAGGTCAGGATAGTGATGACGCGATAATAGCAAGAGGTCTATCCTTGTGTGTATTCAGATCAAGAAGACTTATACGCTTGTTCGCTTCTAAAGACACAAGCTCAACATCGGGAACGGGGTCTCCAATCACTAGATCGCCAATTCGAATGTCCGTGTTCACAACATGTATAGTAACGTCTAAAATCTGTACGCGATGTGGAAATAAAAATGAAAACAAAATACAAATGAGTGTGAATAAATGTTATTATTAATTTGCGTGATTAGTAAGCATTAGTAATTTTGCTACGCCAGTTGTTACTAGAAATTGAAATGTTAAAATAAAAGCCTGCTCATAATTGTTGAGAAACTTGTTTAACAATGTTCACTGGTCTATTATGTAAAAGCATGAAGCTATGTCACCATGAAATATTATTTTTGTGTTAAATGGCGTTTTTTTTTTAAGAAACCTGTCCAAATATTTTTCAACAATTGTACAATTAGAGAGATGGCATAATATCTCTACCATGTCTCTGTTTCCTCTTTTAACTTTCTTGCAGTAGACTAAGACAAAGATAGCGAACTGTTTAATTAAAAACTGAAAATCAACTTAAATTTTGTCTGGAGCCTCCAAAAATTATTGTTTATTTGCAGAAACAATCAATAGTATAAGAAAAAAAAAGTGAGACAGCGAGAAAGTCTGCATCTTCGCCAGCCAAGCTTCATTTAATCGGACATTGCCTCATCACTACACCTTGGCAGAAAATATATAGCCAACTTGTATTTAAGTGCTCCCTCACTGGCTATACCTGAGACATTAATAGCTACATTACGGACAAAATTTTACGGTAAAAGTTTTCTTCCCAGCCCGATATTGAGCTGACATGTTAGTATCTGTTACATGAGGGCTAAAAATCCAATTTATGTAATTAATTTGTTTCCCCATTTTACGCTAAACTAAAGAAACACGGCTACGACATACGGCCACCGTGAAATGCACGGTAATATTCGTGTGCATGATGCAAACTATATGCTCGATCAGTATAATGTAAATCTAGATTTTCAACCGTCACACGTTTGAAAACATAGCAACTATATGTCTCTGAGGTAAAAACTGTCAATTGATTAGACTTTGCACAGGCCGAACCATGCTCGAGGCAGAGGTTCCGTGCCGGTCTCCGTGCTGTGCGTTGAAGGAACAGACGTATGAAATCGACTTCAGTGCCTGCGTCAAATACGCATTGTAACCGGATCAAGTGAAATTCTACATAATCAATTCGACCAACTGTAGTTTGTGTTCAGAACTAGACAAGTAAGTAAGAGCTGTGGAAAGGCCGCCAAAACTTGCATCGTCGATTCTTCGCCATCGGCAACGCAGCGCTACATTATATTTATGACCAGTAGTCACGTGTTACGCCACCTTTGATTGGGCGCATGCTATAGAGGCGCCTCCAATCAGATCTATAGATTTTACCGAGGTAAAATACGCGACTTTGCTGTCCAATCCCGCACGGGTTCGTGGGAAAGTATGTTAACATCGAGCACGCGAAAACCGTGCGATTCGGACGATGGAAAGTCTGGTGGTGAAAAGAATAAAGCGCGGTGGTCGTCGCGCAGCGCGTGTTCGAATTTCATTTAAACAAACAATGTATTTTACACGCGTTGTATACGTCGCTGTAAGTCCCATATCGAACATGACGCGACACGACGACTGCCGCCCCTTAAGGTCGTAAATTACCACAAAGACGGTCATACCAAAAGAAATTACAGATCTATATTATTGATTTTAAAAAAACGTATTTGCATTCACTTGGCACATATTCACGACAATGTCTTCTAAAGTTAGCGCGTACATAAAATGGTCATGAGATTGTATTCTCTGCCGTAGTCATGGCAATATTTACCTCTTTGTCGTCTTTATATCTGTTTCTAACCTGATGAAGAAAAGTGAAGGCCATGTCCGGGTCGCAAGAATTGTTATATTCCTTCAAGATACCAAGAACAGTGCTTTGCCGTAATAATTTCGTCGTTTCCAACAAGGCGGTCATTTCACCGCGGGTAGGATCTATCAATTCTTGAAGCTTTAAGTTATAATCTTCGCTCTGCAGCACTTTGCATATGTGTCTGCAGACTTTTAGCACAAAGTCCCGGTCATCTAAAAAGTCTTCCATTTCGTGCTTGTATCTGTGAAATAAATTGAGATGTATTAATCATGCACTAAGAAGGGCGTTGCTAGAGTGACAGATGCTCACAACTTCTAATGATGGCAAGATAATATTTTACAAAATATTTGAAAATATCGGTTTCTGTGCCAAAGCGCGTAGCCTTTGATGAAATATATATGTAATTTCTCTTCAGTGTTCTATATAAAACGTCGCTAAAAATCAGGCATAGTCAAATAATTCGGATTTCTTGCCGGAAACAAGTTATTAACAGCGAGCGCTCGTCTGTGACGTGAACTGATTATAAACCTTGTCGTTTCGGGATTCATAAATGCAAGGTTCTAAAGACTTACAAGGATGTGTTTGTCTCGAGAAATACCATGGACTTCCACTACCCACAGTGTAACAAAAAAGAATGCCAAAGTAAATGCGCAAACGCTTTATGAAGACCAAACATAACCCTAACAATGCCGTATTTTGCATGCATGTAACTATTCAAATATTGGTGTCCAAAGAATGACAATCAAACGGACCGTGAATACAGTAAATATTGTGTGTATGCTTACCTGAATGTTATACAGTACAGTGAGTTGATACGGTGAAATGCTGCATCGGCGACGCCTAAATCAGGTTCGACCTGAAAATAGCCGTTTATTTTCTACACGCCCCTACTCACGTGACATAGGGAGTCAGCTGATGTTTGTTGAGCACGAGCTTTTGACTTTCTATTGAAGTCTTATCTAGATATGCAGATTTTAGTTTCAAATTGTTGATTTTATGTCAAAAATTTCCACTAAGTAGTAAATCCAAAAAAGGGGGAGATACTGGAGCAACAGCCTTTTGTTATACAAAATGACTCCCTGTTTTAATCAAGATCGGCTTGTTAACGAACATAATACCCTGGCTGTAGTGGGGTGGTGATCAAAATTGGTTTGGTTCTCATTTCGCATTTTTTGCCGAATAACGTGCAATTTTCCTAATAGCTGGGACAAAAAATATGGAGACATGACCGGCGCGATGTTTAAACCCAATACTATGCTGGTCCAGAGAAAGCTATTTGTATAGAAAGCAACACCTAAATCAAGTTCAACCTCAAAATGGCCGTTTATTTTCTGCACGTGCCTACTCACATGATATTGGGAGTCAGCTGATGTTTGTTGAGCACGAACTTTTGACTTTCTATTGAAGTCTTATCAAGATACACAGATTTTGGTTTCAAGTTATAGATTTCATGTCAAAGATTTCCACTCTGAACAATGCGTACGAGTTAATCATTAATATATGTGCAACTGACTAGAAATGCGCGTTCATTTCACATTTACACTGTGTATATAGAACGCCATAACTGTCTTTAGTGAGGTGTTGTCTTTATATTATGCAGTCCCGTGTTCATGTCTTTTCCGTTATTTTTTTAAGTTATGCAGTCCAAACTTTACGCTAAGTATTCCCATCTTATTTTGCCTTATGGTCAGTTTAACTGGCCGGTGTACAGAAATATACTCTGTCTCTACTTTTACCATTTTGCGAATGGGGTTGCACCGCGGCGTTAGGGTTCAGTATGTACACCCACGGTTACAAAAAAAGACGGTTAGGAAACGCCATTGTTAAAAGGAGTGAATCTGCCTAATCCCTCAAGGATGCGTGTCGCGCTGTGTACGCCCTCTATTGCTTGAGATTTCAAGGTCCACCATTTTGTTTCATTTTTGTGTCGATCACTTCATGTTCCGCGAATTTGAAATTTTAAGCTCGTTTTCGATAGAATATCCACGTTTAGTAAACAAGCTCTACGAAGAACCACACGTACATTTCGGATGAGTACTCTTTGTGACTGTGAAATCATTCAGAATCGAGAATCGTCATTTATCGTTTTCACTGTTGTCATGAGAGTAAGCTTGGGTCCCGGTAGAAAAGTGACAACAATTCTAACCCCTAAGTCACTATTTTAAATTACATTATTGTTGAAAATCTATTCAACATTTTCCGCCAGTTTCATAAAATGCCTGTTTAATTGTTCTTTTCTGTCCTTGTTTCAGTTTTTTTTTGGAAAATTTTTCATGTTGCAATATTCAGCGTGCCGTTAAATGTGGTTTTAGTCAACGCTACATTTTTTGAACACATTGAACTGTCGGTACAACTTTCTAGCAGTCTCTTCGCCAACTCAATTTTTCGAACCCTTTTTAACCGTTCTTAATTTCATTGGAACTGCCTGTTGTTGCATATTTGGTCTGCTTACATGCATTTTGTAGAGCATGGGCGGGTCATTTCAGTTATCTTATCGCATATTTTGTTTATTTCCAACAAAATGTACGTGGTATCATGGCTCCTCATTAAAACTTTCGCCTGGCTGAAATACAAACACTTGTATGGTTTCTTTGACGTCTTTTTTTCTGATCATGTTTTGTTGGTTTTTTTTATTTCAGTTTTCTGCCGATCTTGTTATTTAGAAACGAAAATGCCATACACGACAGGCAAATTTAATTTGAGTTTAAACCGAGCGACAGGTTTTGTCAGGATTCACTGTAACAACTTACACTTCAGTATTACTGAAAGTATCGACAGAGACACAATAAAATGGCGTGCAGTTGTTGATTGCAATGAACTCTGCGGAAAATGACGTCATATTTGCGTGATTTCCTGTCTACATTTTATGTTCATGATTTATCACAGATTAGTACGTCTTTTGTTTCAAATGTTTACCCGCGACACGCATCCATTGAAAAGAACATGATTCGTTTCCTAACCGTCTTTTTTAGTAACCGTGGTACACCGAAGCTGCCGTGTATACAGATAGACGGGGGCTCTGAACCAATCTAGACTCAAAACGACGCGAAACCACGGTCAGTTGGCCGGATTAGTTGCGAATCAGATGTACTCTCCGACTCGACCTTTTTGTCTTAGAATATTTGTAGTATTACGATTTTGTAATCTACCGATATCAGGATGACAAAACAATTAATGTAAGCTTCGGTGTATATGAAAATTTGAAATTGTTTCATCGGAGAGACAAATCTCCATATACCCCTCAGTTGCACTTAATAATTGTTTATCATCTCTATACTATTTGAATCCCAGGAATCTGATTGGTTCATGCCAACATATGGAACTTTTGACATTGTGGCTAGGTAACACCAAACATCTCAATATGTAGGTGATATTACACATTATTTCTTGAATTATAGTTTAGAATTGTATTCATTCGAACATTTTTAGTAGTTTCAAAAGCCACCTAGATCTCATGGAGTCCCACATCTATGTAGTCACGCCATTATGGTATGCAGTCCCAGCTTTTTTTATGCAGGTTTTTTCTCATGTTATACTGTACAGTCCTGCATTTATTTTATGCATTTCTGGTAGTTTCTGAAATCAGCTACAACGCATGTGTAACATAAGTGCACATGAAGCCGCATTGGAATTTGCAGTGTCGTATCGTATTCTTTCATTACAACCTCAGACTTCTCCGCGCACAGAAATTTGTTTCATTCATGTCAAGTTGCAATTTTTCACGGATGGTGAAGAGGCCTCGTTTTCAATTGACCACATTATTAGCAATCATGTTACCATAGCACCCGAAACCGAATATAAATTAATATCTCAAATATAACTATATTTCTGAAATAGGGTAACTACATGTAACAGTAATTAGGAGAGATGCTAAATTGTTCGAGTTACACCTAATTTAAATAAGATGTTCTGTACTGTACTATAAAACAGCAATAAAAGTAAAGTTAGAGAACAATATTATAATCAAGTATATGTTAATCAGATTACGATGAGCCAGACCAGGTCATACTTCACCTCTAAGTACATGCATACCCTTGCTGCAGGTGTATAGTTAGGCCGCCATCTTGAATAATAGAATATCCCTCTATGGCTATATGCCACGTATACTATTAACATTTATAGACTTGATACGGCTTTTGCGGCCCGAGATCATGCGGCGGTCGCGCTCAGGCTTGCAATTCATATATAATTAAATAGTTGGCTTCTATGTTTGCACAGTCCTTAAGATAGATCTAAAAACTTCCAAATCGTCGTTTATGTTTGTCGTCAGTTACTCCGAGAATCACCTTAATTTTGTAAACAGGTCGAACAACTGTTATATGTTCTGCTCAACAAGGTGTATCTTGTCGTGTTACGTTATATGTGAATACTTATAAACGGGAGATAATCATCAAACAACACGATTAGATCGCACACAAGGCAGTGTGATGTGCTGTGTGTGTGTGTGTTTGTGTGTGTGTGTGTGTGTGTGCGTGTCATGTGTACATATCGCAGCTTCTGGAATGTCAGGCAGTCTCCCGTAATAAAATATTTAAATGTAACAGACATTTTGAGAGGTATTATGGAATATAAATACATACGGACCATTGGAAGTGTAATCAAATGGCTACTTGTGATTAAATAACATTGTGGATATTGTAATTGCAAACTTGGGCAAGAGTGATTTTTCCATGCAGCCTTTTACAAAAGGTTTGTGGTTTGTTCGGTATAATAGTACAAATATTGACCCTAGCTTCGCCCTTGACCCGGTTTAATACTTCTATAGTATGTTGACGTTATCTATGCACAAGTCACCACACAATGTGTCGTTTATGGAACAATGAATCGTAGTTAGGGTAAACATGGAACTATAAAAAATAGTTCCATGGGGTAAGCTAAACTTATGTATTTGGAATGACATGATATCTGCGTTTTATATATAGTTTAAAATACAGAATGTGCATTTTAACGTTAGTTGTATGTCTTTAAACAGTTCAGTGCCGATTAAACCCTGTATTAAAGTCTTGCAAACTTTGAGGTCCCAAGTGGTGTCAAGAGTGGTGCTCTTCGTATACTGCAAAACACTTTATTTTCGCTCAGAATTTAATTTCGCTATTTTCCTTTTTTTACAGTAAACTCATCAAAAATCAGTAAAAATAAATTCCATACAAATACACAAAAAACCTCTTCAGCGGAAATTAATTCCAGCTAGAATAAAGTATTTTACAGTATTGTTTCCCAATATTCCAGTGGATATATAGAGAATATCTCATGATATACCATATTAAGTAGTCAAATGAAAATGACAAACTTCACTGAAAGTTAATACAGTTTTGTTTAGTAATTATTAAGTTCGTTTATACATTAGCGTTATTTTCTTTTGAATAAAGTATGTTTCAGTCAGTCGATGTTTTCGTAATTGAAATCAAATTCAACAAATAATGTATACTCAGTATTTAAGTAAATGATGCTCTAGAATACATGATGTATACTTGATATATACATGATTAGATACATTACTTTATTTTTCATGTAAATCGTATAACCAGAAAATAAATATTCCAAGGCAAAATTAACATGACTATGTGAGCACAATTGTAAATATTATAATTTGTGAGCTTGCGTTCATGGAAAAAATGATCATGACTCGTATCCAGTGACTTTACTCGTGTCCTCAACAATTATAAGTCGGAAAAATCAATTACGTGATATATAATCGTAATCCCATAAATGATATACAGACTGCGAGGTAAGGATCAGTGGAACATCGGCCAATCTGTTTGTCATCACAACATTTGTCAAACTGGCTTCATAATATCCGTGTCCCCAAAATCTGCATAAAATTACGGTACATTGTTTATAGAAATGTCAATTGATTTAATCTGACGTAATAATTTGCTCAACTGATATTTAATGCGATTGAAGTGCAAGTGTAAATATCATTGTAATAATCATTGTTTGTATTTGACTTGTAGTTTCCATGTGCATGTGCAATTTATGACAAACCTAAGTATAATTTGTCAATGATGTGTAAACATTATGTGGATGAATGTTAACAGTGTCGATCAAAACAACAGTTGTGTTTTCTTGTGATTATTCGTCATATAAAATTTAATAAATGTCTCAAAAAATATTTCATTAACAGACAACTACAGATCAAAATATTATCGATGCCATC
Source organism: Saccoglossus kowalevskii (assembly GCF_978046115.1). NCBI lineage: Eukaryota > Metazoa > Hemichordata > Enteropneusta > Harrimaniidae > Saccoglossus > Saccoglossus kowalevskii. The sequence continues at coordinate 23,525,076 of NC_140645.1, read as the reverse complement.
TAGTTTATGCCAGAAAAGATGTTGGTTGACATATAGCGTGATTTGTAGGAATGTATTGAAAGATCTGAGCGGTGAAACCGTTACCATACTGTACACGTTATAATAGGGTCATATAATGTGATAAACTGTTATTCAACTATTTAATGACGAAAAGCTTGGATAGGTGAATTCTATATATTTGTTGTCATTTAATTTACTTATTTACGATTTTTGATATTTCATAGTGCATTGGTGTGTAGTCGTCTCTCGTTTTAAGTATCTCAGCAACAACTTGAATGGCTTCAAATACTCAAAAGTACGTCAAAGCAGAGGGCAAAATTTAGCGTATCAACTACCTTCAAATATTCAATAATCAAGCACGTACTTCAATCAATTTTAAATATAATTGCAAAACATCTGCAATTATAAATGCATTATTTTTTCCTGAGTATATTAGACATCGGAGAGATGAACTTGAAACCATTTTCTTAATTCTTCAGTCATTAGTATTCCAGCAATCACTTGTTGGAGAACATGACGTCCAATGTAAGCCATTTTATTCTCATAAACCACGTAAGCTCTGTCAGGGGAAGCTGCAAACTTAGAGTCGAATGCGTTATCTATTGTGTCAACGACGATTGGCACTTTACTACGGTCATTTGGATCCATGGTAAATGTATGATATTCGGTGTCTAAATCGATCAGCATTCTAGGAAATAGATATAATCATTTTAAAATTCGATTACAATAATATCTTTTCTAAAACAAAAAAATTGAAAACTCGCCTTGTTATTTACGAGAAAGAGGCCGGACACATTTAAGAAATCAGCAATTTTGAGGATCAAAGTAGTCGCAAGTCAGCCATAGTCTATCAAAAGCCTGAAGTGGCAATGAATATAGACGTGCATATGTGTTGAGTTTAAATATGATCTGCCAAAGCATTTCTAGGAAATGGCACCGAACGTGCATAGACGCACGGACAAAACCAAATGAAAGTGTAATAGTTCCCGATTGTGGACTTGAAATGGATACTGAAAACATACACGCATGCGAGCAGTCAAAAAATGTAGTGTTTTTCACTGGTCATCACAAATGCTGTCAATATTCAAGATCAAGGCAATTAATTAGATGTACGCTTTAAACAAACAACGCGATGTCAACATAACCTGGAAAAAAAACTGTCCATTCCTATATCATAACGGTAACTGAATATCACTCACTTTGCTGCGTCAATTCTTTCCGCCAGCGTTCGATGTTGATGAAGTTTACTGTAATGCGGTCCTCTCTCATCGCCTCCAATTGGATGAGCTTCAGCGATATAAACCATCACGAAGTCCACTTTTTCTTTGTATTCTTGAAAAAGTGTGTATAAAAGACCAGAATGAACAATGGCCTGTAATAAGATAATGACGTAATAAGATTCAAATCAATTATAATTACAATACTGGACATTTTCTGAAGGTTGTTCAGATTGGCCAGTTAGTATGTTTGTTGGTAATTTGTTGTGATATTCGATTTTGATTATACCTAGGCCTGTTACAACACATACCCGTAGTGGAGGTCAGGATAGTGATGAAGCGAAAATAGCAAGAGGTCTATCCTTGTGTGTATTCAGATCAAGAAGATTTATACGCTTGTTCGCCTTTAAAGACACAAGCCCAACATCGGGAACGGGGTCTCCAATCACTAGATCGCCAATTCGAATGTTCGTGTTCACAACAGGTAAAGTAACGTCTAAAACCTGTACGCGATGTGGAAATAAGAATAAAAAAAATGCAAATGAGTGTTAATAAATTTTATTATTAATTTGCGTGATTAGTAAGCATTAGTGATTTTGCTACGACAGTTGCCACTAGAAATTAAAATCATCAAATAAAAGCCTGCTCATAAAAAATGGCAAAACAATTTTAGCGAGAAAGTCTGCATCTTCGCCAGCCAAGGATTATTTATTCGGACATTGCCTCATCACTACACCTTGGCAGAAAATATATAGCCAACTTGTATTTAAGTGCGCCCTCTCTGGCAATACCTGAGGCATTTGTAGCTGCATCGCGGACAAAATTGTACAGTCTAAGTTTTCTTCCCAGCCAGAGATTGAGCTGACATGTTAGTATCTGTTACATGAGGGCTAAAAATCCAATTCATGTCATTAGTTTGTTTTTACGCTAATCTAAAGAAACACGGCTACGACGTACACCCACCGAGAAATGCACGGTAATGTGCATGATGCAAACTATATGCTCGATCAGTGTAATGTAAATCTACATTTTCAAAAGTCACACGTTTGAAAACATAGCAACTATATTTCTCTGAGGTAAGAACTGTGAATTGATTAGACTTTGCACAGACCGAACCATGCTCGAGGCGGAGGCTCCGTACCGGTCTCCGTGCTGTACGTCGAAGGAACAGACGCATGAAATCGACTCCGGTGCCTGCGTCAAATACGCATTATAACCGATTTAAGTGATAGTCTACATAATCAGTTCGGCCAACTGTAGTTTGTGTTCAGTACTAGACAATATACCAAACACAATCTTGGCAAGTAAGAGCTGTAGAAAGGCCGCCAAAAATTGCATCGGCGATTCTTCTCTACATTATATTTATGATCAGTTGTCACGTGTTACGCCACCCTTGATTGGGCGCATGCTATAGAGGCGCCTCCAATCAGATCTATGGATTTTACCGAGGTAAAATACGCGACTTTGCAGTCCAATCCCGCACGGGTTCGTGGGAAAGTATGGCAACATCGAGCACGCAAAATCGTGCGATTCGGATGATGGAAAGTCTGGTGGTGAAACGGTTAAAGCGCGGTGGTCGTCGCGCAGCTCGTGTTCAAATTTCATGTAAATAACCAATGTATTTTACACGCGTTGTATACGTTTCTATGAGTCAAATCTCAGACTAGTAATACAATTGTAATTGTATTACTAGTCTGAGGTCAAATATCGAACAGGGCGCGGCGCGACGACTGCCGCCCTTTAAGGTCGTAAATTACCACAAAGACGGTCATACCAAAAGAAAGTTGGAAATTACAGATCTATATTATTTATCTTACAAAAAACGTATTTGCATTCACTTGGCACATAATCACGACAATGTCTTCTAAAGTTAGCGCGTATATAAAATGGTCACGGGATAGTACTCTCTGCCTAAGTCATGACAATGTTTACCTCTTTGTCGTCTTTATGTCTGTTTCTAACCTGATGAAGAAAAGTGAAGGCCATATCCGGGTCGCAAGAATTGTTATATTCCTTCAAAATACCAAGAACTGTGCTTTGCCGTAATAATTTCGTCCTTTCCAACAAGGCGGTCATATCACCGCGGGTAGGATCTATCAATTCTTGAAGCTTTAGCTTATAATCTTCGCTCTGCATCACTTTGCATATGTGTCTGCAGACTTTTAGCACTAAGTCCCGGTCATCTAAAAAGTCTTCCATTTCGTGATTATATCTGTGAAATAAATTGAGATTTATTAATCATGCGCTAAGAAGGGCGTTGTTAGAGTGACAGGTGCTCACAACTTCTAATGATGGCAAGATAATATTTTACAAAATATTTGAAAATATCGGTTTCTGTGCCAAAGCGCGTAGCCTTTGTGTGCAATGAAATGTATATGTAATTTCTCTTCAGTGTTCTATAGAAAACATCACTAACAATCAGGCATAGTCAAATAATTCGGATTTCTTGCCGGAAACAATTTATTAACGACGAGCGCTCGTCTGTGGCTAGCATGACAAGTTGGCGTAGGTAGCGCCCTGGACTGCTGCGATCCCCACCAACGCCTGACAGAATAGTGTAGTTTTCTCTTAACTCCGACAACTTGTTGTCGCACCATGGAACTATAGTTCCATAGTCGCACCAATCAGATTTCAGAAACTGTTGATTTTGACATCAGTCATTCACGAAGCGTTGCGATTGTTGAGACAACAACTTATCACTTCTGATCGTCCTCCTGTCCATTGTTTACCAACTCGTTGAAAGGTATGTGTGAGCACGGAACTATAAGGTTTATAGTTCCATGGTGTGAGGTTGTCGACAGCACGCGTTAAATTGCCGTGGACACACGTACCAGTTAAATGTTCAACTTAATCAAACAGCCACTTCACTTTGTTCGTCGTAATCATCAACTCTATCAAACAGGCTATTGTCGAACTTGATAGCAAATTTAACATCGAGTTGAAGTCTGAACAGAAACTCGGAATTGCGTCACTGTATCGGGGTGAAGATGCGTTGATTAATCTACCAACTGGCTTTGGAAAATCACTGGTTTATTCGCTGGCGCCAAAAGCATTTGATATTTGTTCACAAAGTACAGGATCGATAATTAATACGTTCACGCACAGTCCCTCTATCCCTGTGGTTCACGTTACGGGATCTCGGCACGTGTCGAAATTTTTGCTGTGTTCACGTTATTCAGGATCGACTGGGCTCGTGCCGAAATCACGCTCTCATTCGTCGATCTGTTATTTGGCCCAAACATGGAAAATGATACGCATATGATGATAATAATACTGGCTATAGTGAAATTATATCCACTTGTTGCAATGGTGTTTATTACGAGCCATCGTGCACGTGAACGGCAAAGAAGATTCGAAAAACAATTATTTTTTTCAAGTCAATGTAAAATGTGCAAGAAAATAGCGGTTGCAGCAGCACATAAGTATGCGTCGCTGACGATGGTTTACATTCATTTCATTCATCACTACAGCATCCGAACATATATTAGTATATCTGAAATTCCTGTCATCGTCATTTCATGCTAGTATCAATCGACATATGTTTTTCTTAAATTTACCACCACAAATTTACTAATATTAGTTATTTCCCCATTATCTCTGATGGTAGACCAAGTTAATCGATGTTTAAATTACGGGATTTCTGCTGCTCTGATAGGATCGGCACAGCACGATCACCACGTCGCCCGGCAAGTAAGAGACGGTGAATGCCTGGTTGTTTTCGCTTTGCCGGAGGCGATTCTGAGGGGATCGCAGCAGTCCAGGGCGCCACCTACGCCAACTTGTCAGGCTAGTCTATGGTGTGAACTGTGATTATAAATCTTGTTGTTTCGGGATTCATAAATGCAAGGTTCTAAAGACCTACAAAGATATGTTTGTCTCGAGAAACAAAATCGACTTCCACTACCCACAGTGTGACAAGAAAGAATGCCAAAGTACAGTGGAGTTTGATAAGTTTGACTTTGTGCGCAAACGCTCAGTGAAGGCCAAAAATAACCCCCAACATAATATATATGTCAAGGCCGTATTTTGCATGCATGTAACTATTCAAATATTGGTGTCCAAAGAATGACAATCAAACGGACCTGGAATACAGTAAATATTGTGTGTATGCTTACCTGAATGTTATACAGTACAGTGAGTTGATACGGTGAAATGCTGCATCGGCGACGCCTAAATCAGGTTCGACCTCAAAATGGCTGTTTATTTTCTGCACGCGCCTACTCACGTGACATAGGAAGTCAGCTGATGTTTGTTGAGCACGAACCTTTGACTTTCTATTGAAGTCTTATCTAGATATGCAGATTTTAGTTTAAAATTAATGATTTTATGTCAAAGATTTCCACTCAGAACAATGCGTGCGAATTAATCATTCATATATGTGCAACTGACTAGAAATGGGCGTTCATTTCACATTTACACTGTGTATACAACGCCATAACTGTCTTTATTGACGTTTTCTCTTTGTGTTATACGTTCACGTCTTTATGTTATACAGTTATATTCAACTATATGTAGCTTCATCTTTATGTAATGCAGTCAGTTCTTTATGTTATACAGTCCAGTGTTTATGAAATGCAATCCCCTTATTATGTTATGCAGGTCCATCTCCGTGTTATACAGTCCTGCATTTATTTTATGTAATCCTGCATTAATATGTTTCGCGTCTTCGTGTTATACAGGTATTTTCCTTATGTTATACAGTCCTGCATTCATTGTATGTAATCCTGCATTAATATGTTTCGCGTCTTCGTGTTATACAGGTATTTTCCTAATGTTATACAGTCCTGCATTTATTTTATGTAATCCTGCATTAATATGTTTCGCGTCTGCGTGTTATACAGGTATTTTCCTTATGTTATACAGTCCTGCATTCATTGTATGTAATCCTGCATTAATATGTTTCGCGTCTTCGTGTTATACAGGTATTTTCCTAGTGTTATACAGTCCTGCATTTATTTTATGTAATCCTGCATTAATATGTTTCGCGTCTTCGTGTTATACAGGTATTTTCCTAATGTTATACAGTCCTGCATTTATTTTATGTAATCCTGCATTAATATGTTTCGCGTCTTCGTGTTATACAGGTATTTTCCTTATGTTATACAGTCCTGCATTCATTATATGTAATCCTGCATTAATATGTTTCGCGTCTTCGTGTTATACAGGTATTTTCCTAATGTTATACAGTCCTGCAATTATTTTATGTAATCCTGCATTAATATGTTTCGCGTCTTCGTGTTATACAGGTATTTTCCTAATGTTATACAGTCCTGCATTTATTTTATGTAATCCTGCATTAATATGTTTCGCGTCTTCGTGTTATACAGGTATTTTCCTAATGTTATACAGTCCTGCATTTATTTTATGTAATCCTGCATTAATATGTTTCGCGTCTTCGTGTTATACAGGTATTTTCCTAATGTTATACAGTCCTGCATTTATTTTATGTAATCCTGCATTAATATGTTTCGCGTCTTCGTGTTATACAGATATTTTCCTAATGTTATACAGTCCTGCATTTATTTTATGTAATCCTGCATTAATATGTTTCGCGTCTTCGTGTTATACAGGTATTTTCCTAATGTTATACAGTCCTGCATTTATTTTATGTAATCCTGCATTAATATGTTTCGCGTCTTCGTGTTATACAGGTATTTTCCTTATGTTATACAGTCCTGCATTTATTTTATGCATTTCTGGTAGTTTCAGAAGTCAGCTACAACGCATGTGTAACATAAGTGCACATGAAGCCGCATTGAAATTTGCAGTGTCGTATCGAATTAACGCATTACAACCTCAGACTTCTCCGCGCACAGAAATTTGTTTCATCCATGTCTTGTTGCGATTTTTCACGGATGGTGAAGAGAGCCTCGTTTTCAATTGACCACACAATTAGCAATTATGTTACCATAGCACTCGAATATAAACCGAATAGCTAAGATAGAATATCCCACTATGGTTATATGCCGCATATACTACTAATACTTATGGACTGGATACGGCTTTTGCGGCCCGAGGTCAGGTGGCAGGAGCGCCCGATCCTGCAACATATATGTGTAATCACAATGTTACCACAGCATGATCTCAAACACATGACGTAATTTAGAATGACGCGTTTTATTTTGGATTCATAGAAGCCAGGTGTGCGGAGCCGAGCGTAATCCTCGGGGCGGACATCCGGGCATTTTCACCGCTTGGCAACCCTCGCGTTGAAAACAAAGGCCAAAAACTCGCAGAAAATGGTACTTTGGGATGGTTGTTGAGACTCTCCTAAACAGTGCAACAAAATTAGCCATACGTGTGTAACATATATAGTATTAATTTGGATTACTTCAAAGTTGAGTTTGTGTTGTTTTCTCGAATTTTCACCGGCTCAACCGGCGTTCCACAGCAGGGCGCACAGGGCCCATAGAAATGCATGTACAGTGGTGCGCGTCTTAGCAACGTGGAATGTCTTGTGACGTAGCTCCGCCCCGAGGATACGTCAAATTATTTCCCGAATATGAGGCCACACTTCCCATAGCGTTACCATGCCGGACAATACGATTATGTGATAAGGTAAATTCTTTCCCTGGGTTATCTGTTGATAAGAGTATGAACTGAATTGATTCATAAAATATTGTATTAGTCCTTATTAACTGTTTTGAGTTGTAGTAGTGATGAGCAGAATATAAGGAATATTTTGAATTGATATTAATGTGGAGTCGTTGATTACAAACAATCGCCTTACCCCATGCAACTTGGCGTTTCATCGACTCAATTCCTGCGCGTGCGCAGGTGACGACTCCCATCTGCTTTAAAGCTCACTATTTTGAGGGGAAAAAAACTCGATATTTTTGCAGATAGAAAGTCAAAGTTCATAACGATCTTGAACACAGGAAGCGTAACGCAACCCATCTTCTATTGAAAAGTGTATTTAGCTTAGTATGATAGAAGAACAACTTTACCTAGATAAAATACACAGGGTGAGTTTGCAGGGGTGTACCTGCACAAAATACTGAGTGTGTAGCTGGTTGTTTGTAACCCATACCCCCTATATCAGACAGAAATAAACACAAATCTCCTACCCCTTTTCAAACAAACTGTGGATATTTGTTACCCCTGAGATAACCTCAGTAGACTTTGACGGTCGAAATGAAGTTGCAGAAAGAAAAATCAGTTTCATTCTCCTGATTGTTGGATCACTCAAGACAGTCTTTGGATCCCTTTTCAGACAGAAAAATGAAAAAAAGAAAGCTCTTTTCATACAGACAGGGTAAAATAACATGCCTTTTTCAGACAGAAGTGTTGAATTTGGGACCTCTTTTGGCGGCACAAGTACATATAGCACTTCAATGTGAGTACCAAATACAGTAAACCAATTACTAGTAGTTCAGCAAAGTTCCAAGCCAACACATTTTTCGAATACATTCCACACCATGGGCTGCCGCTGTTATTAAATATATATTGCAATTACAAATATTCAAACTTTAATATACACATCACATGTCAAATTTTAGATCAATGTGATTAGTGGTTTCGAAAAAGATATTCAAAGCATATTTTGGAATATTATTTATAGCACGTATGTCACGTGATATACTTTATATTCATGAGTTTGGTAGAAGATGTATCACTGATGCTACAACAAAACATTTCACGCCGCTGAGACCACCGGAAATGTGTTTAATTAACCAATTCCGATTTTTATTTAAACCAATATGGTCACCGTACCACGTGCATCAGTTTTTTTTTTTTTTTTTTTTTGGTTTAACTATCTTTTATTCCATACAATAGAAATTCTTTACAGCACAATGTCAACATACAACAAATGTCACAGCTAGTATAACCCATACAAAATAGACACTGAATACCCATTAACAATTGAAGTCTCCCCACTTGTCCAGGAAAATGGACATTGTATTTCTTCTATTTGAAATTTCTAACTCTATCTTCTGCGTGTAACGTATGTCAGATTTTATGAGATTAAAGCATGGTAGTTCCTTTTTTAATTTACACGTATAAATATTTCTTTTAACAATTATAATTATATGGTTTAGTAGAGGGGAGAAGTCCTTGTCTCCTAATATAATCTGTTTTGCTGACAATGTTCTTGGGCATCCTAGTTTTGTTCCCCATAGATTAAAAATTGATGTCCAGAGGACTTTAATAGACTCGCATTCAACAAAAAGATGCACTAGGTTCTCGGTGGTACCATGACAAAATGAGCATAAATCTGACGATACTAATGGTGAATTCATATGGAATAACATTTCATTTGTGTACAGGATATTGTGGTTTAATTTCCACTGAAACTCCCGTAGTTTGCTGCATAGAGTTACCAAAAAAGGCATGGAATAATGAAATTCCCAATCCTTGTTATCCAGATAACACAAAGTATTAAGAAAGAGTTGACTTTTGGGTGTTGTAAAAACATGGGAGGTGAACAGCTTACGTAATTGCTTTTGGGTGGTATTTTCAAGTATAATTATTTGTTCACCGGTGACTAGACTAATAGGAGGCTCTGGACGTACACAAATTGCACGGCTATTCCTCCAGTCTAATGGCAGTGCAGAGATAATGCCATACCACTGAAGTAGCTGAACATAATTGAGCCCTAGTGCATAGAGATTAGCCCAATTTTTAATTTTACCATTTGTGTCAAATATATCTGCAATATAAATTATTCCTGCATTAAAAAACGCTCTGTAAAAGATACTTTTATTTTGAATGAGGATATTTTTGTTATTCCATATGATTTCATATTCATGCGAGATGTTTTTACTAGACCCAACTTCACTCCACTGTTTTAGTAAAGTGTAATAGAATAATGGGAGTTTAACATTGAGTAAGTCAACAGAAAAATTACATTTAAAAATGAAATCTCCTCCCACATATTCCAGGTAATTGGTAAAAAATAATTTCCAAGGGTGAAATTTAGGAGATAGGTATCGTTTTACCCACCCAACATTAATGGCTTTTTGCATTGCATGTATATCAATCATACCCAAACCTCCTTGGCCTATGTCTCCTATCAGTGTGTTGCGTGCTACTCTATCGTGTCCTTGCCATATGAATGTATATATTTTAGTATTTATGAGTTTAATATCCCGTTGTAGAATTGGAATATGGTTGAAAATAAATAGTAATTTTGGAATAACAAAAGTTTTAATAATCTGAATTTTGCCAATAATTGTCAAACTACGTCTAGACCAGCATTGCAACACACTATTTAAGCACTTTATTGGTATATTTATGTTCATTTCATATGCTGCTCTAGCATCATAGGAAAAGACGACACTCACAATTTTGATAGGAGACATAGGCCATTTCACCCCGAACGGTCTGTCTTGACGGAAGCGCCATCTGCCCAACCAAATTGCTTCAGTTTTGTCATAATTGACCTTTAACCCTGAAACCAGTGCAAATTTGTTTAAAAAGAGAGAGAAGATTTTCGCCCGATTTTACATCTGCGACAAAGCAGGTAAGATTGTCGGCATAGGCTGAGCTTTTAATTTGTTGTCCACCAATAGATATCCCTTTAATCCCGTCACTGTGTTTCTGATTAAGTAACAAAAGCTCCAGAGACAAAATAAACAGTATTGGGGATACGGGGTCTCCTTGTCTAACCCCCCTAGAAAGGCCGAAAAATCCAGTTGATTCACCCATGTTCATTACACAGCTCACCGGGTCAGTATAAAAGCATTGCACCCAACGTAGGACGGAAGGACCAAAATTAAATATTTCTAGACATTGGAACATATAATTCCACTCTAGGCTGTCAAAGGCCTTTTGAAAATCGACAGCAAGAAGTATGCCAGTATCGTTATTATCTTTCGTGTAGTTCATCACACCCTCAATTACACGAACACATTCCCCAATTGATCTATTTTTAATAAATGCGGTTTGTGATTCCCCAATTAACTTGTCTAATACTTTTTCTAATCTTTTGGCAAGGATTCTAGCAGCAATTTTGTAGTCAGTGTTAAGCAGGGTAATTGGTCTCCAGTTAGACAGATACCTCTTATCTTTGTCCTTTTTCTCAATGAGGGTAATAACTCCTTGACGTTGACTACTGGACATGTAACCAAGTTCTGTGGCCGAATTTAGAGAGTTAATTACATAAGAACCAACCCACTGCCAAAATGTCAAATAGAACTCGACCGTTAGGCCATCATTTCCAGGGGTTTTATTTTTATTCATACTTTTAAGGGCATTGAACGCCTCCTGCAACGTAAGAGGCCCCTCACAAAATTCCTTGTCATTGTTCCTGAGTCTGGGAATGTCATTGAGCTGGGAAAGAAGATGAGTCATTTCGTAGTCTCTGGGGTGGCTTTGTGTAGTGTAAAGACTGGAAAAGAAATTACGAATCTGGGTTTGAATAGCATGGTGGTCTGTTGTTAAATTTCCTGACGTATCAAATAGTTGGGTAATCTGGAACTTTTTTGCGTTGTGCTTTTCCAAACTTAAAAAATATTTTGTGTTCTTTTCCCCTAGTTCATACCAATCTACACGTGCGCGTATGAGGGCCCCCCTAGCCAAATATTCGTATTCCAAATCCAAATCTCTACGAACGTTTGCAATTTCAACTTTTAACTTCTCACAGTCATTCAGACTAAGTTCTATATCAAGAGATTCCAGCTTGGCTTCAAGTAAATTCCTCGACTCTCGTCGTTTTCTTGCCATGCGTTTCCCAAATAAAATAGAATTAATTTTTATTTTAAATTTCATAAACTCCCATAGGCCTTGGGGATTGTTTGGGTTATTATATTCCTTCTCCCAGTTTTGTAAATTATTTTTAATCAATTCAATATATTCATTATTTATTAGATAGCTGTTGTTCAATTTCCAATATGAATTCCTCAATCTCCCCCCTTGGTCTCCGATATAAATAGTAACAGCAGAGTGATCGGATAATGCATTGGGCACAATATCACATTTTGATACCGACGTTTGCAACGAATTACTGACAAGAAAATAGTCAAGACGACTCTGAATTAATGTCGGACGTAATCGTCTCCACGTATAACGTCTCCTAGTTGGGTTTCTAATTCTCCAGATGTCTGTTAAATCAAATTGTGTCATGATATTTTCGTGACCTATCAAGTTTATTATATAGAGTTAGGTTATGGTCCCCTCCCCAAATAATTTCCAGTTCCAGATTTGATTGAAAATCTCCTAGAAAAGTAGAAAGTTCATGGAGAAATATGTGGTGTTCGTATTGATAAAAAGATAAGATGTGTTTGCTATATTGATTGAGACTATGACTAATCTTCCGTCCTTGTCAATTTTACATGGTTAATTTGATAGTCCGAGACACTAATGATAGTTAATGTCCCCTTGCTAGCAGAGCTTCCATGAGAAAATATATAGTGGCCTGGTAAGAGGTTTTGCCAGCTAAGTTCATCTTTTGGGGTAGAATGGCACTCTTGAAGCATAATGACATTATATTTACCATCGTTTAGCCATTGGAAAACCTTCTCTCTCTTTTTGGCGTCAGCAAGTCCCCGGACATTTAGGGAAAATATATTTATGTTGGTAGATATTTATCCTTTATGTAGAAAACTATATATGGGTAACGGTATGCTGCATTGTAAGACTGGAGGAAAGATAGCTCTGTAAAACCAACAAACAAATAATTAAAGTACAAGTATAAATTGTGCCAAGTTGCTACAACGCCATTGGACACACACAGAATAGAATAAACAATAAATACAAACAAACAAATATTAAAGTTAAATAAAGCCATCAAGGTGCTGTTTTTTGAGGTAACTATCCACCCAGCAAATTATACAATATTACATTTAATTAAACATATGCCACTTATTAAATATTCAGTTTGAAATGGCTAAATAAATTAATAACTGAATAATTAAACCACACTGTCAATCAATTAACGGACAATCAGTCAGTCAATCGATCGATCAATCACGCAATTGACAATCAACCAAATACGGACTTCGTATACGGAATTCTAATCACGTTGGCTGTTTGCTATTGTTACATAATGTAACATGTGACATTCAAATTCAAATCATGTTGGGTAAGTGGACATTATGTAACAAGAATCTAAACCCATTTATAATAGTTGCAATGATTAATTCATTACATCCATCATTTAATTCGTTACATTCAGTTCTGAATTCAGTTCAGTTCGAATTACAAATTGCTTTTTTTTTGTTTTGTTTTGTTTCTTAATTGTTTGAAAGGAAAGCAGCATAAGATGAATTTTACCGTAAAATCTAACTGAAAATACGTTCTAAACCGAATGAAATAACATTTTGACTTGGTTAGAATTTAATTTAGCACATAACCAACATGCAGGTGAGCACCGCTCTTAGTTGTTGAATATGGTTGGTATTTGGTAAACGGAGGTATTAAGGTAGCGGGACTATTAATTGCATACTTGTTTTCATCTTTTAATTGTGACTAAATGACTACAAATAGACCCAGAAAAGTATATATTTTTAGAATCGCCAGACTTCAAGCTTTTCACAAGTGTATTTTGCATGCCCGTATCTGCATTCTACGATGCGTTACTCAATCAAAGGTGAAAAATTATTTTTTCTGTAAACAAAATAATTACGCATTTATGCTGGCGATAAGAAGTATTTTTTTCACTTTTCCTAGTTGTTCAATAGTCTGGTAAATTGAATGTGTCTGGTCAGTTTTATTCAAGCAACGCGTTTTAAAAAATTGTGTGCTGAATTTCAATTACTGTTTTAGTCACATTGTCCTCAACTCAAACCACAACTCGTTGGTAAATAATCGATGAAATAGTTTGTCTGGACACATTCAAGTTCCTCTCATTGTCACCTTAAAGCTGTGAAAATTTGGTGTTAATCCGACGACAATAAGTATACGTTATTTTTTGTTAAAGACCTTGTATTTTGAAAAACATAAACTCCTAGAAAACGTCCATGAAGTAACAGCAAAGATTTTCAAGCTTGTTTATCGGCACAATCAATTTGTTTTCCCATCAAGGTCTGTTTTACCATGTGTAGGGGCATCCAAATGTGTAAGGCTATTAGAAACCAAAAAATAAAGGAATGGGATAGCTATAATTGGATAAATTCGGCATATGAAAACACCAAAATCAATGATTTTTTTCAGTGGCTGTGTGTCTGACACATTCATATGCAAATGACTAATCTGTGAAACAAACAGAGGCGGAGACAAACCACTTGAATGTTTGGAAACACTCATTGTGTGTCAGATAGCTACTGATAACACATCCTAACATTGCTTTGTCTTGAGTTTATCTTTGAAACTTATAGGCACACAGATTAAACCTGTGTTGTTGATTTTGGAAAACACTACTGAGGCTGCCTTGCTTCCCTTCAGAAAATATACATTTTAACAAACTTACATGACATTCTATGTTATGTTGACTTTATCATATGAAAGTTTATAGTGCATTTCATCAATTAATAAATAAATGTGAAAATCGTAATTTTCAACACAAATAATAGTCTCGCTACCTTAATTGAGTGGTAAAAATTTTAACCAAAACATAACCAACCGATCAAGTTAAGTAAATAAATAAATGTTGCATAAAGAAGCAAATTGTTTTAGAATCAGCATCTAAAAAACAGTGTATATTATGTGCCTGGTTTGACATATTCTTTGTCATTTATGTACAACTTGCCGTTATGAAAACGGACACGTTTACCATCCTTATAAGCTCTATTCATTACGTCGCGGTAACTTCGTTTAATGTTATAGTCTGCTGGACAAAGATCCACTTGCACAAATATACTGGTGTTTTTTAACACTTCTCGGCGCATAGATAAAATTTTCCGGCGCTGCAATCGTAGTGGAAACTTGACGATGATATGTCTAGGTGAAGTACGAGAAGAATCTCTGCTCTTTGACACAACAGGTGTGCGATGGGCATTGTCTATCACAATGTCAGGAATACTAAATTTGTCTTTAATAAGTGATCTAATAACATTCTCACAATCTTTGCCGCTTTGTTCCGGTATACCACCAAACCGCAAGTTATAATTACGAAAGTAAAGCTCCATGTTGAGTTGGGCATTTCCATTTGATGTAATTTTCTCGTTTGCCACTGATAATTCTCTATGCAGTTGATCTACATGTTTTTCTAGCTCGGCAAGCCTGGACTTTACATTAGTTACTTCTTTGTCAATAAAAGTCGTTCCATTTTCTAACTCGTCTACCCTTTTTTCTACTGACACAACACGTGCCGTGATAGCTTTCTGTTCCGCAAGAATGCTGTTTACTGTTTCGGAAACACCATCTACTGTACTCACCAAATCTTTTAGACATTCCTTTATCAGCATTTTCATTGAACTCACAGACAGACATTGACTCACATTACCGAGTTCCGAAGCATCGTCACCAGTGGCGTCGCCATCTTGAAAATATTTCGAGGTCTGCTGGTCACCGACTGCAGGTGAATGAATTTTCGATTTTGAACGAAGTTCCAATGGCATAATGATGTCGTAAATTCACAAATCGTTGAGAGTGGCTATAATTGACCAAATATAAGTTGTACTGAGCTGTTATCTCTACTGTAGTGGCATAAAACAGAAATTCTCTGCTGAGCGATGTTACCACTGACTTCACTCCACACTCATGACGTCACTCACAAAAAAAAAAAAAAAAAAAAATAAAACGTGCATCAGTTCATAATAAATCCTGTTATCATAAAAACAAATGGCAGCTTTCCGTTCAGCGATTCTCTCGTACAACATCATAAAATAAAACGACGGAAAAACAGAATAGGAAAATCAGAACGATAACAACAAAGGTTCAAGCCCTCCAAATAATATGTACAAGTTGCAAAAAAATACTACGAGTAGTGAAGGTCAACTGTCATAAATTCCCATATGCACATATTTTGGTTGGCCGGAAACTGGATATAATACACCTTTCCTGAAAAGTGCGCCCTCTATCGACAAAGTACTTCTGGTCGTAAACCAGTGATCAACTTGAAACAGGGTGGTTCAAATTTACTTGTGTGTTCATTTGTTAGATAGATTGCCATTGCATAATGTGTGTTTCCCGTCAGATTGTGATCAGTTTTCCGTTATTCCGGCGTAATATGCCGATATTGTCTACTGTTCAATATTGGGGTATACAATATTATCTGCCGGATAACGAACACAACGTTGTTTCCTAAGTTTCAAAAATATATAAAATGTCCCACGTCATTGACTTTGGATTGGTAAAAGTTCACAAGTAGAAAGCCGTCTTCTCGCTTTGCGTGCAGTATCATTTAATGTTTTTTCATCTGTTATTTGTTTCTTTATTTGTTTCCTCCAAGCGATTTCTCGTTTTCGTTCATCATCCTTTTGTCGCCATAGTTTGGCTGGATCGTTGAGTGCTCTGAATGATCGACAGGAGTCAAAATCAATGTACGCGGATTTAATCTGATCGGCAATCCTAAAAATAAATAATATATATATATGTATATAAGTTTTTTGGCATATTGAATAGATTATAGGTATTACTATATTATTTGACAATTTCAAATTTATTTATTATTACTTGTTTATTAATCTTTATACTCTTTGTGGGAGATGCGAGAAAAATAAAAGGAAAAAAAATGTTTTATATATAATTTGGGTGGGTGGCCAAAAACTTTCCAGGGTTTTAGAGACCTCCACGAAACGCCTGAAACGCCTGTAAATGTTGCAAATCAAAACCTGGGAACGTAATTACTTCATTCTTTGTCGAGTTTTAATGCTGAACGTGTAGAATATATTTTAAATCAACCAATCAAAATTCAGAGCAGTAGCCATGACTACATACCATTTAACCCGACGACGTTTCCTTACATCGTAACCACGATACCATTTCTGTATAACTGTCGCCGCCATTATGTATTCCATTCGTACTTCCTGAAACCGACAAATACTGTTTGTTAATTTCCCCCATATATTGGCAAATACGGCGTTGTTTGAATCACGCCCTCTAGGTTCATGCGATTCTGTGATGTAAATGAATAAAGAAGCTATATCCTCGGGACGGAGCTACGTCACAAGACGTTCCACGCTGCTATTAAAGACGCGCACCACTGTCCCATCATTATGTATTTCTATGGTCTCTTCGCGAGCTGCTGTGAAACGCCGGTCGAAGAGCCGGTGAAAATAGATACATTCGAGAAAACAGCGCAAAATCAACTTTTAAGTAACCCTGGAGTAATCTTGTTACACTGTTCAGGGGAGTCTCAATAACCATCCCAAAATACCGTTTTCTGAACGTGTTCGGCCTTTGTTTTCACCGTGACGGTTGTCTGGCGGTAAAAATGCCCGGATGTCCGCCCACAAGAAAAACGTACACACAATGATATTAGTTAATTGATCTGCTGTACGCCATAGGGTCACCTATATAAAGCAATGTGTAAACATTTGTATCTCCTTCATCGTAACAAAATTGATTGCTTTCCGGTTAGCAGCAAATGAAATGAAAAAAAAAATACACATAGATTAAAAATATATTAATGTGCGAAGAATTTCTCATATCGCAGTACGCCACCTACGGCGACTTACTATATCATTGTACCTTGATATTTCCATACTTCGCAACCTTCTCGACGATTTCTTCAGGCTTGGGATTGGAACTCGTATGATCCGGAACAAGTTGGCCAAGTCTATAAGTGAAATATAACTTCTTTTACATAACATCTTTCACATAAATATTGTTTTTCTTGTCCATTGGTGGCAGAAATTGATGATTTTGAAATATAGTGTAACGTGTTGTCACTAATCACGGGTGCACGTTGACCTTGTAGAGGGACTGTGGTTGAACCAATCGTCTTGAGCGTACTGGTGACCATGGATGCTGTGAACCAATCACAGTGTGCGTGATGGTGACAATGAATGCCGTGAACCAATCAGTGTGCGTACTGGCCGTGAATCAATTTCAAACTGTGCAAGGCGAGTTTTCATGATCTACTACATGATTTACAGTGGCGGCCGCACGGAGGGGGGGGGGGCTGAGGGACGATCGAAAACAAATGTTGCTCCTCCAAAATCAAGCTGAAACCTTTTGTGTCAGCAACATTCGCCCCTCAAAATGAAGGACATAGGTCTAGATTTGCATGCCCCGCACCCCTAGTAAGGTCGGGCCTTCGGCGCAAGGTTGGTGAGCAGATCTCGCCCCCCTGCGAAATTTCGTAACGCCGCCTCTGATTTAGTGCGTTTTTTTCAAGGGTCGTGATAAATTTTCATAAAAATGAATTGATTGTAATAATGAATCAAGCACCGTGTGTGCAAGTTGTTAAATATCTCTACTTACTTGACATTGCGGAAGAATCCTTTGTTCAACCGATAATTCTGCGTCACGCCAGGTATAATAAGGTGTGATACACTATCTGGAGTTGTTAATATTAACTCCTGGTAAAAAGAACATAATAGAAAAATGAGGTTTGACATACTAGTGATAAATATTAAGAAAAATAGCCGCCGATATCTCGTTAAGAACGAGGCCACCGCGAGACATCATGCTTTCAATAGTGTTCCATTCACTCACACCCACTGTTCCAAATATAGTGGTCATATGGATTTGTAGACGCGATGACTCGAGTAAATGGCAAACTTTTTGGGGTGGTAAGCACAAGCTTGGCGAGTCTACGGTCTAAATTCAGGTTACGCTATATCATGTTCAAACAACTTTTACCACGTAATGTTATCATACGAAAGTTTCATGTACTCATATGATAGTGATTGGTAATTCTCAGCTCTGGGCCCTGCTATGAGGCCAATCCCACGGGTTATAGCCAGAAGAGGTGCCAATCCCAAAAATAAAACACACTACAATGTTTATATACCACGAATTGTAGTAATATAACCATGTATTGTAGTTCCATATCTATTGTAATAGCGACGTGAGTATGTCCAGTCTGGTTGAAGCACACGTCGTCTAGTAAAGATACTAATACATTTCATCTAATACTAGTATTCAGTCATATCATTACTTATTCAAATCACTCCCACACATTGAAAAGACCATCAAAATAATTTTGAAGATGTGTCAACATGGTTTATCGTAAAATAAATTTATTTTGGCAGTA
The DNA here is from genome assembly GCF_978046115.1 of Saccoglossus kowalevskii. NCBI lineage: Eukaryota > Metazoa > Hemichordata > Enteropneusta > Harrimaniidae > Saccoglossus > Saccoglossus kowalevskii. Next base: position 23,505,837 of record NC_140645.1, on the reverse strand, counting down.
TTGCTTTCATGCAATATTGAAAACTCGCGCGCATCGATACAGCTGTTGGTTAATAATAATTAATAATATTCCATTCAATGAATACTTGATTTCCTGCCAAAACGACATTTTTTTTATTTTACGACAAATCGTATATTGTTCATACCAGAATACGCTATCAAGTACTGCTATTTAACCCTAACCGTCGCTTTAAAATTGTTTGCACAGGTGATTTTCCGTACAATTGCTAGATCTCGCGAAATGCATGAAAGACGCGCGTCGAACATCTGCCGCAAAAATCGAACGATTTGATTTTGAACTAGAATTTCTTTATTTCGTAGCTTACATTGACCGGCCGATCTTCGACAGAGGAATATTGCTTCCGAATACCCTTACTTAATCGAAATTGCCTATCATCAAATGTGGACAGCACATTATTAAGCATGGAAATGTCCCCGAAATACTTTCGCGTTTGTCGAATCCCACGCGATGTTTGACGCGACTACGACGCTATGACCTTTGTTTGTCCTGTTTTTACTACGATTTCACGCATAACGCGTGATTCTCGCAGTGAACGGAAAATGGTCTATTAGCGTTACACACGCTCCAACATACTCATGCTTACCCTGCTGTATACACTAGACCCGTCACTCAGTTCAGATTCGTTGTCAGTTTCATAGGACACGTCACTAAGCACAGAATCAGACGTCCTGATTTCACGAGGAGTAGGATTAGTTACACTGTCAGTAGTGAACTGCGGGGTATTGGGTACCTTGAATAAAACACAGCAGAATTAGGATGAATTAAAGATGTAGAAGAGGTTTTGTTGACGGTTGAAATGGCGTACATATATATATACAGACTATACAAACTCGGTTCCTCGCTCCTCTACTAGAAACTCCGATACACATTTGTTGATTATCCCGTGGCGTCATCAAAAGAACCACATATTAATAAAAGAAATGATTAACCTGAAAGCCATCGTCCCAATCGCACGGTTTCGGTAAAGCCGGCCATTCATAACCGGCCCATGAACCCGTGCGTGATCGTGTTAGGAAAAGCTGTTATTTCACTACAGTTAAATTGAGTCATTTGATTGGACGCGCCAAGGTGCTGGCGCCACAAATCAGCGTTGCGTTGCTGTATCATAAATGTGAACGTCTGGGGTCATCACAGATTAAAACAATGGCGACGTGTAGTCAAGAACTTGAACAGAGGGTCTAAATTCGCTGACACGTTTCGAAAAAAAATATTCCAACGTTGAAAATTGTTTGTGGCAAGTGAATGCAGACGATGGGATGTCTAAATATTTGTGCAAACCGTGTTTTAATAAACTAACAAAACTGTCGAAACTGGTAACATATCGACTTGCCCGATCCAGTTTCGTTACAACAACATACAATTTCCCTCAGATGCAGCACTAGGCGCTTTCTTTTGATGGCAAGTAAGCTCATTCACAGAGCAAAAAGCTAGCAACACGTTGATTTCTATATTGCAAGATTTAAATTTTACCAAGTACTGTAAAATACTTTATTTTAGCTGGAATTAATTTTCGCTAAAAAGAGTTTTGGGGTGTTTTCTATGGAATTTATTTTTCACTGATTTCTGGCGAGTTGAATGTGAAATATAGGTAAAAAAGATATTCGCTGGATTTCATTCTCACTTAATCATCCCTATAGCGAAAATTGCTTGCAAGCGAAAATAAAGTATTTCACAGTAATGTGTCGTTTTTATCATGAGTTCTGATTGGGTAATGCAAATTAACCCAAGCGAATCTTATAATAGTTTGAGGGCGTGCGACATACAGTAAATCGTAGTGAAATCTGCCAAAGGTTAATGTTGCGGCTTCGGCCGAATAAATGCTCTTGGCTGGCGAAAATGCCTGAAAGCGACGTGCCCCTTCTTTTTTTTCGACGTTGCATGTTGATATGCACGCTATTGTATGTGTTTTTCCCATAAACTAAAATGTAGTCCTGTGGCACACACATATATCATTCAATTGCTGAAATACAGACTGGGCGTGACGTAACCTAGTCAATCATGCTACTGAATGAATAGTCTGGAAGACATGGAAGATCTAAGCTGACCCTAGTTGATTACAAACACAATAACCATTGTACTATGCCCTCCTAAGATTACTAACAATTTACATGCAGTTTATCGTAAATTCAGCAGGGAATATGGGTTAATACCATGTAGAAGGGGTAGTCATTGGAATGCGACTGTGACGTGATTCCAAAGAACGCTAGTACAGTAACAGCTCGATTAACTCAGAACCAGTTCTCGTAAATTATTTTCGCGACCTGTCATTGTTTACAACATTAGATGTTCAGCTTACTTTCTGTTTAATAGCTCCAGCATACTAGTAGTCTAAATTCATGGTAAAAGAAATAGAAGAAAAAAGCGTGTCGCATAATTAAATGCTTCAGTCGTGTTATGCAAATGAAACTATGTGGAGCCTCGTTGTGAAATATGTTAATTGGTTGGTAGCAGACAGAACTTTGAAACTCGTTTGTTTTCAAAGATATTTTGTATATAGGCTATATAATAGTATCCATATACCAGTAAATCACTGTGATATGTGGAAATATATAGGGATAGCGAGTATTTTGCAGGCACTTTAAGAGGCTACTGGGTAAATACAAAAAAAAAATAACTCGACCAATACCTTGGTATTTACACCAGTGTCTGGTTCGGAACATATCAGTGGATTATTTCCAGTCACTAAAACAAACGATAAAGTGTAAACTTGTTAAAGGTTGGTACTGGAAGATCGCATCTCTGTGAGAAGAAGACCAAAAACAATCCATATGGATTGGACACTAGTTGGCGCTCTATCAATATTTTGGCGTGCACCAGCTCGAAACGTGTAGTAAAAAATGCGTTTTTGTTGTTTTTGCCATCTACTAGTATTTGCATATAGTATATATACCATGTTACACGAAATGGCACCACGTGATTACCATGTATATTTTATCACGTGGTATATTCCTTTTATAGATTTATCTATATGTGAAACAAGTTCAATTTTAATTAACAGCGCAGCACAAGTTTAATTAACAGCGCAGCACAAGTTTATATAGGGGGTACAATTGTCAGAGAAAAAGTTTTTGGCATTTTGTACAATGTTATGAAACACACGACCCAGCCGAGTTTTGTTATTTCATTGCTCCGATGTGATTTGATTGCAGTCGGTATAAATATGTCAAAGTTATTAGTAAGTGAACTAATTGAAGAGACTCTAGAGGGCACTGCTATACAGTGACGAGAAAAACAAATCGTTTACCGACGTCATCCAATTATTGGGATCGCATTTTAACTATTGTTATTGGATATCCGTGATTTGTAAACAGAGATGAGTCCATTGGGTTTATATTAAAACCGTAAATCACTTTCACAATAGGTACAATAAAACAAGAAATAGAAAGAAAATAAGAACTAACAGTGGAGTAATAAAAGAGTTTGAAACGGAGATAATGAAGTGATTGTCACACACAGTGCGTACGTCAACACAGTGTCGAGTTCGTTCTATATGTGACTTTTAGCTCGTGTGGAGATTTGTTTTATGAAGTTTTGACCCGAATTAATACACATTATATGTTTTGTTCGTTATACTATCATTATTACGAGATATTCTGTCAGAAAAACGAAAATGAAAAACAGTGGATCACTGGATGATCTATATTGAGATACAAAAGTCCAAAATTTTATGGAAAATGATCAAAACTTTGCTCGTCAACTTGGAATGAAAAAGTTATACTAGTACATTTTTATTGATATTAAATCTAACATTCTGAAATCATTAAAAAAATGAGATATAATGTAGTGATAACTACGTATCCCAATATGCAATGCAATCCCAGATACATTCATTGCATTTAGGTTCCGTAACATGCTCAGTAGATAGAACTGCCTTAATTTGTATCGTTTTTTTGAATGTGCCAAACAAAAATAACAACATGTCGAAATGGAAATATTTATTGTTGTTTTGCGTCACAGATTTAGAAAACGAACGTGTCATCATAAAACGCCAGTCATTCTATATCACGATTTATCTAACATTTCATAATTTTAGTGAAAATATACCATAAATAATGAATGACGTAACAATGACGTCATGCATCGACTTACCTGTCCTAATCTCAATCAGTCTGTCTAGATATTCCGCAGCAAATTTATACACGTTCGTTGGCTCCTGTGAGATAATCTCCACTGTTAGATTTTCTAATAGTCTCTCGAAGCCTGCCGGTGGTTCCATCCCCAAACTGTTGTCAATTACCTCTTCTATTTCGCTGACGTTTCTGTGGTACCGGAATGTTTGAACTTGACTCGTAGTCGAACGCTATTTTGACTTTCATCTAAATCTTCCAACTAAAATTATGTAATTGAACCAATGTACTTGTGTGTTTGTCGTCCTTTTCACGTAACAAAGAAACACTACGTGGGTAGCTCAGACAAATCCGACAGTTACATCCGATTGAACTTCCGTAATGACTTGTGCTTTATAGCTTGTATGGAATACCCGTTATTACAAAATTACCGTGCAACCGTCGTCATGCCTGTTGCTACCACGAGAGACGCCGTACTGTGTGCGGCTATTTTTTATGTTCTAGCAACGATCTTCGATCACAGTTTTAACTCACCGGCTCTGAATAGATCGATAAGGAAACCTTTTGAATGTTATCGACCTGGCTATTATCAAGTCGTTAGTACGACATGTAAGGAGTTTCCCGCAATATTGTAGTGTTGGCTTCTTTTGTATTTAAAGTAGTGACCTCGCTGCTGCTTGGTCAATAAAAAATGACGTCGTTGTCTGAACTCAAATTGTGCCCGAATAAAGCGTCTGGTTGTTACATACGTGCGAGTAATGGCATAGCATTTCTAATCAGTCAGTTGCTAGCGCCAGTGTCACGTGGTAATTTTGTCTTGGCGCGTCATCAAGCAGCCATTTTGTTCTGTTCGTAGTTTGTTTTGTTATATAAACTCTATTATACATTGTCGGAGAAAGAACGTCAAAAGATGTTTTAAGTTGCTAACAAAATCGAAAAAAAAACCATGTATTGGACTGTACTGTTAAATGTATAACAAACAACAGGATTTGAAATACGATAGCAAACATAGTGTTTTCATCTAAAACTGGATTATACACGATTATCTCCGTTGGTAGTATAGAATATATGTGCCGTTACACTAGCTGCACGCCTAGTTACAATGCTAGTATATCTCATTGCCTATTCAGATGTATGCAAATCGGAGTGTTTATCCGAAACGCCGGATAATTTACGATCGGTTTGAAAGCTATTACAGTCACCCTGTAAAACTAAGGTTACGGGTACAGATGACCGACCTTCAACAACGTTTGAGTGCGCCATTAAGAAATGTGGTGTTGCTGGGATGACGTCGTCATTACAAATTCACATTTAATGGCCAATAAAAACCAAGTATTGACAATTCGCTACACCACTAACCGGATCAGCGACACTTGGAACCGGGGATGGCCCGTTTGTGACCCCCCCCCCCACTCAGGATCCATAGGGGGCCGCATGCGCGTTCCCATTTTCTCGGGAAAGGGGGTACTTTTTGACGATCTGTCTCTGGAACATTTTCCCGAGAAAATCGTAGAAAGGGGGGTATTTTTTGCTTGTTTTCCCGAGATTCTCAAAATAGGGGGTGTATTTCAAAACACTTCCCGAGATATACAAAAAAAGGGGGTTTAAAAGGAGTTCTAGACTGAAAAGTTCCCTAGATAGGGGGTGAAATTCATCGGAAAAGCCCGTGAAAGGGGGGTTAAATTTTCTTCTTTTCCCTAGATGGGGGGGGGTCAAAAAAATGAGGGAACAAGCATACCCCCCCCCTAAATATAGGGAGTGGGGGGCCGGGTTTGTGACCCATACGACATTGAATACAAGGCTTCTATACACAACGTGCCTCGCAATGACAAGGACGTTCGGGACCCCGGATTATAGTATGTAATGGTAATGATCCAAACACCAACATGCAATATCAAACCAAAACATCCATGTTGCCGGAATTTTAATTTTCAAAATCATTCCAGAAATCATATAGTTTAAAAGGCGACAGTCGTCATGCCACCTTCTGTTCGATATGGGACTCATAGCAACGTATACAACGCGTGTAAAATACATTGTTTATTTACATGAAATTCGAACACGCGCTGCGCGACGACCACCGCGCTTTAAACATTGTAGTGTTTCTTGTTTGCGCGCGTTGAACAGCACAACAAACTTAGTCAATGCGCTACGGCTACCGCCGGGGGGGGGTGGTGGTACTCACATTGAAGTGCTATATGTATATGTGCCGCAAAAGGGGTCACAAATTCACCACTTCTGTCTGAAAAGGGGTATGTTATTTTACTCTGTCTGTCCGAAAAAGGGGATCATTTTTTTCATTATTTCTGTCTGAAAAGGGGCTCGTATTTTCCAAAGACTGCCCTTAGAGCTTGAGTGATCAGAAGAGTTCAAGCCCACCTGCTATTCCCTTGGTACCATTTATGCTTACTGTCTGGAAAGGGGTGCCAAATATCCAGTTTGTCTGAAACGGGTATGCAATTTGAGATTATTTCTGTCTGATAAGGGGTAGGAGTTTCAAACAACCAGCTACACACCCCTGTCAGTAGTATTTTTTGCAAGTACCCCCCTCCCCACCGGGCGCTACGCGTGAATCTCAACGACACGTGCGCGCGTCTTAGCAACTGTGTCATCTGCCGATGTGATGGTACATAATGCCTTCAATGGAAAATTTGCTTTACTGCGAAATGAACATAAATATTGCGTATTTTAAAAAAACGACTGTCGTTTTAAGTTGGGCGTCTGAACAAGATTGCTTTGCGCGCATATCGGAGTTTTATGAACATGTCTGTCATCATCTGGGACAACACTCAACAAGTCCAGCCAGGAGTGTATTCACGTTGCCAAGTAGAGGATCCCGAGAGAAGTCGCAGTATGACCTGCCCACCGTTACTTCAGTAGAGATAGCAATAGATTGTTGCGGGTTTCACTGATTCATTGCTTTGGAACTGAACACAACTCGTGTAAAATATTTAAAAACACAGATTGTTGCATTTCATGTCTGAGAAAATTATTCTACACTAAAACGATATTCCTAAACAACTTGTTAACTAACGAGTTCGTCGTCATCCATCTTTTCCCAAGCTTCTCAAACACTGCGCGCAGGGGCGGAATAAAAAGTACAATGTCACCCGTTGTGACGTCACGTGATATACATGTCGGGGTACGACATCAAATCCACCATTTTATTTATTCTATTTTCATTTAAACATATCACCATATGTACGAATCATTTATTTATTAACATTCTGGATAAATTCAAAATAAATGTAACTTTAGCGTTCTTGGTTGGCGAATAATAATAATTATAACTATGATTAATAATAATTATTCATACGTCAAATTTGAATAAGTAAGCAAAACTATTAATATCGTAAATGCTTTTCCTGTATTGTAATTTCCAGGGAAAAATAAACGGTAAAATTGTCTCTTTATTATATTATTATATTTGTGTTCACTGAACGGATAAGTGTATCCACGATCTTGTGGGTTCGCCATTCAGAAAGAGCTGATTATAAGTGTTCATACAAATTTGAATCTTTGCCGAAAATGGCCGCCGAGATCTCGTTAAGAGCGAGAGAGTCACGAGATTTGTCTCTACCGTCATGGCGTCAAGTAAACCGTGGACGCAAATACGGGAAAAATGGAAAAAAACAAGTCATGGGCTACAACAATATCTCGACGGTCATTCGTGTCTAACATCACTTGATTCCATTTTGAACTGACAGTTTTCCCTATGATATAGCTATTGGTCAGCTTATTAAACGTCAATTCATTTCGTTGCCTTGGCTACAATATGGTGCAGTTAGTGCCGTCTTTCTGAATGTCCTGTGGCAATGTCTTGTTAATGAGTTGTAGATTCATTTCGACGGTTGCTTGTTTGGCTTGTAATTCTTCGGGTGGATCTCCATTGCCTTCAAGCTGAAATATACATTATAAGTAGAACATTGGATCATGACATTGTTGCATTTTGACTAAGTGCACACATATTACACTTAGTGTCAGAACTTTGAAATATTAAAATAAGATTATTATTACAATGTTAAAAAAAAGTTATTCATATCATTAAAAAAAACAGAGAGAAACAGCAATTAAATTATCTCTACTCTAGATTTTGTTTTTGTTATTGTTTATATTTCTTTGTTATATTTTCTGCCCATATAGAAATGTAATTTGTCAATACAGCTGTGAAATAATTCGAGTCTGAGTTCGAGTTTGGCCCAATCCGAGTGTACGATAGAGCGGTGCTACATTTGTTACAGCCATTCTGGAAGGAGTATAGTTTTCTAGTTACGACATGAAATCAATGGAATTGGTACTCTGGATTGGTGAAATCTATATTTGAAAAACAAATCAAATGAATAACTGTGTTTCTTTAGTCATTTGGAATATAGGCCATACTAGTATATTAAAAAACAGGTTATATTGACATACTACAGATCTCGTCGCCCATTTACGTCATGGAAGCGCTCCGTCGCTTGAGGGCGTAACTTATAGAAACGATGAATTCGAAGTATGATGTTGGTTTCACATCCCCACTGTATCACCATGGAAAAAAAACTTTGATGATTAAATGTTATCTTACCGCTTCCAGCAAGTCTATCATGTCATACATATTGTCCATACTATCGGATGATGAGTCGTCTTCTTTTTCGTACGCTTCGCATATCTTCTGTAGTGACTCGTATTGTCGTTTGTATCTTTCAAATTCACCCTCAGAAACTTTATCTTTGTTTTCAGCTAACCAATCAGGATACTAAAAAAATGTGAATATATAATTAGCCAGTCGTGTATGAGTATAAACCGACGCGGGGTGGCGTACTAGGACGATGTGAGCTCGTACTGCCTGAATGCATACTTTGCGGCGTCTCATTGGTGCCACCTTCTCGATATGAACTTTGTCCGCAATCTTGAAAATATCACTTAATTGTTCCATATTTGGAATTCAGATTTCCTAATAAGGTAGAATGCAGAATACTTATGGGAATATATATGTCTAACAATGGCCGCCACAACTGTGGGTCCCATGCGATGTACACAACGCATGCAAAAGCATTTACACGAATTCTCAAATATCAGCCTAATTTGGTTATGTACATTTCTAACATCACATTTTGACTTACTGCGTCAGAAAGCACTTTAAATGGGGGATACAGGAAGTCTTTGGATAAGAGTATAGGCATCATTGCCATGAATCCTGTAGAATACATGTCTAAAAACTCTTCTTCTACGTCGCTATCATCGTCACTGATATCCTCATCAGACGTTGTTTTGATTTCATTAAATATACCATGCACAAACATAGAGGCTGAGGCCTAAAACGAAAAGTTTAAAAAACAAACGTTAAATATACTGATGTTTCAACCATGTGGTGGCGTTATAGTTTTTGTACAGGGTCGCATTACAGTGTTGAATGGAAACTAACCTTCTGTTCTGAAAGTTCCTTGGCCCTTGTCGCCCATGCTGTCATCTTCTTAGCGAATTTCTTAGAAATGCCGCCTTAATTAAACAAAAACAACATGAACATGACAGAGGAATGAAGAACATTTTACTCTCAAACACACAAATTAAATATTTGTGAAAAGTATGAACATTTATAAATGTTATTTTCCTGTGTTTTCACTCAACACCTTTAATTAGAACATGTTTGAAGCATTTAATTTGATTTGCATTAATACATTCACGAAAACAAACTCATTCTCTTGTTTAAATGCATATTTACGAATTTCAATTCAAACTGAAACGATCGAGTTTCTATTGTGAATAACATTTGAACGTTTTTCAAATATTTCATCACGTGATATGAAGTTATTCATGCGATTGGCTCAGCTCACACGAGTGAGACAAATTTCTATCCGCTGAAAGGCGTGATTTCGTTGCAAATTACGGCCAGTGGTTGGCTGGTTGCATTCAACTGCCATTGAAATTTTGAACTATTCATAAAAAAAAGTTATAAAAAAAGAAATCGGGTAAAGATTTTCCGTTTTCGACATTGTGGAATTCGTTCGTTTTTTGAGAGAAAAAAAACCCTGAAAAAAATGATTTTGACAAGATAATTCAGAAATGTTATACATGTATTAAGAATAATTCATAACGAATTGTATTCACTATCGACTCATGAATAATTTTCATAATTACCGAGTACACGAGAAAATTACAGAAAAATGATAATTAGCTATATTCTCTATATTTCTTCCTTTTATTTGTCTTGAATTATGACTGAATAAAGCTGAATGAAATTACAAACTATGCAGTGTGATCAACAACTCATGTATGAATAATAAATTTAATAAATATGATTTTACTTGGTAAAAATGCTGTATTTTTCCGCAGTTATATCGGTTATATTGGACCAACACTCTCGCCAGGAAAGTAGAAAACGCATCGAAATGATCCATGATGTACACACTTATATTACACTCAAAGTGTTGCTTACCTTTGGTTTTCTTGGTTCGTTTAGGTTTTTTGAAGGTTCTGAATTTAGACAAAATGTTCATAATCTTCGCAGCGCGATCATCTAATGGAATGTCCACCTGAAACAGTCAGGCGTATATAATAGTGGCATTAAGTGATGTGTGTTATGTCAATTGAAGAAACTTAAATATTTATTATTATTTATTTATTAAATCTTTATTGCAGGATATAAAGCGAAAATACGCTCATTATCATTGTCAGTGTAACGCATTTATTACCTGTTCGTCAGCGCTCGTTGTCGGCGTTTTCGCCTCCGATTCGACGACCTTCTCTTCATTTCCCTCGTCTTTCTTCTCCTCAACCTCGACTGGCTTGATGCCTTCCTCTGTGGCGTTCACTGCGAGTACAATGTACATACACACATACAAATAATGCTGCAGCAGTGCGATTAGTCTAAACAAATGGAAATGTCCATGGAGCAATACCCACATCCAATTGATTCAAGTTCAGAATAATTATTGGCTAATTAATGTAAATCATGTTCGTTGATGGAGCCATAGTCTTTACGTCAACGTGCCAAATTTGCATATAAAGTTTAGACACGGAGCCTTGTTTTCAAACATTTATAACATGGTAGCAAATGTATAAAAAAAATCAAATCAATAACTGTGTTTCTTTAGTCATTTGGAATTATTTATATAGGCCATATCTTAAAAACATGTCATATTGACATACTACAGAACTCGTCGCCCATTTACGTCACGAAGCGCTCTGTCTCTAGAGGGTGTGACTTATATAAACAATGAATGTAATGAACTGCCTTATATGGTAACAATGAGACTAAGTGTGAGTGACCTCTTTATAGGTTACATTGAAGACGATATCTTAATAGATTACCACATATGGTTACCATGTGAACCAAGTTAAATGAACTGCCTTATATGGTCACAAGGTATTGTGGTTTTAATGTGAACAAACCTTTTTATTCGAAATCCTTGAGGGGTGAATAAGCTATCTTATGTAGAGACATTGTGAATGAACTATCTTATGTAGAGACATTGTGAATGAACTATCTTATGTGGAGACATTGTGAATGAACTATCTTATGTGGAGACATTGTGAATGAACTATCTTATGTGGAGACATTGTGAATGAACTATCTTATGTGGAGACATTGTGGATAAACTATCTTATGTGGAGACATTGTGAATAACCTGCCTTATGTGGAGACATTGTGAATAAACTGCCTTATGTGGAGACATTGTGAATAAACTGCCTTATGTGGAGACATTGTGAATAACCTGCCTTATGTGGAGACATTGTGAATGAACTATCTTATGTGGAGACATTGTGAATGAACTATCTTATGTGGAGACATTGTGGATAAACTATCTTATGTGGAGACATTGTGAATAACCTGCCTTATGTGGAGACATTGTGAATAAACTGCCTTATGTGGAGACATTGTGAATAAACTGCCTTATGTGGAGACATTGTGAATAACCTGCCTTATGTGGAGACATTGTTAATGAACTATCTTATGTGGAGACATTGTGAATGAACTATCTTATGTGGAGACATTGTGGATAAACTATCTTATGTGGAGACATTGTGAATAACCTGCCTTATGTGGAGACATTGTGAATGAACTGTCTTATGTGGAGACATTGTGGATAAACTATCTTATGTGGAGACATTGTGAATAACCTGCCTTATGTGGAGACATTGTGAATAACCTGCCTTATGTGGAGACATTGTGAATAAACTGCCTTATTAGGAGACATTGTGAATCAACTGCCTTATGTGGAGACATTGTGGATAAACTATCTTATGTGGAGACATTGTGAATAACCTGCCTTATGTGGAGACATTGTGAATAAACTGCCTTATGTGGAGACATTGTGAATGAACTACCTTATGTGGAGACATTGTGGATAAACTATCTTATGTGGAGACATTGTGAATAACCTGCCTTATGTGGAAACATTGTGAATAAACTGCCTTATGTGGAGACATTGTGAATAAACTGTCTCATGTGGAGACATTGTGAATAAACTGCCTTATGTGGAGACATTGTGAGTAAACTGCCTCATGTGGAGATATATATTGTGAGTAAACTGCCTCATGTGGAGATATTTATTGTGAATAAACTGCCTTATGTGGAGATATATATTGTGAATAAACTGTCTTATGTGGAGACATTGTGAGTAAACTGCCTCATGTGGAGATATATATTGTGAATAAACTGTCTTATGTGGAGACATTGTGAGTAAACTGCCTCATGTGGAGATATTTATTGTGAATAAACTGCCTCATGTGGAGATATATATTGTGAGTAAACTGTCTTATGTGGAGATATTGTGCGTAAACTGCCTCCTGTGGAGATATATATTGTGAATAAACTGCCTTATGTGGAGATATATATTGTGAATAAACTGCCTTATGTGGAGACATTGTGAGTAAACTGCCTCCTGTGGAGATATTTATTGTGAATAAACTGCCTTATGTGGAGATATATATTGTGAATAAACTGCCTTATGTGGAGACATTGTGAGTAAACTGCCTCCTGTGGAGATATATATTGTGAATAAACTGTCTTATGTGGAGACATTGTGAGTAAACTGCCTCCTGTGGAGATATATATTGTGAATAAATTGCCTTATGTGGAGATATATATTGTGAATAAACTGTCTTATGTGGAGACATTGTGAGTAAACTGCCTCATGTGGAGATATATATTGTGAGTAAACTGCCTCATGTGGAGATATATATTGTGAATAAACTGTCTTATGTGGAGACATTGTGAGTAAACTGCCTCCTGTGGAGATATATATTGTGAATAAACTGCCTTATGTGGAGATATATATTGTGAATAAACTGTCTTATGTGGAGACATTGTGAGTAAACTGCCTCATGTGGAGATATATATTGTGAGTAAACTGCCTTATGTGGAGACATTGTGAATGAACTGTCTTATGTGGAGACATTGTGAATGAACTGCCTTATGTGGAGACATTGTGAATAACCTGCCTTATGTGGAGACATTGTGAGTAAACTGCCTTATGTGGAGACATTGTGAATAAACTGCCTTATGTGGAGACATTGTGAATAAACTGTCTTATGTGGAGACATTGTGAATAAACTGCCTTATGTGGAGACATTGTGAATAAACTGCCTTATGTGGAGACATTGTGAGTAAACTGCCTCATGTGGAGATATATATTGTGAGTAAACTGCCTCATGTGGAGATATTTATTGTGAATAAACTGCCTTATGTGGAGATATATATTGTGAATAAACTGTCTTATGTGGAGACATTGTGAGTAAACTGCCTCATGTGGAGATATATATTGTGAGTAAACTGCCTCATGTGGAGATATATATTGTGAGTAAACTGCCTCATGTGGAGATATATATTGTGAATAAACTGTCTTATGTGGAGATATATATTGTGCGTAAACTGCCTCATGTGGAGATATATATTGTGAATAAACTGCCTTATGTGGAGATATATATTGTGAATAAACTGTCTTATGTGGAGACATTGTGAGTAAACTGCCTCATGTGGAGATATATATTGTGAGTAAACTGCCTTATGTGGAAACATTGTGAATGAACCGTCTGATGTGGAGACATTGTGGATAAACTATCTTAAGTGGAGACATTGTGAATAACCTGCCTTATGTGGAGACATTGTGAATAAACTGCCTTATGTGGAGACATTGTGCGTAAACTGCCTCCTGTGGAGATATATATTGTGAATCAACTGCCTTATGTGGAGATATATATAGTGAATAAACTGTCTTATGTGGAGACATTGTGAGTAAACTGCCTCATGTGGAGATATATATTGTAAGTAAACTGCCTTATGTGGAAACATTGTGAATGAACCGTCTGATGTGGAGACATTGTGGATAAACTATCTTAAGTGGAGACATTGTGAATAACCTGCCTTATGTGGAGACATTGTGAATAAACTGCCTTATGTGGAGACATTGTGAGTAAACTGCCTTATGTGGAGATATATATTGTGAATAAACTGTCTTATGTGGAGACATTGTGAGTAAACTGCCTCCTGTGGAGATATATATTGTGAATAAACTGCCTTATGTGGAGATATATATTGTGAATAAACTGTCTTATGTGGAGACATTGTGAGTAAACTGCCTCATGTGGAGATATATATTGTGAGTAAACTGCCTCATGTGGAGATATATATTGTGAATAAACTGTCTTATGTGGAGACATTGTGAGTAAACTGCCTCCTGTGGAGATATATATTGTGAATAAACGACCTTATGTGGAGATATATATTGTGAATAAACTGTCTTATGTGGAGACATTGTGAGTAAACTGCCTCATGTGGAGATATATATTGTGAGTAAACTGCCTTATGTGGAGACATTGTGAATGAACTGTCTTATGTGGAGACATTGTGAATGAACTGCCTTATGTGGAGACATTGTGAATGAACTGTCTTATGTGGAGACATTGTGGATAAACTATCTTAAGTGGAGACATTGTGAATAACCTGCATTATGTGGAGACATTGTGAATAACCTGCCTTATGTGGAGACATTGTGAGTAAACTGCCTTATGTGGAGACATTGTGAATAAACTGTCTTATGTGGAGACATTGTGAATAAACTGCCTTATGTGGAGACATTGTGAATAAACTGCCTTATGTGGAGACATTGTGAGTAAACTGCCTCATGTGGAGATATATATTGTGAGTAAACTGCCTCATGTGGAGATATTTATTGTGAATAAACTGCCTTATGTGGAGATATATATTGTGAATAAACTGTCTTATGTGGAGACATTGTGAATAAACTGCCTCATGTGGAGATATATATTGTGAGTAAACTGCCTCATGTGGAGATATATATTGTGAGTAAACTGCCTCATTTGGAGATATATATTGTGAATAAACTGTCTTATGTGGAGATATATATTGTGAGTAAACTGCCTCCTGTGGAGATATATATTGTGAATCAACTGCCTTATGTGGAGATATATATAGTGAATAAACTGTCTTATGTGGAGACATTGTGAGTAAACTGCCTCATGTGGAGATATATATTGTAAGTAAACTGCCTTATGTGGAAACATTGTGAATGAACCGTCTGATGTGGAGACATTGTGGATAAACTATCTTAAGTGGAGACATTGTGAATAACCTGCCTTATGTGGAGACATTGTGAATAAACTGCCTTATGTGGAGACATTGTGAGTAAACTGCCTTATGTGGAGATATATATTGTGAATAAACTGTCTTATGTGGAGACATTGTGAGTAAACTGCCTCCTGTGGAGATATATATTGTGAATAAACTGCCTTATGTGGAGATATATATTGTGAATAAACTGTCTTATGTGGAGACATTGTGAGTAAACTGCCTCATGTGGAGATATATATTGTGAGTAAACTGCCTCATGTGGAGATATATATTGTGAATAAACTGTCTTATGTGGAGACATTGTGAGTAAACTGCCTCCTGTGGAGATATATATTGTGAATAAACTGCCTTATGTGGAGATATATATTGTGAATAAACTGTCTTATGTGGAGACATTGTGAGTAAACTGCCTCATGTGGAGATATATATTGTGAGTAAACTGCCTTATGTGGAGACATTGTGAATGAACTGTCTTATGTGGAGACATTGTGAATGAACTGCCTTATGTGGAGACATTGTGAATGAACTGTCTTATGTGGAGACATTGTGGATAAACTAACTTAAGTGGAGACATTGTGAATAACCTGCATTATGTGGAGACATTGTGAATAACCTGCCTTATGTGGAGACATTGTGAGTAAACTGCCTTATGTGGAGACATTGTGAATAAACTGTCTTATGTGGAGACATTGTGAATAAACTGCCTTATGTGGAGACATTGTGAATAAACTGCCTTATGTGGAGACATTGTGAGTAAACTGCCTCATGTGGAGATATATATTGTGAGTAAACTGCCTCATGTGGAGATATTTATTGTGAATAAACTGCCTTATGTGGAGATATATATTGTGAATAAACTGTCTTATGTGGAGACATTGTGAGTAAACTGCCTCATGTGGAGATATATATTGTGAGTAAACTGCCTCATGTGGAGATATATATTGTGAGTAAACTGCCTCATGTGGAGATATATATTGTGAATAAACTGTCTTATGTGGAGATATATATTGTGAGTAAACTGCCTCATGTGGAGATATATATTGTGAATAAACTGCCTTATGTGGAGATATATATTGTGAATAAACTGTCTTATGTGGAGACATTGTGAGTAAACTGCCTCCTGTGGAGATATATATTGTGAATCAACTGCCTTATGTGGAGATATATATAGTGAATAAACTGTCTTATGTGGAGACATTGTGAGTAAACTGCCTCATGTGGAGATATATATTGTAAGTAAACTGCCTTATGTGGAAACATTGTGAATGAACCGTCTGATGTGGAGACATTGTGGATAAACTATCTTAAGTGGAGACATTGTGAATAACCTGCCTTATGTGGAGACATTGTGAATAAACTGCCTTATGTGGAGACATTGTGAGTAAACTGCCTTATGTGGAGATATATATTGTGAATAAACTGCCTTATGTGGAGACATTGTGGATAAACTATCTTATGTGGAGATGTTGTGAATAACCTGCCTTATGTGGAGACATTGTGAATAAATTGCCTTATGTGGAGATATATATTGTGAATTAACTGCCTCATGTGGAGATATATATTGTGAATAAACTGTCTTATGTGGAGCCATTGTGAATAACCTGCCTTATGTGGAGACATTGTGAATAAACTGCCTTATGTGGAGACATTTTGAATAAATTGCCTTATGTGGAGACATTGTGAATAAACTGCCTTATGTGGAGATATTGTGAGTAAACTGCCTTATGTGGAGATATATATTGTGAATAAACTGCCTCATGTGGAGACATTGTGGATAAACTATCTTATGTGGAGATGTTGTGAATAAACTGTCTTATGTGGAGACATTGTGAATAACCTGCCTTATGTGGATACATTGTGAATAAACTGCCTTATGTGGAGACATTGTGAATAAATTGCATTATGTGGAGACATTGTGAATAACCTGCCTTATGTGGAGACATTGTGAATAAACTGCCTTATGTGGAGACATTGTGAATAAACTGCATTATGTGGAGACATTGTGAATGAACTGTCTTATGTGGAGACATTGTGGATAAACTATCTTAAGTGGAGACATTGTGAATAACCTGCCTTATGTGGAGACATTGTGAATAAACTGCCTTATGTGGAGACATTGTGAATAAACTGCCTTATAAGGAGACATTGTGAATAAACTGTCTTATGTGGAGACATTGTAAGTAAACTGCCTTATGTGGAGACATTGTCAATGAACTGTCTTATGTGGAGACATTGTGGATAAACTATCTTATGTGGAGATATTGTGAATAACCTGCCTTATGTGGAGACATTGTGAATAAACTGCCTTATGTGGAGACATTGTGAATAAATTGCCTTATGTGGAGATATATATTGTGAATTAACTGCCTCATGTGGAGATATATATTGTGAATAAACTGCCTTATGTGGAGCCATTGTGAATAACCTGCCTTATGTGGAGACATTGTGAATAAACTGCCTTATGTGGAGACATTTTGAATAAATTGCCTTATGTGGAGACATTGTGAATAAACTGCCTTATGTGGAGACATTGAGAGTAAACTGCCTTATGTGGAGATATATATTGTGAATAAACTGCCTCATGTGGAGACATTGTGGATAAACTATCTTATGTGGAGATGTTGTGAATAAACTGTCTTATGTGGAGACATTGTGAATAACCTGCCTTATGTGGAGACATTGTGAATAAACTGCTTTATGTGGAGACATTGTGAATAAATTGCATTATGTGGAGACATTGTGAATAAACTGTCTTATGTGGAAACATTGTGAATAAACTGCCTTATGTGGAGACATTGTGAGTAAACTGCCTCATGTGGAGATATATATTGTGAATAAACTGTCTTATGTGGAGACATTGTGAATAAACTGCCTTATGTGGAGACATTGTGAGTAAACTGCCTCATGTGGAGATATATATTGTGAGTAAACTGCCTCATGTGGAGATATATATTGTGAATAAACTGTCTTATGTGGAGACATTGTGAATAAACTGCATTATGTGGAGACATTGTGAATGAACTGTCTTATGTGGAGACATTGTGGATAAACTATCTTAAGTGGAGACATTGTGAATAACCTGCCTTATGTGGAGACATTGTGAATAAACTGCCTTATGTGGAGACATTGTGAATAAACTGCCTTATAAGGAGACATTGTGAATAAACTGTCTTATGTGGAGACATTGTAAGTAAACTGTCTTATGTGGAGACATTGTCAATGAACTGTCTTATGTGGAGACATTGTGGATAAACTATCTTATGTGGAGATATTGTGAATAACCTGCCTTATGTGGAGACATTGTGAATAAACTGCCTTATGTGGAGACATTGTGAATAAACTGCCTTATGTGGAGACATTGTGAATAAACTGCTTTATGTGGAGACATTGTGGATAAACTATCTTATGTGGAGACATTGTGAATAAACTTTCTTATGTGGAGACATTGTGAATAAACTGCCTTATGTGGAGACATTGTGAATAAACTGCCTTATGTGGAGACATTGTGAATAAACTGCCTTATAAGGAGACATTGTGAATAAACTGTCTTATGTGGAGACATTGTGAATGAACTGTCTTATGTGGAGACATTGTGGATAAACTGTCTTATGTGGAGACATTGTGAATAAACTGCCTTATGAAGAGACATCGTGAATAAACTTTCTTATGTGGAGACATTGTGAATAAACTGTCTTATGTGGAGACATTGTGAATAAACTTTCTTATGTGGAGACATTGTGAATAAACTGTCTTATGTGGAGACATTTTGAATAAACTGCATTATGTGGAGACATTGTGAATGAGCTGTCTTATGTGGAGACATTGTGGATAAACTATCTTAAGTGGAGACATTGTGAATAACCTGCCTTATGTGGAGACATTGTGAATAAACTGCCTTATGTGGAGACATTGTGAATAAACTGCCTTAGAAGGAGACATTGTGAATAAACTGTCTTATGTGGAGACATTGTAAGTAAACTGCCTTATGTGGAGACATTGTGAATGAACTGTCTTATGTGGAGACATTGTGGATAAACTATCTTAAGTGGAGACATTGTGAATAACCTGCCTTATGTGGAGACATTGTGAATAAACTGCCTTATGTGGAGACATTGTGAATAAACTGCCTTATAAGGAGACATTGTGAATAAACTGTCTTATGTGGAGACATTGTAAGTAAACTGCCTTATGTGGAGACATTGTCAATGAACTGTCTTATGTGGAGACATTGTGGATAAACTATCTTATGTGGAGATATTGTGAATAACCTGCCTTATGTGGAGACATTGTGAATAAACTGCCTTATGTGGAGACATTGTGAATAAATTGCCTTATGTGGAGATATATATTGTGAATTAACTGCCTCATGTGGAGATATATATTGTGAATAAACTGCCTTATGTGGAGCCATTGTGAATAACCTGCCTTATGTGGAGACATTGTGAATAAACTGCCTTATGTGGAGACATTTTGAATAAATTGCCTTATGTGGAGACATTGTGAATAAACTGCCTTATGTGGAGACATTGTGAGTAAACTGCCTTATGTGGAGATATATATTGTGAATAAACTGCCTCATGTGGAGACATTGTGGATAAACTATCTTATGTGGAGATGTTGTGAATAAACTGTCTTATGTGGAGACATTGTGAATAACCTGCCTTATGTGGAGACATTGTGAATAAACTGCCTTATGTGGAGACATTGTGAATAAATTGCATTATGTGGAGACATTGTGAATAAACTGTCTTATGTGGAAACATTGTGAATAAACTGCCTTATGTGGAGACATTGTGAGTAAACTGCCTCATGTGGAGATATATATTGTGAATAAACTGTCTTATGTGGAGACATTGTGAATAAACTGCCTTATGTGGAGACATTGTGAGTAAACTGCCTCATGTGGAGATATATATTGTGAGTAAACTGCCTCATGTGGAGATATATATTGTGAATAAACTGTCTTATGTGGAGACATTGTGAATAAACTGCATTATGTGGAGACATTGTGAATGAACTGTCTTATGTGGAGACATTGTGGATAAACTATCTTAAGTGGAGACATTGTGAATAACCTGCCTTATGTGGAGACATTGTGAATAAACTGCCTTATGTGGAGACATTGTGAATAAACTGCCTTATAAGGAGACATTGTGAATAAACTGTCTTATGTGGAGACATTGTAAGTAAACTGTCTTATGTGGAGACATTGTCAATGAACTGTCTTATGTGGAGACATTGTGGATAAACTATCTTATGTGGAGATATTGTGAATAACCTGCCTTATGTGGAGACATTGTGAATAAACTGCCTTATGTGGAGACATTGTGAATAAACTGCCTTATGTGGAGACATTGTGAATAAACTGCTTTATGTGGAGACATTGTGGATAAACTATCTTATGTGGAGACATTGTGAATAAACTTTCTTATGTGGAGACATTGTGAATAAACTGCCTTATGTGGAGACATTGTGAATAAACTGCCTTATGTGGAGACATTGTGAATAAACTGCCTTATAAGGAGACATTGTGAATAAACTGTCTTATGTGGAGACATTGTGAATGAACTGTCTTATGTGGAGACATTGTGGATAAACTGTCTTATGTGGAGACATTGTGAATAAACTGCCTTATGAAGAGACATCGTGAATAAACTTTCTTATGTGGAGACATTGTGAATAAACTGTCTTATGTGGAGACATTGTGAATAAACTTTCTTATGTGGAGACATTGTGAATAAACTGTCTTATGTGGAGACATTTTGAATAAACTGCATTATGTGGAGACATTGTGAATGAGCTGTCTTATGTGGAGACATTGTGAATAAACTGCCTTATGTGGAGACATTGTGAATAAACTGCCTTAGGAGACATTGTGAATAAACTGTCTTATGTGGAGACATTGTAAGTAAACTGCCTTATGTGGAGACATTGTGAATGAACTGTCTTATGTGGAGACATTGTGGATAAACTATCTTATGTGGAGACATTGTGGATAAACTATCTTAAGTGGAGACATTGTGAATAACCTGCCTTATGTGGAGACATTGTGAATAAACTGCCTTATGTGGAGACATTGTGAATAAACTGCCTTAGGAGACATTGTGAATAAACTGTCTTATGTGGAGACATTGTAAGTAAACTGCCTTATGTGGAGACATTGTGAATGAACTGTCTTATGTGGAGACATTGTGGATAAACTATCTTATGTGGAGACATTGTGAATAAACTTTCTTATGTGGAGACATTGTGAATAAACTGCCTTATGTGGAGACATTGTGAATAAACTGCCTTATTAGGAGACATTGTGAATAAACTGTCTTATGTGGAGACATTGTGAATGAACTGTCTTATGTGGAGACATTGTGGATAAACTGTCTGATGTGGAGACATTGTGAATAAACTGCCTTATGAAGAGACATCGTGAATAAACTTTCTTATGTGGAGACATTGTGAATAAACTGTCTTATGTGTAGACATTGTGAATAAACTGCCTTATGTGGAGACATTGTGAATAAACTGTCTTATGTGGAGACATTGTGAATAAACTGCCTTATGTGTAGACATTGTGAATAACCTGCCTTATGTGGAGACATTGTGAATAAAATGCCTTATGTGGAGACACGGTCTAAATTGTGGATCACCAAATAAGATACCATTGTGGGCTAAATTAAATTGAGATGGGCTACTAGATGTGGTGAAATTGTAGACTAAATTGAGATGGGCTTTTACTAGATATGGTGAAATTGTGAACTAAATTGAGATGGGCTAATGGATATAGCGAAATTGTGGGCTAAATTGAGATGGGCTACTAGGTATGGTGAAATAGTGGGCTAAATTAAGATGGGCTACTAGATTTGGTGAAATAGTGGGCTAAATTAAGATGGGCTACTAGATATGGTGAAATAGTGGACTAAATTAAGATGGGCTACGAGATACGGTAAAATTGTGGGCTAAATGGAGATGGGCTACTAGATATGGTGAAATTGTTGACCAGTATTGAAGGATATCACTTCAGAGGGTGGATGAAGTGTCATTATTATTATCACCATTATTATTACCATATTGGATTGTGGCGGAAGCATTACAGCATAAAGTGAAGTGTTATGGCATTGTTTTTATTTACATAGGATTTAACAAAGAAAGATAACATGATTAGTAATGACAAGTGAAAAATGATGTCCATCAGTCAGACACATATTGCAAATATTGTAATTAACATAAAGCCTCTGTTCAGTATTCAATGCGGTGGTTAGAACCCATCATTCTATTAAAAGCAATCACGATTAGAGTGATGGGTCACGAGGTAAAATTGCGCCCTCTACGATGTGGAAATACAAACTTTTGTTTTTGTTGAAAATAACTGTGTTGAAGGTTCAATATTTGTTCATTATTTTCTAAAAATTGTTTGTAAACTTGATTACTAAGCACAGTATAAGCTCGGTTAAGAGCCACCAGTATCATCAAAGCAGTCACATTTTAGTATTGAACCATAGAGGGCGATCATCAAAATTAGCGAATATTGTAGTATTAGCTTTGAAAAACAAAACTGTGAGCTTTCAAGAAAACAAAGAGCTATTGCAAAGCGGTTATAACATTTCAGAAAAAATCTTCACCCAATCAAGCAACTCCATCCTAACTAAGGTATTTGCATAGATTGTGTGATTATGGGTGTTTTTTTGGTTCCATTTTTTTTTGTATTTTAAAAAGACATAATTTCAAAAGAAAACCACACTTTTTGAGAACTGTAAAATATCCACTGATGCTGAAAAAGATAAGCATCAGACTAACTTGAGAAGATTTCTTGAAAGACATAAAAATCAAGAGAACATTTTTGCAAGAGGAAAATGTAGAATCAAAGGTAGCACCCTCCTGTCAGAGACCGGTTCTACCTACACACACAATGATATATCCCAATCTTGGAAGATACCATTATTATTATTGAACAAGAGAGATAGTTACCCTGTTCAAATTGAGATGAAGCATTACTCCAAAAGAATGTCAGCTGTGAACGAGCATGCATATTTTCAATTGGTTCAGCCAATAGAATAGGTAGACCATAAAACAGCTGTGATTGTGAATCAACTGAATCAAAACCCAACAAAAACTATAATATTTTGTCCCATATCAACTCTACTAAATTACCTGAGGTGAGAGGTCACAGCTGTGGTTTTTTTGGTCATGAATATATAATTTGAGTTTTAATAAACACAAATAACTAATTTAAAATTTTGGGTTCCTTCCAGCAAAAATATGCCCTTGCCTACAGCGTGTGACAACAGGAATTTACATTAAAAAAAAAAAACAATTATTCAGCAGTTTTGAGAAATATGACAAACAGTTTAAAATATAACATACGTCTAACAATTTTCAATTAAAAAAATAGACCCAAAAAAATCACAAATTTCATTCAGCCCCTCCAAAATTCAGCTTGTTCAACTTCAATTTGAAATGGAAATGTCCAGATATACAAAATAATTTGACTATTCTATTCAATTTATAGGGGTGTGCAAAAAAAAAAGGATTATGATTCTGATTGCTCAGCTGGTGCATCTGTAGCTGTGTTGTTGTCAGGTTGTTCTGTGCTTTGCTCAACCTCAGTTTGTGAGGGAGCTGGTTCATCCTCTGATGGTTTTGCTTCATCTGTAGCCTCTTCTGCCACTGCTTCCGTAACAACCACTGCATCATCCTCACCTTTTTGTTCTTCTTCTGTTGCTGCTGCTGGTTCCCCAGTTGGCTTCTCCTTCTCATCTTCTCTTATCTTTTTCACTTCTTTCCTCGCTTGATGTCCTTTGAAACCAGCCTGGATTGTCACTGCTGCTTTCTCAACTTCAGGGTCATTCAAATCAATATCAACCTCTTCTTTTTTAGTTTCATCTTCGGTCGCGGGTGTCTCCTCTGCTGCCTCAACCGCCACTGTTTCCTCAGCAGCCTCCACAGCAACCACCTCCTCGGTACCCTCTACTGGTTTCTCAGGTTCTTGCTTCTCATCTCCTTTCTCTGTCTGCTCTGTTTCTACTTTTTCCTCTGCTGATTCATCTAGTTGCTGTAATTAAACACAAAGACACATTAATTTCACATAATCAACTTATTTTCACATAATCAACTTATTTTCACATTCACATAATCAACTTATTTTCACATAATCAACTTATTTTCACATAATCAACTTATTTTCACATAAATAACTTATTTTCACATAGGCATCAAAGGCAATTACCAAATGAAAGTGCCTTGGTGTCCTTAGATATTCCCTCCTATTTTTATAATGCCAAGGCAATTTTATTAAATGTGGTGCTCTCTAAACTCTGTAGTACAAGCCCTGCAATGATTTTTTTGTGAACCAGACAAATCAAAGATAGATAAACGAGTCCAGAAACACAAATAACTATAAACAATACAAGAGATCACAAATAGTTACCACACAAGTTTATGATTACTGATTCTGATGTCTCGTATCTTGCTTCCATTTGTCATGAAATTAGTAATAAGACCCTGAGTGGTTTCCACACTGACTGAAACCTGCTGAAGGATTTTATTTATTTCTATACTAAACATGAATGTGAGAATTTCACAAGGAGTGCACGTGATAAAAATGGCTTTAATAGTCATTGGGGAATCTGATTATTTGGAATTTTATTAATTAAAAACAGTCAGGATAAATGAAACACATTTTCAATTTTGTGATTTAGAACTGTTCAATCAAGTATTCGTAGTGTGTGTGTGTGTGTACTCTATGAACATTAGCAATACACATGCACTGTGTGAGTATGATGGTGATGGAGATGGTGGTAGCCATGGAAACAGGCTGATGAAGACTGAAGCAATTGGTTGGTGATACTGATCCACATTCTATAATACTGGTGCCTATATCAAGATAATATTGACTGAGCTTTGGAGCTTTATTTAAAATCCAATGAATAAATTACCATTTTCATATGCCATTATAAGATTGGATGGGTAGGGGTGGAGACATGAGAAGAGGAAACATCCAATAATGAGTGAATGAATATTAACAACAAAATTGTGCATGGACCACTGAAAAGGTAACCATATTGTAAACTTCAATTTACCTAGGGTGTTTCTTGAAGTTATTTTGACTCCTTAGGTTAGTAACAAAGAGCAAGTTGTAAAACAAATTAACATACTGACAGTTTATATTTCAAATAATCAAAAATAAACATGCATATATTTGAAAAATAAAAAAATGTTAATTTAAAAAAATACTATGCATAAAGTAAGCTGAAATGGTTCAAATGACATTCGGATGAAATTATCATTTTAATTTAATTAGATGTGAATGACAAGAAGCTTGGTGCTTTTAATTAGCATATTTGAACTTTGACCGGCATTCAGATGAACCATTCCAACATTACATGACGTTATGAAAATTCGACTTAGTCATGCTTATAGAAGCAAGTTGTTAACAAGCAGCTAAGAGAAAAAATAACCTGAGATAGATGCCTTGCAAAAAAAACTGTTTACGACATAATATGCAAATTTAGATCGCACCAAACTCTGACATGATACGATTGACATACTGCAAAACTGCGTTCATTTTGAGTCTGATTTTCGAGAATTTGACGATTCAGTAAAAATCGTGATACTTTGTAGCAGTGACAATTCTCAGTGTCCACTTCTATGTAAGACACATGGAAGCGATTTTTGTGAAATTTTATTTTCATGTATAGCCATAAAACTGTGAAAATTTAGAGGTTTACAATATATACAATAAAGTTCAATGTTTTTATCATGGTAAATAATTTTGTTATTATTTTCATTTCTTATAATCGCACTCAACGCAGACAAGTATGATTGAGCTGCAATTTACATAAATTAGGAAAATAAAATATACGGTAGCGCTTTTAACAAATGTTACAATTTGTAGCAAAGATTAAGATAAATAAAAAGTTAGCTTTAAGAAAATATATCAATATTACCTGCTAAAATTACTTTAAAATGAACTTTGACCTTTCTGTGAACTTTGATCTAAAGTGTCACATTAACATCATCAATATTCCTACTAAACTTGGTGGATTAGTTTTCAAGATATTTTTTAATTGCTTGTTAATTTATTTTGAGACAAGGAATCAAATATATAAAATTTACGAATAATTGTAGAAAGTGATTAAACTTGACTTTGGCATTTCAAGATTGTATATGACAATAGAAAATCAAGACTAATATTTTAGCATTTGTTGTTTGATTTTCTGTCGTCACTCTTATTTCTAGTCATATTTACACAAATCTAAGATATGGAACTATTATTAATTATGTGCCAAATATGAGAGAATGTGAGAAGTAAATATGAATGGTATGAGGAACACTGAATTTATGAAAGAAATACAAATTTCAGTTTTCCCAAGCATTTGAAGAAAATTGCTTTTGTTCACATGTGTTCGCACTATTCAGTAACATAAAGTAATTTGCATTAACATTTACCTCTCACCAAATAAATCTGCAATTTTTTTAAAAATATTGTATCAGGCATTGTAGCCAAAAGGAAGTTATGTTATTATGGTCCAAAATCAACAAAGATTTCATAAAAAAAAAAAATTGAAAAAATGTTCCACCATAGTTTGGTGCTAAAAGGTATTAAAAAAATGTATTTTTAAATGTATTTTCAGCAGGTAATATTTTGGTCACAAGTAAGTTTTTTAAATAACACTAGATAGAAAGTATGCGGGAATTGAGACACAGACCATCAGCAAGCTTGGATGCTATGGATATTGCATGTGCTACTAGTTGCCCTGAAGGAGAAAATGGAGAAATGGAGACAAGAATAATGAAGAAGTGAGAGAATGAAATCAGTACAGAATTATGCGATATTCAAATTTGATGATGCAGGATGATGTCATATCCTTTATGGTGATGTCATATCCTGTATGGTGATGTCATATCCTGTATGGCAATGTCATATCCTGTTCTCTAAGCAGTGTGGGTATTTTTTTACAAAATAAGAGTAAAACTCATGACAGACTACATTATTTTCACTTTGCAATTTAAGTTTTTGATGTTTCACAAAAGGAAAATGCATCCTGGCATAATATATGGTTTCAATAATCAAAAATTGGCAAAAACATGTTACTATAAAAGCATTAAATATTATATTAATTATGCTTCAAATATCAAAATTAAAATGAATGCCGTCACAGTATTCCTGTAAATAACAGGGCTACAGATTACAGTCACACTATTCTGAAAACATTTGAATTGTTGGTGGGTGTAACTGACATTATAGTAACAAAAAGTGACAAGCAGATATGAAAGTGTGCCCTCACAGGCAAGCATTACACATGCACCAGCCCAGTTTATCACTAAGCAAATTTGTAAGTTTAGTTTTACCTTTTTCAAATCTTTCACTTCTCTTCTTGCTTTTAAACCTTTGAATCCAGCCTGAATTTTGACAGCAGCTTTTTCAACTTCAGGGTCATTAAGGTCAATATCAACTTCCTCTTCCTCAGCAGGTTTAGCGGCCTGTAATCAGAAAAAAAATACCCTCATTTACAAGCCTTAACTTACCTATCAAGCCAAGTGGTACGATCCTATAGGCACCACATACAATGCACATTGGAATGTACCACATTCTGAAATGGGGGGGGGGGGGGTGATTTAGCAGATTTTTAGGAGCTGAATGAGATTTGCATTATTCTTTGACAATATGGCATCATTTTTAAAAATGAATATTTTGAATTTTTTAATTAATTATTATTGAAATTATTATTCAAATGATCAGTTTTCAATATTTTTATCACAATTATTGAACTGAAACTGAAGTAAAGCTTTCCTCTTATGAGATCCATGTAAAGGAATCTCATCTATCTGCTGCCCTCTAGTGGCACAACACTGTAAACTGTTAAATATCATAATTTGATACCCAAGGCGACACAGGAAGTATATTCCACAACACACCCTGTAAAATGGCTATAAAAAACATCACAATTTATCCTTTAAATTTATTTAATTTCTGGAAATTTGATATTTTCATAAATACTACTAGATGTATTTCTTAGTATTCTTAGTAAAGTTTAAACATGTGCTGACTGTGGCATAGGAAATTATTTTCTGACACTACGAACAACATCCTCCCACAATTCCATGGTACACATTTCACCAGTATGATTGGTCAATAATGCTGTTTATTTGTTTGAAATTTGAATGTGTTTAAACACGATCGTGACGACAACTTCCCTTTAACATTTTGGCTCTCTTAATCCACAGGACCTCAAATCTTCAGGCTTGATCTCTTTCAATAAAACTTCTTCAATTTGGATTTTTTGCTATTTTTTCAAATCGATCTTTTTTTTTATTTTTAACGGATATAAATATTTTATAGAAAATAATAGATGCATTAAAAATATTTTTATAAATAGAAATTTTTATCAAACATTTGCAAATATTTACAAACTTTTTTTTTATTGATACTAAACAAACATAAGACGAAATAAGATTTCACGCAGACACGAATGTATTTCAATTTTGAATAGACGATTCTCAAGACGTCTTTGAAACTAAAGTTAGTTGCGTTCTGTTAGCAACACGCATTCAGGGTGCAGTGAGCAAAATTTTAAACGCTGTTATTTTGAGCCACACTTGTACTGTATTATGAAATGTTGGTTGGTTGCAGATGTTAAAAAAAATAACTATTAAAAAAGAAAAATTGGAATAATTATAATAATGTTAATTAATGCAAATCATCACACAAGTCCAAAATTTTACTATTTTTTTTTATGAAAATGGATAACTGTAACTGAAGAATATGATTCATACAATTGTTATATTCATGATGGAGCTTCTTATTCAAAATAATAAAATAAATCAAATTAATAAAAAAAATTTAAAAAAGAAAATTTTTTTGAAAAAATAATAAATTGTTGGAAGTAGGATTAGTCCAGAACAAAAACGAGAGACATTAACATGTCATAACCAGAGTACAATTTTAAATATAGTTAATTTGAAAAAAAAAATTAATAAGGAGCTCCAATATATTGAAAATGAGCAAAATCACTGAATAATGAAAAAATGTAAATTATTTTAAATTATATCTATAAAAAATATATTCATGCTATAAGTTATTCATTAAAAAAAAAGTATTTTAAAAAATATCTATATTTTCATGCTCTATGTTATTTAGTAAAAAGGAATATTTAAAAAAACTGAATTCATGCTATGGGTTATATTGTAGGATGTGGTGTACTAAAATATTATTTAAAACAAAAAATATATTAAATGAAAAATCATAATTTAATTATTATAAATATTCATGATATTATCATGCATAATGTTCTAAAAAATATAAGTGATGGTTTATAAGTAAGTACGTGCATTTTTTATAATAATGATAATTTTGGAATATTACTGTTGGAGTGCAGGTGTGGTTGATGTCATTACGAGCAGGCAGGAGATCTACGATTGGGTTCTACTTTGGTGCTCATTAGCCTGCGAAATTAATTGTCCTACCTCAGGTTCGTTCTGCATATCCTTAACCTGTTTACGAGCTTTAAAACCTTTAAAACTAGCCTGTATTTTGACAGCCGCTTTCTCAACATCTGGATCGTCCAAGTCAATGTCAATTTCTTCCTCAGCCTCGACAGGTTTAACTTCATCAGCAGTTTTTTCGTCCTGCATATCTTTAACCTGTTTACGAGCCTTAAACCCCTTAAAACTAGCCTGTATTTTTACGGCCGCTTTTTCAACGTCAGGATCGTCTAAGTCTATATCTATTTCCTCGTCGGCCTCAGCAGGTTTTGTTTCATCAGCAGTTTTTTCATCCTGCATATCCTTAACCTGTTTACGAGCCTTAAACCCCTTAAAACTAGCCTGTATTTTTACGGCCGCTTTTTCAACGTCAGGATCGTCTAGGTCAATATCTATTTCCTCGTCTGCCTCAGCAGGTTTTGCTTCATCAGCAGTTTTTTCATCCTGCATATCCTTAACCTGTTTACGAGCTTTAAACCCCTTAAAACTAGCCTGTATTTTTACGGCCGCTTTTTCAACGTCAGGATCGTCTAAGTCAATATCTACCTCTTCCTCCTTGGCTGGCTCTTCAGCTGATGGTTCTTTCATCTCTTTGACTTGTTGCCTTGCTTTTAGACCTTTAAAACCAGCTTGTATCTTCACAGCCGCCTTCTCAACTTCGGGATCAGTGAGGTCAATATCAATTTCTTCTTCTTCTTTTTTCTCCTCAACCTGGAAATGACGAAAACAAAAATTCAAGGGATCCATCCATTTGACATCTGCACCATTTGTTAATATTGAGCTGGTTTCCATGGAAACTACATATTATGTTTCACAGTAAGTATGTTACTCTACAACTTTTAGATATTCTTGGCAATTTTCTATAATGTCCTATAAGCAATTTAGTTTTAAGTTGACTTATGAATCGTCATTACTGTTTATTCTTGTTTCGTTACTGTTCAAGTTAACAACGACACCAACAACAACTATTGTCCCCATTGAATGCAACATAATCACCTTTTTTAGTGTTCAAATCTGAACTAAGTATAAACATTAGCAGTAATTGTTGATTACTCAGTAATTGGAACACTTTTTGAAGACAATATTTTACAAGTCAAAGCCATCAGTAACATGCAACAGAAAATTTGTCGTTTCCCATGAAAAAAAAAAATAGTCTAAACATTACGAAATTTTACGTGAAATATTTCAATCAATTATGATAGTGATATTTGTCACCCCGTACACATGTTTCTGTACATCAAGATCCGATTGTCAAACTTTGCGAAAAAAATACAAAAAAATTAAAATAGTGGTGAATCTGAGATGAGTTGGCAGAGATGACCATGCAAATTATATTTTTGTTTGTTTTGATAAACCTTTTGAATGCCAAAGTCAAACCTGAAATCTTCATATTTTTAAAAAAAATATTGACAAGACTTTACGCCAAGAATACATTGTCTTGATTTGGTTCAAAATTAATACAGAAATTATGAAAAAAAAACAATTTTAAAATAATAATGTTGATAAAATTTTATATAAGTCATCACAACTTCTTGTCTCTCACAAGATTAAAACAGTTTGAAGTAAACTGTCCAAATTCCCTCATGTCAGAAGATATTCTAGACAGAATTAAGACTATTAAATGATCTGCTATTACGATACAATCTTGTTCTATGGTAACAGTGATTTGACTGACATGAAACATGCATTTAAAGGTGACAAACTTTTCAACTGAGGTGATCAGAACTCACCGTAATAGTATGTAGGTCAAGGCAGTTGACACTTTAACATATGAGGCCTGATAAAAAAAAATTCTGCTTCTCGTTTTCATCTGGGATGTTTGTTTTTTGTTTTTAAACGTTTTTAACGAGACAATGATATTTGCTCTAATTCGAAGGTCAGTTTCTGGATCACCTTGTGGTGGTAAACTGCTATTACAACGACATTACAAATTAGTAATTAGTGTAAAATTACAATAATTAGTGTCAATTTTACACAAATTAGTGTAAAAATTACAATAATACTATCAAAACTTGCAGTAATTGTTTTTCAACCACTTCTCTCTAAAGCTATGCATTAAAACACCTAGTTTTCAAATTCAAATGACATAAACAGATTTTTTTTATCTGATTGTACCCACAATTCCCTGTGTCACAGGTTACACCTGCTATAAGTACAACATATTAACATAGCAGGTTTCAAGAATACAAGACACAATGTCTGACTAAGAATTTTGCTAACTGCATCATATAGTTTTTTAACCCAATGTATTAAGTGGGAAATAATTCTGAAGTACTGTAGAATACGTTATTTTCGCTTGGAATTTATTTTTGCTATTTTCGCTGAAGGGATGATTCCGTGAAAATAAAATCCAGCGAATATACTTTTCTTCCTATATTTCACATTCAACTCATCAAAAATCAGTGAAAATAAATTCCATAAAGAACGCCCAAAAAGCCTTTTCAGCGAAAATTAATTCCAGCGAAAGTATTCCACAGTAAATTGAATATTTTGCTGAAAAAAAAAAATCTATCGAATAAAATGAGGAAAAGCTGATAGAGGCTACTCAAAATGTTTTCATGTGAACAAAACTCCAGAAAATTCCTGTGAAGAAATTTCACAAAAGAAAAAACAAATTTATTGAATAATTGTCATTTGACAAGTACCGGTGTTCAGTTTTGAATTATATTTGGGCATAATTTCAGACTGTACATCACTCAGGTCACAATTTCAATTTGATATACTGCACACAACAATCTATTTTCAAATCCCACATTTGAAAAATACCGAATGTAAACATGTCATACAAACTTGCAGAATCACAAATGTCATGCATTAAAGAGCGGCGGTTGTCGCGCCGCACATGTGCCACATCTGCGTTGATAAACGCTGATTTTCAATACAATGCGCTTGTCTAACATACACAAATTACCGGTGATGACTCCTTCATACCTTCCAATAACCAAAGAAATTAGAAACCTTTAATTGTGTACTCATTGGTCTGTGCAGGATTCACATTCAAAGTCGCCATCTTTGTTCATACAAGTCCCATATCTCACGCATATGTGGCGCGACACCCACCGCCCTTCAAGTCTAATGTTATTCAAAAGCATTTTCCATTTTGACCTTATTCCTATGACTATGGCTCATTCATTTTCCAACCTAGTGTAAAATACTTTATTTTCGCTTGGAATTAATTTTCGCTGAAGGAATGATTCAGTGAAAATAAAATCCAGCAAATATACCTTTTTTCCTATATTTTACATTCAACTTGTGAAAATAAAATCAGTGAAAATAAATTTCATACAAAACACCCAAAATGTCTTTTCAGTGAAAATTAATTCCAGCTAAAATAAAGTATTTTACAGTACTTGACAGCTCACCAGTAATTGACAAACAACAAATCTATGATTGTATTAAATAATCTTGGGATTGAATACGTCCTCCATGCAGTATCATCCCACTTTACATTTCTTATGTACATGTACTTGCAGTCTCAACAGAATAAAAGCTGCTTTGTTTTCAGAATGAAACAGCACCACAGGTGTATTATACCCAGATTTTTTTTATCTAGAAGAACAGATTTCTTTCAAGTTGAATAAATACATATCCTGATACATGGTATGTCGGGAAATATTTTAAAAGCTATCAGGATGGGAGGGGGTTACTTTAATATCACCACATACAGTCGTCAAAACATAACATGACACCATACATTGCAGAAATGATCTTCCTAAAGACATGTAGGAAAAGTTCAAAATGCCATCAAACCTTAAAAATAAGTTTTCTATATTCACCTGTGTTTCGGCAGGTTTTTCCTCAACAGACTTGCCATCAGTTTCCTTAACACAAAAACGACAAACACATTTACAGAAACAAAACATTAAACGTACACATGACATTATTAAATACCATATTTACTCTATTAGAAGTACATGTATTACCTGAATACAATATAACATTACACTTCTATATAGTTTGCTACACTGACAATGCTAT